>NC_041393.1:771537530-771538196 GCF_002162155.2 Triticum dicoccoides | reverse complement strand
CGCATATCTATCTTTGGGCTTTTGTCTTGTCTGTTGGTCTACCTGACGGCTATATGCAATTAACTCGATGTACGAGTACTTGTAAACCTGTATGACAGCGAAAATCCATGACCTCGAGTTTGCAATATGATATTACGGACGGCCGGCCGGCTGGTGCGCACCCATCGATGGACTAGTTTATTGTGTCGATCCATGGGCCAAGACCAAGTCTGAAACGTGATGTATGCATCCCTCAGCTGGCATAAGTAAAATGACTCTGATACAGTACTGCTCAACTAACTCCTCTGATTGACCTGCCTAATCTTGTTCAGAAATTTTGGGCACACGTCGCTTATTGGGAGGTTTCTTTTTTTTGGACGCAACCTCCCGAGACTTTTTATTAAATCGTCATACTGTTTACAAGGACGAAAAGAATCCCATCCGGCTGGCCTAACCAACCATGGCGGCCAGCACTCACCTCACGGCGCTTATTGGGAGGTTTTGTTTGTTTGTTTTTGTTTGTTTTTTCAGGTTTTTTAGGTTATTAGGTACTTCAGTCCCTAAACTAGATACATCTATATCTAGATAAATCCAAGACAACCTTTTCGAGACAGATGAAGTACGGGTTTTTTTTGGGCTACACATTTTCTTGTTCTGATAGTGCTGGTGATGATTGTTCCTATTTAG
>NC_041393.1:771532500-771535600 GCF_002162155.2 Triticum dicoccoides | reverse complement strand
TGCCCCCCTCCACCATAACTCCCTCTCCATTAGTTAGCTAGCTAGATTCACCTGTCCTCCCCAGCAACTAGATCTAGCTAGCTATTTAGCCATTCACACTTTCGATCCGTATAGGTAGCGAAAGGCTCATCATCTAACCGCGTGTGCTCTCTTGATCGGTCTCTCTCAGGAGATATATAGGTGAGTAAAAAGTTGTTCATTTCAACAATGGGAATATGTGTGTGAATGAGAATGTGTGTTTGCGATATATGGAGAGATTTGTGCGAGTGTCATGCCCTCGAGTTGCTTATGTTTTGCCGAAATGTCGATTTATTTCCATTTTGGTGAATTTCGAACAAACTCAATATGTCCTTTTTTTAGGCAAGGTCATGCCAAAAATTTATATAACTTCGAAGCATGCATGCATTATTTATTTTATAACCCTTTTGCTTGTTATACCATGCAGTCGGTCATGAAGGTGAGTGGATGGAAGATGGAGCGGTACATGCAATCCGAGGTGATGGACATGTATGCAAATAATCGGACTAGGATTAGATGTCCGTGTGCAAGATGCAAAAGAGTCCTTTTGGACCCTTTTAATCGTGGCACTTTGAACGCGCACCTGCTGATGAATGGTTTCATGGATGACTATACTCGATGGATAAGTGAAGAAGAAGATGATGATGAGGACGTCCACATGGCAGGGAATAACGACATGGCGGAGGGGCTAGACGAAGAGGTGACCAATCGACATGAAGACGATGGCGCCGGACATGGCGGCGGGGAAGAGTCCGGAAATGACGGTGGCAGAGAAGATTCCGGACACGACGAAGAAGAGTTCGGACATGACGGAGAAGAGGCGGCGGTCATGCCGCAGTCTTCGACGCAACTAAGTGCAGTCGTGCAGGACCCTCTTGTTCGAGACCTCCTTTGCAAGACTGCGACTAGCGAGAGAGATGCTTCTAGAGAGGAAGCCAAGTTGGAGCAACTTGAAGTAGACTCGAAGACTCCATTGTATGACAGTTGCAATCCCGAGGTGACCCGATTGAGTTTCACGCTCGAACTTCTAAAGATGAAGGCCAGAAACAAATGGAAAGACAAAAGCCTGAATGAGCATTTGAAGTATCTACATAATAAAGTTCTTCCCACGGGGAACTTGTGTCCTACTAGTGTCGAGGAGGCCAAGAAAATCGTTTGCCCTTTTGATTTGCCGCACATTAGGTACCACGCATGCATCAACGATTGCATCATTTATCGGAAGGAACACGCGGAAAAAACCAGCTGTCTAGTGTGCAATGCTTCTTGATACAAGAAGGCGGGAAAGAAAGCTCCTCAGAAAGTTGTATGGTACTTTTGAATCACTCCCCGTTTGTAGCGGTATTTCGTAGATCCTAAGGAAGCAAAGCTCATGAGCTGCCACGCGGAGAGGAAGAAGCCCGACGATGGAGATGATCCGAAGCTGAGACATCTCGTAGATGGTAGCTAGTGGAGAGCATTCAACACCGTATATGGATTTGCTGCAGAAGATCCAAGGAACATCGTGCTTGGTGCGAGTACTGATGGCATGAATCCTTTTGGAAACCAAACACCAACCACAGCACATGGCCCGTGTTTGTATGGATGTACAACCTCCCCAGTGGAAGTGCATGAAGACAAAGTACATACACATGAGCATGCTGATTCAAGGGCCGAAACAACCGGGAAATAGTATTATCCTATATATGGGGCTTCTGCAAGAGGAGCTAGACACATTACGGAAAACACCAGCATGGACATGGGACGCCAGCAAAGGAGAGTATTTCCATATGAGAGTCGCGCTGATGACGACGGTGCACGACTATCTCGGTTACGGGTACACCTCAGGCCAGGTGTGCCAGGGATACTGCAGATGCACGAGGTGCATGGATGATACAACGGCTCAACAGCTTACGTCAACGAAAGATGGCGGGTCCAAGAAAATCATGTACATGGGGCATCGTAGATTGCTTGAGAAGGATGACATGTGAAGAAAGCATGGAGATCTATTCAATGGGTTGGCTAAGCATCAAGGACCTCCACCTAAGAGGAGCGCGCCGAAATCGACAAGCTGTTGAGAAACTGGGAACAATGCCCCACACCGGGAAAGATCAAAAAGGCGCCAAAGCCGCTGTTGAATGTATGGAAAACGAGGTTTGTTTTCTGGGACATGGAGTGCTGGCCCAATCATGACACACCTCATTGCCTTGATCAAATGCATATCACGAAGAATGTTCTCGAGAGCTTGCTTGGCACACTAATGAACTTGCCAGAGAAGACCAAGGATGGGCCGAAGGCAAGGAAAGACATGGAAGATTTGAAGATCAGGAAAGATCTCCACCGTAAAAAGTCCACACAGGAGACGAGGACGGGGGAGGGGAAAAGGGACAGAAAAGTCAACAAGAAGGAGGAGAATTATTGCCCCCCTTGTTGCTTCACCTTAAGTACGAAGGAGATCCATGAAGGAAATATGCCCTAGAGGCAAAAATAAATGTGTTATTTATATTGCATTATATCATGGTAAATGTTTATTATTCATGCTCGAATTGTATTAACCGGAAACTTAGTACATGTGTGAATACATAGACAAACAAAGTGTCCCTTGTATGCCTCTACTAGACTAGCTCGTAAATCAGAGATGGTTAAGTTTCCTAACTATAGACATGTGTTGTCATTTGATGAATGGGACCACATCATTAGAGAATGATGTGATGGACAAGACCCATCCGTTAGCTTAGCACTATGATCGGTTAGTTTGTTGCTATTGCTTTCTTCATGACTTGTACATGTTCCTATGAGTATGAGATTATGCAACTCCCGGATAACGGAGGAACACTTAGTGTGCTATCAAACGTCACAACGTTACTGGGTGATTATAAAGATGCTCTACAAGTGTCTCTGATGGTGTTTGTTGAGTTGGCATAGATTATTATTAGGATTTGTCACTCCGAGTATCAGAGAGGTATCTCTGGGCCCTCTCGGTAATGCACATCACTATAAGCCATGCAAGCAATGTGACTAATGAGTTATTTGCGGGATGATGCATTACGGAACGAGTAAAGAGACTTGCCGGTAACGAGATTGAGCTAGGTATTGAGATACCGAC
>NC_041393.1:771522705-771530727 GCF_002162155.2 Triticum dicoccoides | reverse complement strand
TGGCTTAGAACTGGGTCTTCAAAAATGTTTTGAACGCCATGAAGCATATAAGATGTTCCAAAAGCTGAAATTGGTATTTCAGACTCATGCTCGAGTTGAGAGTTATGAGACCTCTGACAAGTACTTTGCCTACAAGATGGAGGAGAATAGCTCAACCAGTGAGCATGTGCTTAGATTGTCTAAGTACTACAATTGCTTGAATCAAGTGGGAGTTAATCTTCCAGATAAAATAGTAATCGACAGAGTTCTCTAGTCACTATCACCAAGTTACTAGACCTTCGTGATGAACTATAATATGCAAGGGATGACGAAAACGATTCCCGAGCTCTTCGTGATGCTGAAATCGACGAAGGTAGAAATCAAGAAAAGCATCAAATGTTGATGGTTGACAAGACCACTAGTTTCAAGTAAAAGGGCAAGGGAAAGAAAGGGAACTTCAAGAAGAATGACAAGCAAGTCGCCACTCCCATGAAGAAGCCCAAAGCTAGACCTAAGCCTAAAACTAAGTGCTTCTACTGTGAAGGAAATGGTCATCGGAAGCGGAACTGCCCCAAATACTTGGCAGATAAGTAAGATGGCAAAGTGAACAAAAGTATATATGATATACATGTTATTGATGTGTACATTACTAGTGTTCATAGTAGCCCCTGGGTATTTGATACTGGTTCAGTTGCTATGATTAGTAACTCGAAACATGAGTTGAAAAATGAACAAAGACTAGTTGATGGCAAGGTGACGATGTGTGTTGGAAGTGATTCCAAGGTTGATAAGATCACCATCGCACACTCCCTTTACCTTCAGGAGTAGTGTTGAACCTAAAGTAAATGTTATTTGGTGTTTGCGTTGAGCATAATATGATTGGATCATGTTTATTGCAATACGATTATTCAATTAAGTCAAAGAATAATTGTTATTCTGTTTACATGAATAAAACCTTCTGAGGTTATACACCCAAGGTGAATGGTTTATTGAATCCCGATTGTAGTGATACACATATTCATAATATTGATACCAAAAGATGCAAAAGTTGATAATGATAGTGCAACATATTTGTGGCACTGCCCTTTAGGTCATATTGGTGCAAAGCGCATGAAGAAACTCCATGCTGATGGGCTTTTGGAATCACTTGATTATGAATCACTTGATGCTTGCGAACCATGCCTCATAGGCAAGATGACTAAGACTCCGTTCTTCGGAACAATGGAGCGAGCAACAGACTTGTTGGAAATAATACATACTGATGTATGCGGTCCAATGAGTGTTGAGGCTCACGACAGGTATCATTATTTTCTGACCTTCCCAGATGATTTGAGCAGATGACTTGATGAAACATAAGTCGGAAACATTGGAAAAGTTCAAAGAATTTCAGTGTGAAGTGGAAAATCATCGTAACAAGAAAATAAAAGTTTCTACGATCTGATCGCGGAGGTGAATATTTGAGATACAAGTTTGGTCTTCATTTGAAACAATGTGGAATAGTTTCACAACTCACACCACCTGGAACACCACAGTGTAATGGTGTGTCCGAATGTCGTAACTGCATGTTATTAGATATAGTGCGATCTACGATGTCTCTTACCGATTTACCACTATTGTTTTGGGGTTATGCATTAGAGACAACTACATTCATGTTAAATAGGGCACCATCTAAAAATCCGTTGAGACGCCACCGTATGAACTGTGGTTTAGCAAGAAACATAAGTTGTCGTTTCTTAAAGTTTGGGGTTGCGATGATTATGTGAAAAAATTTCAGCCTGATAAGCTCAAACCTAAATCGAAGAAGTGCGTCTTCATAGGATACCCAAAATAAACTATTGGGTACACCTTCTATCACAGTTCCGAAGGCAAGATCATTGTTGCTAAGAGTGGATCCTAGATAAGGAGTTTCTCTCGAGAGAAGTGAGTGGGAGTAAAGTAGAACTTGACGAGGTAATTGTACCTTCTCTCAAATTGGAAAGTAGCTCATCACTGAAATCAGTTCCAGTGATGCCTACACCAATTAGTGAGGAAGCTAATGATGATGGTCATGAAACTTCTGATCAAGTTACTACTGAACCTTGTAGGTCAACCAGAGTAAGATCCGCACCAGAGTGGTACGATAATCTTGTTCTGGAAGTCATGTTACTTGACCATGACGAACCTACAAACTATGAGGAAGCGATGATGAGCCTAGATTCCGTGAAATGGCTTGAGGCCATGAAATCTAAGACGGGATCCATGTATGAGAACAAAGTGTGGACTTTGGTTGACTTGCCCGATGATCGGCAAGCCATAGAGAATAAATGGATCTTCAAGAAGAAGATTGACGCTGACGGTAATGTTATAGTCTAGAAAGCTCGACTTGTTGCGAAAGGTTTTCGACAAGTTCAAGGAGTTGACTATGATGATAGCTTCTCCCCCGTAGCGATGCTTAAGCCTGTCCAAATCATGTTAGCAATTACCGCACTTTATGATTATGAAATTTGGCAAATGGATGTCAAAACTGCATTCCTTAATGGATATCTTAAAGAAGAGTTGTATATGATGCAACCAGAAGGTTTTGTCGTTCCAAAAGGTGCTAACAAAGTGTGCAAGCTCTAGTGATCCATTTATGCACTGGTGCAAGCCTCTCGGAGTTGGAATATACGCTTTGATAGTGTGATCAAAGCATATGGTTTTATACAGACTTTTGGAGAAGCTTGTATTTACAAGAAAGTGAGTGGGAGCACTACAGCATTTCTGATAAGTATATGTGAATGACATGTTGTTGATAGGAAATAATATAGAATTTTCTGGAAAGCATAAAGGAGTGTTTGAAAGGATTTTTTCAAAGAAAGACCTCGGTGAAGCTGCTTACATATTGATTATGAAGATCTATAGAGATAGATCAAGACGCTTGATAAATTTTTCAATGAGTACATACCTTGACAAGTTTTTGAAGTAGTTCAAAATGGAACATTCAAAGAAGGAGTTCTTGCCTGTGTTGCAAAGTGTGAAGTTGAGTAAAGACTTAAAACCCGACCACGGCAGAAAATATAAAGAGAATGAAAAGTCATTCCCTATGTCTCAGTCATAAGTTCTATAAAGTATGATATGGCGTGTACCAGACCTATTGTGTACCTCACCATGAGTTTGGCAAGAGTGTATGATACGTCTCCGTCGTATCTACTTTTCCAAAAAGTTTTGCCCTTGTTTTGGACTCTAACTTGCATGATTTGAATGGAACTAACCCGGACTGACGCTGTTTTCAACAGAACTGCCATGGTGTTATTTTCGTGCAGAAATAAAAGTTCTCAGAATGACCAGAAAATCCACGGAGCAACGTTTCAAACTTAATAAAAAATACTGGCGAAAGAATCAATCTCAGGGGGCCCACACCCTGTCCAGGTGGGTGGGGGGCGCGCCACCTCCCAGAGGGCGTGGCGCGCGCCCTGCCTCGTGGGCCCCCTGGACGTCCACCGACCTCAACTCCAACTACATATATTTGCTTTCACGGAGAAAAAAATCAGAGAGAAAGTTTCATCGTGTTTTATGATACGGAGCCGCCACCAAGCCCTAATCTCTCTCGGGAGGGCCGATTTGGAGTCCGTTTGGGGCTCCGGAGAGGGGGATTCGTCGCCGTCGTCGTCATCAACCATCCTCCATCACCAATTTCATGATGCTCACCGCCGTGCATGAGTAATTCCATCGTAGGCTTGCTGGACGGTGATGGGTTGGATGAGATTTACCATGTAATCAAGTTAGTTTTGTTAGGGTTTGATCCCTAGTATCCACTATGTTCTGAGATTGATGTTGCTATGACTTTGCTATGCTTAATGCTTGTCACTAGGGCCCGAGTGCCATGATTTCAGATCTGAACCTATTATGTTTTCATGAATATATGTGAGTTCTTGATCATATCTTGCAAGTCTATAGTCACCTATTATGTGTTATGATCCGACAACCACGAAGTGACTATAATCGGGATAGTTCTTGGTGATGACCGTAGTTTGAGGAGTTCATGTATTCACTAAGTGCTAATGCTTTGGTCCGGTACTCTATTTAATGGAGGCCTTAATATCCCTTAGTTTCCATTAGGACTCCACTGCCACGGGAGGGTAGGACAAAAGATGTCATGCAAGTTCTTTTCCATAAGCACGTATGACTATATTCGGAATACATGCCTACGTTATATTGGTGAACTGGAGCTAGTTCTGTGTCACCCTATGTTATAATTGTTACATGATGAACTGCATCCGACATAATTATCCATCACTGATCCAATACTACTGTTACTGTTACTTCCATACTACTTTGCTATTAAATACTTTGCTGCAGATACTAAGTTATCCAGGTGTGGTTGAATTGACAACTCAACTGCTAATACTTGGGAATATTCTTTGGCTCCCCTTGTGTCGAATCAATAAATTTGGGTTGAATACTCTACCCTCGAAAACTTTTGTGGTCCCCTATACTTGTGGGTTATCAAGATATTTTCTGGGGATGTTGCCGGGGAGCATAGCTCTATTCGTTGAGTCACTCGGGATTTATATCTGTTGATCACTATGAGGAACTTGGAAGACGAAAGAACTAAGATTTATCCCTCAACTATGAGGGGAGGTAAGGAACTGCCATCTAGCTCTGCACTAGATTATCCTTCTGTTATGAGTAAGCTTGCGACACCTAAACCTGCTTCTGCTATTAATTCTGATATGTCGCATGTTAATGATGATGCCACTTCTACTATGCATGATACTTATGATGAAACTACTTCTGTGCTTGATACTACTGTGCCATTAGGTGAATATCTTGATGAACAACTTGCTAGGGTTAGAGATAATGAAAATATTGAAAATGAAATTATTGAAGATAGTGATGATGAACGTTCTCCCCCTAAATATGAATTGCCAGTTGTTCCTGAGGGTTATGTTATGGATGAAGAAACTGCTAGAGATTTTCTTGCTTGCAATGATAGATCTGATCTTAAGAAGTTATTAGCTAAACTAAAACAGAAAACTCTGAATGCTGGAATGAAAATGACCCTGCTTTTGCTACTTCACCTATTGATACGTCTCCAATGTATCTATAATTTTTGATTGTTCCATGCTATTATATTACCCGTTTTGGATGTTTATGGGCTTTACTTTACACTTTTATATCATTTTTGGGACTAACCTACTAACCGGAGGCCCAGCCCAAATTGCTGTTTTTTTTGCCTATTTTAGTGTTTCGAAGAAAAGGAATATCTAATGGAGTACAAAGGGAATGAAACCTTCAGGAGCAATCTTTTTGGAACAAATGTGATCCAGGGGACATGGAGTGCACAACAAGCAATAGAGGAGGCGGCCACGAGGGTGCCTCGCGCGCCCCCTACAGGTGGGCGCGCCCCCCACCCTCGTGGGCCCCTTGAGCTTCCACCTACTTCTTGGAGATCTGTTTGACGTAACTCTTTTTGCGGTGTGTTTGTCGACATCCGATGAATTGTGGGTTTATGATCAAGTTTATCTATGAGAAATATTTGAATCTCCTCTGAATTCTTTTATGTGTGATTAAGTTATCTTTGCAAAGTCTCTTCGAATTATCAGTTTCGTTTGGCCTACTAGATTGATCTTTCTTGCAATAGGAGAAGTGCTTAGCTTTGGGTTCAATCTTGCGGTGTCCTTTCCCAGTGACAGCAGGGGCAGCAAGGCACGTGTTGTATTCTTGACATCGAGGATAATAAGATGGGGTTTATATCATATTCCATGAGTTTATCGCTCTACACCATGTCATCTTTCTTAATGCGTTACTCTGTTCTTTATGAACTTAATACTCTAGATGCATGCTGGATAGCGGTCGATGTGTGTAGTAATAGTAGTAGATGCAGGCAGGAGTCGGTCTACTTGTCATGGAAGTGATGCCTATATACATGATCATGCCTAGATAATCTCATAATTATTCACTTTTCTATCAATTGCTCGACAGTAATTTGTTCACCCACCGTAATACTTATGCTATCTTGAGAGAAGCCACTAGTGAAACCTATGGCCCCTGGGTCTATCTTTTATCATATAAAGCTTTCAATCTACTTTTATTTGCATCTTTACTTTTCCAATCTATATCATAAAAATACCAAAAATATTTATCTTATTATATTATCTCTATCAGATCTCACTTTCGCGAGTGGCCGTGAAGGAATTGACTACCCCTTTATTGCGCTGGTTGCGAGGTTCTTGTTTGTTTGTGTAGGTGTGTGGGACTTCTGAGGAGCCTCCTACTGGATTGATACATTGGTTCTCAAAAACTAAGGGAAATACTTACGCTATTTTGCTGCATCACCCTTTCCTCTTCAAGGAAAACCAACGCAAGCTCAAGACGTGGCAAGAAGGATTTCTGGCGCCGTTGCCGGGGAGGTCTTCGCTCAAGTCAAGACATACCAAGTACCCATCACAAACTCATCTCTCCCGCATTACATTATTTCCCATTTGCCTCTTGTTTTCCTCTCCCCCACTTCACCCTCTCTTTCCCCATCTCCTCTGTCTTTCGCTTGCCTTTTTGTTTGCTTGTGTGTTGGATTGCTTTTCGCTATGGCGCAAGATAATACCAAATTGTGTGATTTTTTCAATACCAATAATAATGATTTCCTTAGTACTCCGATTGCTCCTCTTAATGATGTTGATTCTTGTGAAATCAATGCTGCTTTGTTGAATCTTGTTATGAAAGATCAATTCTCCGGCCTTCCTAGTGAAGATGCCGCTACCCATCTAAACAACTTTGTTGATTTGTGTGAGATGCAGAAGAAAAAAGATACGGATAATGATATTGTTAAATTGAAGTTATTTCCATTTTCACTTAGAGATCGTGCTAAAATTTGGTTTTCCTCTTTGCCTAAGAATAGTATTGATTCATGGAATAAGTGCAAATATGCTTTTATCTGTAAGTATTTTCCTCCTGCTAAGATCATATATCTTAGGAACGATATTATGAATTTTAAACAACTTGATCATGAGCATGTTGCCCAATCTTGGGAAAGAATGAAATTGATGATTTGCAATTGCCCTACTCATGGTTTGAATTTATGGATGATCATACAAAATTTTATGCCGGATTAAATTTTGCTTCTAGAAATCTTTTAGATTCGGCTGCAGGAGGCACTTCTATGGAAATAACCTTAGGAGAAGCTACCAAACTCCTTCATAACATTATGGATAATTATTCTCAATGGCACACCGAAAGATCTACTAGTAATAAAGTGCATGCTATAGAAGAAATTAATGTTTTGAGTGGAAAGATGGATGAACTTATGAAATTGTTTGCTACTAAGAGTGGTCCTATGGATCCCAATGATATGCCTTTGTATACTTTTATTGAGAATAATAATGAATCTATGGATGTGAATTTTATTGGTAGAAATAAGTTTGGTAACAATGCTTATAGAGGAAACTTTAATCCTAGACCGTTCCCTAGTAATTCCTCTAATAATTATGGAAATTCCTACAGTAATTCTTATGGTAATTTTAATAAGATGCCCTCTGATTTTGAGAATGGTGTTAAAGAATTTATGATCTCTCAAAATAATTTTAATGCTTTGCTTGAAGAAAAATTGCTTAAAGTTGATGATTTGGCTAGGAACGTTGATAGACTTTCGCTTGATGTTGAATCTTCGAAACACAGATCTAGTCCTCCTAAGCATGATATCAATGGGTCTCTCAAAGCTATGAGAATTTCCATTGAGGAGTGCAAAGAAAAATTGCTTTGTAAAAGCTTGTTCTTCTAGTTTCCATGAAAATAATGCTGAAGATCTAAAAGATATTGATGTGTCCCCTATTAAATCTTCGTTTTGCAATATGAATCTTAATAATGATGGGACTGGAGATGAGTTAACTTTAGTTAAAAGGCGTCCCAATGATTCGGAGTTTTTAGACCTTGATACTAAATTTGGTAAAAGTGGGATTGGAGAGGTCAAGACTTTAAATAGCATTGAACCCACTATCTTGGATTTCAAGGAATTTAATTATGATAATTGTTCTTTAGTAGATTGTATTTCCTTGTTGCAATCTGTGTTGAATTCTCCTCATGCTTATA
>NC_041393.1:771521439-771521942 GCF_002162155.2 Triticum dicoccoides | reverse complement strand
GGACACGGGATGAAGTCTGCAATCTTATATCTTCATAGTCCAACAGTCCGGCCAAAGTATATAGTCCGGCTATCCAGATACCCCCTTATCCAGGACTCCCTCAGTAGCCCCTGAACCAGGCTTCAATGACGATGAGTCCGGCGCGTAGATTGTCTTCGGCATTGCGAGGCGGGTTCCATCTCCGAATACTCCAAGATAAATTCCAAACACAAGGACCGTGTCCAGCTCTGCAAGATAACATTCCATATACCACCGTAGAGAGAATAATAATAATCCACGAATCTAATCTGCTGACAATTCTTCGAAAAGTGACATCACGCCACGGTCCAGTTTTTATTCAAACCATTTTCTACAACCTGCTTCCGCACACATCGCGAGGCGGTTTCTTTGGCACGTCTTGTCAAAGCAGAGATCGTGTCCCCTTATCGCGGGATCTCCATCAATATGGGTATGGGTAACCCAACCAGCGCCATTAATCGAGGCGCTTGGAAAAATAAGAGATT
>NC_041393.1:771520119-771521429 GCF_002162155.2 Triticum dicoccoides | reverse complement strand
GGCAAGTGGGGAGGCGCACATTCCACATCGCTTTTATAAAGGGGCAGAGATCTCCCATTTTCACCCACGCCTTCTTCCTGCTTTTCTCATCCGTTCTCGCACCCTCGAGCTCCAGCGCCCAAGTTCTCACCTTCTCCATAGGACCGCAGCATGTCCGGAGCGGGAGGCAAGTGGATGTCTCCTCTGTCATAGAGGAGAACATTACCAAGCTCCGGGAGGCCGGATACCTGGCCGCAAGTATCGCGCACAGGCTTCCAGCAGAGGGACAGATTACCCCCATGCCGAAGTCTCCGGAGAGAGTAGTTTTTCTCCTTCATTTCGTCCTTGGACTAGGATTTCCACTCCACCATTTTGTCCGCAGGCTCATGTACTACTACGGGCTGGATTTTCATGATCTGGCCCCGAATTTCGTCCTCAACATCTTGGCGTTCATCATCGTGTGCGAGGCCTTCCTCCGCATCAAGCCTCACTTCGGCCCGTGGTTGAAAATCTTCTGCGTGAAGCCGAAGATCCTGAGCGGCCGACAGGCGGAGTGCGGAGGTGCCATGGTGGGTGGCGGCCCCCAAATTCAGATCCGGAATCCCCATGTGGCTCCCTTCTTGGGAGAAGAAGGGCCTGGCCTGGGGCGAACCCATGGAGCTGACCGGACTCGAGACCTGCATCAGAAGCAGGAGGGACAAGAAGATCAAGCTTGTCAATGTGGTCCAGGTCATGCTCATTCGCCGAACTCTCCCGTGTCAGAGACGGGCATTTGATATGTGGGAGTTCGACCCGGCCGAACACCAGATGCTGCTGGAGCTCTTTAACACAACACACAAAGAAATCTGGTAGGTGCTTTTCAAGACCGGCGAAGTTCCTCCTCCCCTTTCCAAGGACCATGGGCTCAGCGCAACGCGCCTTGCCAATCCAGTAAGTCCTTTGACTATTTCTGAGATGTTCCCTTAGTACATTCAGGGGAGGATTTTTAAGTCACCTTGCTGACCAAATAGGATTGGGTGGATATGGCGAAGCGGATTGACTGTCCAGCTCCATTGCCTGAGGACCCAGTAGACGCACTCCTAGCGGAGATGCTGGTTCCGGCGCCTTACAAGGTGCCGGAGAAAAAGGCCGAAAAGAAGGCCACGGGGACCCGGAAGGGTCTTCGGCGTGAGGCTGCACCCGACGTCTCGCTAGAAGAGGACGAGGCACACTCCTCCCACGAAGGGGAGGAGAGGAAGAGGAAGGCCGCCTCAACTGAGGGGGCCGAAGGGTCCAAGAAGGCGGCCAGGGCCGTGATAGAGTCATCATCCGAAGATGACGAGCAAGATCTC
>NC_041393.1:771444063-771445361 GCF_002162155.2 Triticum dicoccoides | reverse complement strand
AGACTTTTTATTAAATCGTCATACTGTTTACAAGGACGAAAAGAATCCCATCCGGCTGGCCTAACCAACCATGGCGGCCAGCACTCACCTCACGGCGCTTATTGGGAGGTTTTGTTTGTTTGTTTTTGTTTGTTTTTTCAGGTTTTTTAGGTTATTAGGTACTTCAGTCCCTAAACTAGATACATCTATATCTAGATAAATCCAAGACAACCTTTTCGAGACAGATGAAGTACGGGTTTTTTTTGGGCTACACATTTTCTTGTTCTGATAGTGCTGGTGATGATTGTTCCTATTTAGCGCCCTCAGCGCCGGTTACACGAAATTCCACAAACGGGCGCACAGCCCCCCCCCCCTCCGTCCTGGGCTCGGCCCATTTACATTTTTTCTATTCTTCAAACTTAAAAAAAATAGTAACCACGATAACCAACTAGGCACCTCACCTTCTGTGCCTACTTACTCCTTTTTCCTTCTTTTGTTGCGCGTTAAATTATAATGCTAAAAAAGAGACTCTATTTTTCTTTTTCTTTTTGCTTTTTTGGCTGGTTTTTCTATCGGCTTTTTCTGTTTCCTTTTCTTATTTTAAATACATGAAACCTTTTTGAATTACACGAAAAAAAATCAAATCCATGAACATTTGCTTCGGTATTTTGCTAACTTTCTAATGAACTTTTTTTTTAAAATCCATGATCTTTTTTATTATTTTCAACTTTTCTAGTAAAATTTTTATTCCAAAATATGTGAACCTTTTTTCAAAATCCATTTTTTTTTCAAATCCACAAACTTTTTTCCCAAATCAATGGTTGTTTTTAAAATTTGAGAACTTTCTTATCAAAATGGTGAAAATTTTGCAGTTCCAAATTTTAAAACTTTTCCCAATTTCGTGATTTTATTTTTCAAAGTCATGAACCTTTTTTAAAAAACATAAACATTTTTTAAATTCGTTTTGCAATTCCTCAAAAAAAATTCTCAATTGGGAGGTATTGCAAGCACTCACCTCAGGGCGCGTTGACGCGGGCTGGCCCAGTAGCAGGGCGGGACCAAGTCTTTTTAAGCGGGTTTTTACCATATATTTGGTTCGGTTTTCTTCAGTTTTTTTTGGGTTATTAGGTACCTCCGTTCCCAAACTAGATACATCCTTATCTAGACAAATCTAAGACAACCTTTTCGAGACAGAGGGTGTAGGTTTTTTTATTTTACTTTCGGGCTACACATTTTCTTGTTCCGATAGCTCTGGGGATGGGTGTTTCTATTTAGCGCCCACGGTGCCGGTTACACACAATTCCACAAACAGGTGCACA
>NC_041393.1:771436381-771438795 GCF_002162155.2 Triticum dicoccoides | reverse complement strand
CCCTTGGCGCGCCCTCTAGGGCCGGCCGGCCTCCTCCTCCCCTCCTTTATATACGGGGGAGGGGGGCACCCCATAGACACACAAGTGGATTGTTTAGCCGTGTGCGGTGCCCCCCTCCACAGATTTCCACCTCAGTCAGATCGTTGTAGTACTTAGGTGAAGCCCTGTGTCGGTAAATTCATCATCACCATCATCACACTGTCGTGCTAACGAAGCTCTCCCTCGACACTCAGCTGCATATGGAGTTCATGGGACGTCACCGAGCTGAACGTGTGCAGATCGCTGAGGTGTCGTACTTTAGGTACTAGGATCTGTCGGATCGTAAAGTCATACGACTACATCAACTGCGTTGTCATAATGCTTCCGCTTTTGGTCTACGAGGGTACGTGGATAACACTCTCCCCTCTCGTTTCTATGCAACACCTAGATGGATCTTGCATGTGCGTAGGAATTTTTTTGAAATTACTGCGTTCCCCAACGGTGGTATTAGAGCCAGGTCTATGCGTATATGTTATATGCACGAGTAGAACACAAAGAGTTGCGGGCGATAATAGTCATACTGCTTGCCAGCATGTCATACTTTGATTCGGCGGTATTGTTGGATGAAGCTGCCCGGACCGACATTACGTGTACGCTTACACGAGACTGGTTCTACCGACGTGCTTTGCACACAGGTGGTTGGCGGGTGTCAGTTTCTCCAACTTTAGTTGAATCGAGTGTGACTATGCCCGGTCCTTGTTGAAGGTTAAAACATCACACTTGACGAAAAATCATTGTGGTTTTGATGCGTAAGTAAGACTGGTTCTTTCTCAGCCCGTAGCAGCCACGTAAAACTTGCAACAACAAAGTAGAGGATGTCTAACTTGTTTTTGCAGGGCATGTTGTGATGTGATATGGTCAAGACATGATGCTAAATTTTATTGTATGAGATGATCATGTTTTGTAACAGAGTTATTAGCAACTGGCAGGAGCCATATGGTTGTCGATTTATTGTATGCAATGCAATCACCCTGTAATTGTTTGTACTTTATCACTAAGTGGTAGCGATAGTCGTAGAAGCAATAGTTCGCGAGACGACAACGATGCTACGATGGAGATCAAGGTGTCGCGCCGGTGACGATGGTGATCGTGACGGTGCTTTGGAGATGGAGATCAAATGCACAAGATGATGATGGCCATATCATATCACTTATATTGATTGCATGTGATGTTTATTCTTTATGCATCTTACTTTGCTTAGTTCGGCGGTAGCATTATAAGATGATCTCTCACTAAGTTTCAAGGTACAAGTGTTCTCCCTGAGTATGCACCATTGAGAAAGTTCGTCGTGCCGAGACACCACGTGATGATCGGGTGTGATAAGCTCTACGTTCACATACAAAGGGTGCAAGCCAGTTTTGCACATGCAGAATACTTGGGTTAAACTTGACGAGCCTAGCATATGCGGATATGGCCTCGGAACACTGAGACCGAAAGGTCGAGCGTGAATCATATAGTAGATATTATCAACATAGTGATGTTCACCATTGAAAACTACTCCACCTCACGTGATGATCGGACATGGTTTAGTTGATTTGGATCATGTGATCACTTAGATGATTAGAGGGATGTCTATCTAAGTGGGAGTTCTTAAGTAATATGATTAACTGAACTATAATTTATCATGAACTTAGTCCTGATAGTACTTGCATAACTATGTTGTAGATCAATAGCTCGCGATGTAGCTCCCCGTTTATTTTTGATATGTTCCTAGAGAAAAACTATGTTCAAAGATGATAGTAGCAGTGATGCGGACTAGGTCCGTGATCTGAGGATTATCCTCATTGCTGCATAGAAGAATTATGTCCTTGATGCACCGCTAGGTGACGGACCTATTGCAGGAGGAGATACAGACGTTATGAACGTTTGGCAAGCTCGGTATGATAACTACTTGATAGTTTAGTGCACCATTCTTTATGGCTTAGAACTGGGTCTTCAAAAATGTTTTGAACGCCATGAAGCATATAAGATGTTCCAAAAGCTGAAATTGGTATTTCAGACTAATGCTCGAGTTGAGAGTTATGAGACCTCTGACAAGTACTTTGCCTACAAGATGGAGGAGAATAGCTCAACCAGTGAGCATGTGCTTAGATTGTCTAAGTACTACAATTGCTTGAATCAAGTGGGAGTTAATCTTCCAGATAAAATAGTAATCGACAGAGTTCTCTAGTCACTATCACCAAGTTACTAGACCTTCGTGATGAACTATAATATGCAAGGGATGACGAAAACGATTCCCGAGCTCTTCGTGATGCTGAAATCGACGAAGGTAGAAATCAAGAAAAGCATCAAATGTTGATGGTTGACAAGACCACTAGTTTCAAGTAAAAGGGCAAGGGAAAGAAAGGGAACTTCAAGAAGAATGACAAGCAAGT
>NC_041393.1:771428988-771431522 GCF_002162155.2 Triticum dicoccoides | reverse complement strand
TGAATTCTTTTATGTGTGATTAAGTTATCTTTGCAAAGTCTCTTCGAATTATCAGTTTCGTTTGGCCTACTAGATTGATCTTTCTTGCAATAGGAGAAGTGCTTAGCTTTGGGTTCAATCTTGCGGTGTCCTTTCCCAGTGACAGCAGGGGCAGCAAGGCACGTGTTGTATTCTTGACATCGAGGATAATAAGATGGGGTTTATATCATATTCCATGAGTTTATCGCTCTACACCATGTCATCTTTCTTAATGCGTTACTCTGTTCTTTATGAACTTAATACTCTAGATGCATGCTGGATAGCGGTCGATGTGTGTAGTAATAGTAGTAGATGCAGGCAGGAGTCGGTCTACTTGTCATGGACGTGATGCCTATATACATGATCATGCCTAGATAATCTCATAATTATTCACTTTTCTATCAATTGCTCGATAGTAATTTGTTCACCCACCGTAATAGTTATGCTATCTTGAGAGAAGCCACTAGTGAAACCTATGGCCCCTGGGTCTATCTTTTATCATATAAAGCTTTCAATCTACTTTTATTTGCATCTTTACTTTTCCAATCTATATCATAAAAATACCAAAAATATTTATCTTATTATATTTTCTCTATCAGATCTCACTTTCGCGAGTGGCCGTGAAGGAATTGACTACCCCTTTATTGCGCTGGTTGCGAGGTTCTTGTTTGTTTGTGTAGGTGCGTGGGACTTCTGAGGAGCCTCCTACTGGATTGATACATTGGTTCTCAAAAACTAAGGGAAATACTTACGCTATTTTGCTGCATCACCCTTTCCTCTTCATGGAAAACCAACGCAAGCTCAAGACATGGCAAGAAGGATTTCTGGCGCCGTTGCCGGGGAGGTCTTCGCTCAAGTCAAGACATACCAAGTACCCATCACAAACTCATCTCTCCCGCATTACATTATTTCCCATTTGCCTCTTGTTTTCCTCTCCCCCACTTCACCCTCTCTTTCCCCATCTCCTCTGTCTTTCGCTTGCCTTTTTGTTTGCTTGTGTGTTGGATTGCTTTTCGCTATGGCGCAAGATAATACCAAATTGTGTGATTTTTTCAATACCAATAATAATGATTTCCTTAGTACTCCGATTGCTCCTCTTAATGATGTTGAGTCTTGTGAAATCAATGCTGCTTTGTTGAATCTTGTTATGAAAGATCAATTCTCCGGCCTTCCTAGTGAAGATGCCGCTACCCATCTAAACAACTTTGTTGATTTGTGTGAGATGCAAAAGAAAAAAGATACGGATAATGATATTGTTAAATTGAAGTTATTTCCATTTTCACTTAGAGATCGTGCTAAAATTTGGTTTTCCTCTTTGCCTAAGAATAGTATTGATTCATGGAATAAGTGCAAATATGCTTTTATCTGTAAGTATTTTCCTCCTGCTAAGATCATATATCTTAGGAACGATATTATGAATTTTAAACAACTTGATCATGAGCATGTTGCCCAATCTTGGGAAAGAATGAAATTGATGATTCGCAATTGCCCTACTCATGGTTTGAATTTATGGATGATCATACAAAATTTTATGCCAGATTAAATTTTGCTTCTAGAAATCTTTTAGATTCGGCTGCAGGAGGCACTTCTATGGAAATAACCTTAGGAGAAGCTACCAAACTCCTTCATAACATTATGGATAATTATTCTCAATGGCACACCGAAAGATCTACTAGTAATAAAGTGCATGCTATAGAAGAAATTAATGTTTTGAGTGGAAAGATGGATGAACTTATGAAATTGTTTGCTACTAAGAGTGGTCCTATGGATCCCAATGATATGCCTTTGTATACTTTGATTGAGAATAATAATGAATCTATGGATGTGAATTTTATTGGTAGAAATAAGTTTGGTAACAATGCTTATAGAGGAAACTTTAATCCTAGACCGTTCCCTAGTAATTCCTCAAATAATTATGGAAATTCCTACAGTAATTCTTATGGTAATTTTAATAAGATGCCCTCTGATTTTGAGAATGGTGTTAAAGAATTTATGATCTCTCAAAATAATTTTAATGCTTTGCTTGAAGAAAAATTGCTTAAAGTTGATGATTTGGCTAGGAACGTTGATAGACTTTCGCTTGATGTTGAATCTTCGAAACACAGATCTAGTCCTCCTAAGCATGATATCAATGGGTCTCTCAAAGCTATGAGAATTTCCATTGAGGAGTGCAAAGAAAAATTGCTTTGTAAAAGCTTGTTCTTCTAGTTTCCATGAAAATAATGCTGAAGATCTAAAAGATATTGATGTGTCCCCTATTAAATCTTCGTTTTGCAATATGAATCTTAATAATGATGGGACTGGAGATGAGTTAACTTTAGTTAAAAGGCGTCCCAATGATTCGGAGTTTTTAGACCTTGATACTAAATTTGGTAAAAGTGGGATTGGAGAGGTCAAGACTTTAAATAGCATTGAACCCACTATCTTGGATTTCAAGGAATTTAATTATGATAATTGTTCTTTAGTAGATTGTATTTCCTTGTTGCAATCTGTGTTGAATTCTCCTCATGCTTATA
>NC_041393.1:771420389-771424214 GCF_002162155.2 Triticum dicoccoides | reverse complement strand
GCACCGAGCGAGAGAAATAAGATGCTCGGGTGGGAGAGGTACAGCAGGAGCTCCAGGAACTCGGCAAGAAGTTCGACTCCCTTGAGCATTACTACAAGACGCAAGCGTCTGAGCTTGCGAAGGCCCTCCAGAGCGTGTCCGACGCCAAGGCCGAAGCCCAAAAGGCCCTCGAGGAAATCCAGGAGGCCAAGAAGATAGCGGAGGGTAAGGCATTCTTTATGCAAACCAAGCATGTGGAGGAGTCATTTCTTTTACTTACACGAATCTGGAGCTCTCCAGGGCCATTCGCAGATCTGCCACGCAGCATTTCGGATGCCGCAGAGTTCTATCGCGCTGAAGAGGGGAGCTCTACGAAGAAGCTGTTCTGGTCCCAATATACTGGGACCGAACACCCGATGCCTCTGAGTGACCGGCTGAAGCAGCTGGTCGAACTCCACAATGCGGCCGAACATGCCATGAAGGATCTCATAGTCCGGATGTGGCCTGGAGAGCCCCTGCCCGGTAGCTACTTTGGCCTGGTGAAGCGGATGGTGCATGCCTGTCCACGGCTAGAAGTGAACAAGCAGTCTGTATGTATTGAGGGAGCCCGACGGGCCTTTGCCCGCGCGAAGGTGCATTGGGGCAAGCTGGATGCTGAGAAGCTTGTGAAGGATGGACCCCCAAAGGGCAAGGAGCATCGCTACCCCGAAAAATATTATGACGGCGTTATGAAAGGCGCTCGGCTTGTGGCGAATGAATGTCCTAAGAACATAATTTTTGAGTGAATGTACTCATGGCGTTCATGTGATATGAGAACGGGTTTATTTGTGCTATATAACACTTTGTTTGATTTAAAATATTACCTTCTTAGCGTCCGTTTATCAAAATTTGAATGTAGACCAGTCGTCGGCTTTCGCCCCCTTGTAACTAGTACTGGGGTGTCCGTGGAAACCCAAACACTCTTTATCGAAAATTTTGGTCCTTTAAGGAGGTGTTTAGCGCAGCAAACGAGGCAATCGGACTATTCGGCTTTATAACTCTCACTTGGCCATAGAAGTCTATAATTTAAAATTTTGGCGAAGCCCTTAGTATTCGGAAGGCCGAACTGGGGCGTTATGCACGCCTAAATTGGGCAATGCTGATTCCTCGCCTTAAGCGGAAAAAATCTTTAGGGATTTTACTACCTCGTGAACAGCAACCAGCTCTAGCCACATCATGACGGTCAGTTTTCAGCTTTCTCTACTGAGGTGCTCGTCCGGCAGAACCAGGACACAATCGCAGTAGTTCTCCCTGTGCTCCCTTAGCCAATATAAAGGAACGTAAGGTACCAAAACAAGGGAGCCGGGCTAACCCAACTATTGACCCAAGACATGATTCGGAGCTGATGCATATAATGCTATAAGTTCGGGGTGCCGTACTGCTGAAAGTGTTCGGACTTTTCTTGCCATTTTGTGGGGCTCGATAAGAAGCCCATGGCAAACTAAGCGTACCAAGATGTACGGATGCAATATTGAATAAATATCCGACAAAAAATATGAAGATAGTAATAAGAAGCTGACGTTGTGTACTACTTACAATTTATTTGGACAATACGGCAAGGCGTAGGTGTACAATTAACGCACTAAGTAGAAAGAAATAGGACTATTTGACATGTCCTATCCAAGGGCAGGCTACATGCGGGTATGTAAGGACAGGTATAACGATCATTGAAGAAGACCACCAGAGTATTCCCTTGTGTGCAAAAGCCTCTTGCCTCCTTGGTGTCCACTCCATAATGAGTCCGGTTATCAGATCTCTTCTGAAGGGGCTACTCGAAAGTGGGGTCCTGAAAAAAAATAGTATGCCGGCCACCTGGCGGCTGAACCGCACTATGGCCGCATTGTCATCTCGCCTCCACCTATGCCCATGGTATTTTGAGCGCGTAGTTGTGCACGCGTGGTACGAACGCCGCTTGAGTGGGGCTGGGGTGGATGCCGGATTGCTAATCAAGCTCCTAGAGTGCCTGACGGTCCTGCTGTGGGGTACTCCAGACTCGCTTGACGGTGTTCGGGGATGTCATGGTCGAATTGGCTGTTTGTCGGAGGAGGCTGCTTTGTACTTCTGCCGAGAGGGCCGCAGTGTGCTCTTCCGTACGGAGGGAGCGGTCTATATTTCCATTGACTGTTATGACCCCGCGAGGTCCTGACATCTTGAGATTGAGGTATGCATAGTGTGGTACCGCATTGAAACGAGCGAACGTGGTTCATCCAAGTAGTGCATGGTAGCCACGACGGAAAGGGACGATATCGAAGATTAACTCCTCGCTTCGGAAGTTATACGCAGATCCGAAGACCACTTCCAGTGTTATTGAGCCCATGCAACGGGCCTCTACCCCTGGAATTGCACCTTTGAAGGTGGTTTTGGTGGGTTTGATCCATGATGGATCGATGCCCATTTGTGCACTATGTCTTGATAAAGCAGGTTCAGGATGCTGCCACCGTCCATGAGGACTCACGTGAGGTGGAATCCGTCGATGATTGGGTCAAGGACCAATGCGACTGAGCCGCCATGACGGATGCTGGTGGGATGGTCCCTACGATCAAAGGTGATCGGGCAGGATGACCATGGGTTGAATTTCGGGGCGACGGGCTCCATCGCATAGACGTCCCTAAGTGTATGCTTTTGCTCCCGTTTGGGGATGTGAGTGGCATAGATCATGCTCAACATTTTTACCTTGGGGGGGGGATTTCTTCTGTCCTCCAGTGTTCGGACGTCGGGGCTCCTCGTCGTCATCGGTGTGCAGCCCCTTGTCCTTGTTCTCGGCATTTATCATGCCTGCCTGTTTGAACACCCAACAATCTCTGTTAGTGTGATTGGCTGGTTTATCGGGGCTGCCGTGAATCTAGCACGAGCGGTCGAGTTTGCGGTCCAGACTGGACGATCCCAGATTGTTTCTTTTGAACGGCTTCTTCCGTTGACTGGATTTGGAGTTGCTGAATCCGGCATTGACTGCCGTATCCTCTGCATTGTCGCCATTGTTCCGACGTTTGTGTCTGTTGCGTCGTGGCTTTTCGTTACTGTCACGGATATCTGAAGCGCCAGGGTTTCCTGGCGCGGTGTTGCGCGAGCCAGCCAACTGTCCTCGCCCACGCAAAAGCGGGTCATTAGTGTCATGAGTGCCGCCATGGTCTTTGGTTTTTCTTGGCCGAGGTGTCGGGCAAGCCACTCGTCACGGATATTATGCTTAAAGGCCGCCAGTGCCTCGGCGTCCAGACAGTCGACAATTTGGTTCTTTTTAGTTAGAAACCGAGTCCAGAATTTCCTGGCTGACTCTTCGGGCTGTTGGGTAATGTGACTTAAGTCATCAGCATCCGGTGGTCGCACATAGGTGCCCTGGAAGTTATCGAGGAATGCATCCTCAAGATTTTCCCAACTGCCAATGGAGTTTGCTGGCAGGCTATTCAGCCAGTGTCCGGCTGGCCCTTTAAGATTGAGTGGGAGATACTTGATGGCATGTAGGTCATCACCGCGAGCCATGTGAATGTGGAGAAGAAAATCTTCATCCACACCGCGGGTTCTGTTGTGCCATCGTATGACTCGATGTTAACGGGTTTAAACCCTTTTGGGAATTCATGTTCCATTACTTCATCAGTGAAGCAGAGGGGATGTGCGGCGCCTCTGTGCCGAGCTATGTCGCAGCGTAGTCCGATTAGGTCTGGTTGTTTATATCCGGTCCGGTCGGATTTATCAGTATTGTATCTGGCATGACGATCGGTGTCATGAGCTGTGGCACGCCCCCGTGATCCGTAGATCGATCTTGGTTGTCCTGCGTTGTTTTCCAATATGTCTCGTAGGTCCTGCGTATTG
>NC_041393.1:771417512-771418243 GCF_002162155.2 Triticum dicoccoides | reverse complement strand
ATTTTATCAGTGATAAGCCTCCCCGGGACAAAAGCAGACTGTTCCGCCGAAATTATGTCTAGTAGAACCAGTTTCAGTCTGTTGGCCACAACTTTAGAGGCAATTTTATACAGAACAATGCATAAGCTTATGGGCCTAAATTGGGATAGGAGGGTGAGATTTATTACCTTTGGTATTAAAACCAGAACTGTGTCATTAATACCTTCTAGACTCTCTTCTCGATGAACTATTTTCAGCACCACCCTTGTTACGTCGTCGCCACATATGTCCCAGTGTCGTTGCTAAAAATGCGCCGGGAAACCGTCTGGCCCTGTTGCCTTAGTCGGGAACATTTGAAACATGGTTGTTTTCACCTCCTCCTTAGTGTATTCCGCATTCAACATTGCATTCATATCCTCAGAAACTTTCCTTGGCACGTGATTAAGCACTTCATCCATCCCCTAGAACTCCTCAGAAGTATATAGTGTTTGATAAAATTTATTTACCATAGCTTTAAGCTCATCTAGATCCACCACAATTGCTCCCACAGAATTTGGTAGGTCTTTTATCATATTTTTCTTTCCCCACAAACTCGCCCGGAGATGAAAAAATTTGGTGTTCTTGTCACCTGCCGTCAGCCAGTCGATTCTTTCCCTCTGGCGCCACATTGTTTCCTCGCGATGATACATCTCAATAAGGTGTTCATTTATCTTGAGTTCAACACATGAAGGCCCTGTCCGGAGTGGGTCACC
>NC_041393.1:771413722-771417223 GCF_002162155.2 Triticum dicoccoides | reverse complement strand
ATTCTCTTTAACTGCTTAATTTCCTTCCTCACGCTTCCGAACGTATCATTACTCCATCTCCCAAGTCCTCGATCCAGGTTCTCTATCTTGAGTCTTATTTCTTCTACCGAGTTGCATGGAACTTCGGCATCCTAGCTTTGGAGCAGCATGTCTTTCAAGCCCACATGCGTATCCCAAATTGTCTCATACCTGAACTCCTTCTTTGTACTTGTTCCCTTGGCTCCACCAAGATCAAGTACCAAGGCCATATGGTCCGATGATGCCACAACCTCATGTGTTATGGAAGCTAACGGAAATCTCGCTAACCAATCCACATTTAACAGTGCCCTGTCCAATCGACAGCGAGTAAAGGATCCTCCAGTCACTTTCTTTTCAAACGTCCAGAAACAGCCCTTATAGCCCAAATCTAGTAACATGCAAACGTCAATAGTATCTCTGAATGCCTGGACCTGAGCGTTGGCACGTTGTCCTACTCCTTCATGCTCACTTGGATGTAGAACTTCATTAAAATCACCAATGCATAACCATGGGAGGCTGCTTAAATTGCTGATGTTTTTAAGTACAGTCCACGTTTGGTGTCCAAGATGGGTCTGCGCCTCCCCATAGACACAAGTCATCCTCCATGGATCCTCCCCTTGTTCCTCAACAAATACATCAAGGTAGTAACCTGAATAACCGAGAATCTCAACTTTTATTGCATTGTTCAAAAATAACCCAATTCCACCACTCCTGCTGTGACTATCAACATCATAGGAATTATCATAACCTATCGAGCTAGCAACGCTTCTACCCTTCGTCCTTCTATCTGTGTCTCAACGATACAAAGTAGGGTAGGGATAAACATCTTCACAAATTTGCGAAGCTCTTGAACTGCCGCAGGTTTACCCGCGCCACGGCAGTTCCAGCATAGGGCATTCATTGGGCTCGGCAGCGCTCCTCGAAGGAGCCCGCCAAAGAAGTGACGATGTTGCCATGACCGACACTTTTCTCCAAATCCTCTTCCGCTGCATCTGTGCTCGTCTTGGCACTTTTTGGATCTTTTTTGCTTCTTGGGATCTAAGGAATAGATGGGGATGAGGTTAGGGCTAACATCATCCCAAGACCAGCCCCGTTTGCTTCGTTGTTTACAGATTGCTTCACTAGATGCGTAGGGGCCAGCGCCCTCTTTCTCTTGTTATCTGCGTCATCCTATGACGGCATCGGATGTAGTGCCCAAGTTGTCCTTCCCATCGTTACCATGATCTTGATCAGAACGGGGCCCGGCTCCACGGCCACCGTGGCCTCCCTGCCATCCTCCTCTTCTTCCGCGTCCCCCTCCCGGGCCTTGTCTAGTGCGCATGACCCACGAGGCCCTGAGATATTTGAAGACCAACGCCGACGGAGGGTGTATACAGTTACCATGGTCTTTGAACTAGTGTCCCAACATGCCACAAACCGCACACCCGTCCGGAAGTTTCCCATACTTAATCCCGTAGATCTGGCGCTTCCCCTCTCTTATAATAGAAATTGCATTCTTCATTGGCTTGTTGACATTGATCCGGACCCAAACTCGATGGAAATTGGCAGTGGAATCTTGCGATTGGGGTTCAGAGTAGATGACTTCGCCAACCTTTGCTGCTAGAGAAGGAACAAGATGAGCATACAGCGGTGGGACATCATGGATCTGCACCCAGATCTCTATAGTGTCAAGCTGAACCGTGGAAGGCTTTGTCAAACCATCATACAGCTTGAGTATGACGGCATCTCCTCGGAAGTGCCACGGGCCGTCCCTCGTTACTCTTTCCCAATCCCCAAACAGGAGAACTGCACAGTGTACAGGTTATCTTCCAGAGGCTTGCACTAGACCTCTTGGGCTAGATCCCACGCGGCTCTCACATTTTTCAAAGAACCAATATTGGTTGTATGTCTTCGACGAGTGAACCCTAGCCAAAGCTATCCAGCGCGCCGCCTCGGCCGGTGCCTCCTTCTCATCAAAAACCACGTCGTCGAGATCCTCCTCCCGAAGACCGAGCTCCTTCATCAGTGTTGTCACGTCGTCTGGCTCCATCGCTCCGCTCGAGCGAGACCGTGAAGCACCGCCCGACGCCATGATATATCGAACCCTAACCCGATCAAAAACGACTCGGGCCTTGCAGAAACCCTAGGACCTCCTCCTTCCCTTGCCCCGCCTCAGACCGACGAGCGCCACGACGCCCCTGATCGAGGAAGGATACCGGAGATCGCGGCGGAGACAGGGAAAGCTAGGTTCTCAACGGGCGACCTAGATCGCCCCGAGAGAAAGAAACCCTAACTCGAGGGAAAGCTAATTCTTTTTCTTGAAACGATGGGTGAAATATGTGAAGCGCATAGGAACCCTTACTATTTTTACTTCTCCTCCGGGAAGGAGGAGAAGAGGAAGCACGTTTCGGTTGGGCCAGGCCCATTTGCGATGGGTTTATTTCTTTTGGTGCAACTTTTATATCATTTTTCTGCTGTTTCGAGTTCTCAAAAAAAAAGAAAAATTGGTCTCGTTCTCTTCATCATTTTTTTCCAGCATATTGTGTTTTTCTATTCTACGCTTACAATTATCTTTTTGGCGTTTCTTATTTGAATGTGTTTTTGAATTTCCTTGGTCAGATCCACCAGACTCGGAAGCAAAGTCTTGGGTTTTTGAATTTCCAGTTTATTGGATTCCCGTGTCTTGTGGTTCTGGCCGTATGTTTAACATTCTTTAATTAGTGGTTAGTTGTTCCCGCGGTAGCTTAGCTAATCGATCCACCGATTGGCCTTTTAAGAATGCCATTTTGGCCTGACGCAAAAGTACTCCAGCACATGTATCGAAAAATAAAAACTACTCCCAACATATAGTCGCTAGCTACACCAAGAAACAACCAAAGAACGAGAAGAAAGAAAATGTTAAATAGCCGTGGAGTTGAGGTGGCGCTGCCAAGGTCCGCAGATATTGTATCGACTAGAAGGCAAATGAAAAGATTAGCGACGATAGTGCTTTGTACTTTGTATAAGGAGTATGTGTTGTCTAGTTGTGTCTATTTGTCATGAAACTGTCAGCATATCATTTCTCTTGACAACTGCATTAAGGCCATAGCCGTCAGGAATTAAATGGCACAGAAAATGTTTGTGTCATAGTATACCGTCAAGAAATAGTTGTTGCAATTGAAAATAAATACGGCTTCTGCTGGAAGAAAATTAATTAACTGGTTTGAATAGACGCCAGATTCACTACTATGGAAATTATCTTTCATCACTAGATAATAGAGATAAGAAAAACACAGTGATGGAGGCGACAAAACAATAGAAAAAAATGAAAAGAAAAAAATCACGGTGCACCAACCTCTCCTCCGACCCCATCCGATGCCCTTTTCTCTTTCCCTTTGCCCTCGCCGGCTTATGTCGTTTTCACCCCTGCGCCTAATGGGTTGGACGTACAACCTCTCTTGTTAAATTAATGTACATAGTAAGTACAACTTCTGTAATTTGATATACGATTCTTTTATACTATGA
>NC_041393.1:771407753-771413033 GCF_002162155.2 Triticum dicoccoides | reverse complement strand
GTCCTGGGCTCGGCCCATTTACATTTTTTCTATTCTTCAAACTTAAAAAAATAGTAACCACGATAACCAACTAGGCACCTCACCTTCTGTGCCTACTTACTCCTTTTTCCTTCTTTTGTTGCGCGTTAAATTATAATGCTAAAAAGAGATTCTATTTTTCTTTTTCTTTTTGTTTTTTTGGCTGGTTTGTCTATCGGCCTTTTCTGTTTCCTTTTCTTCTTTTAAATACATGAAACCTTTTTGAATTACACGAAAAAAAATCAAATCCATGAACATTTGCTTCGGTATTTTGCTAACTTTCTAATGAACTTTTTTTTAAAATCCATGATCTTTTTTATTATTTTCAACTTTTCTAGTAAAAATTTTATTCCAAAATCTGTGAACCTTTTTTCAAAATCCATTATTTTTTTCAAATCCACAAACTTTTTTCCCAAATCAATGGTTCTTTTTCAAATTTGAGAACTTTTTTATCAAAATCGGTGAAAATTTTGCAGTTCCAAATTTTAAAACTTTTTCCAATTTCGTGATTTTATTTTTCAAAGTCATGAACCTTTTTTAAAACACATAAACATTTTTTAAATTCGTTTTGCAATTCCTCAAAAAAAATTCTCAATTGGGAGGTATTGCAAGCACTCACCTCAGGGCGCGTTGACGTGGGCTGGCCCAGTAGCAGGGCGGGACCAACTCTTTTTAAGCGGGTTTTTACCATATATTTGGTACGGTTTTCTTCAGGTTTTTTTTGGGTTATTATGTACCTCCGTTCCCAAACTAGATACATCCGTATCTAGACAAATCTAAGACAACCTTTTCGAGACAGAGGGTGTAGGGTTTTTTATTTTACTTTCGGGCTACACATTTTCTTGTTCCGATAGCTCTGGGGATGGGTGTTTCTATTTAGCGCCCACGGTGCCGGTTACACACAATTCCACAAACATGTGCACATCCCCCCCCCCCCATCTCCTTGGCTCGGCCCATTTAGTTTTTTTCGTTTCTTCAAACATCGAAACCGCAATAACCAACTTGACACCACACCTTCTGTGCCAACTTACTCTTTTTTCATTCTTTTGTAGTGCGTGAAATTGTAAGCTAAAAAGAGACTCTGCCTTTTCTTTTGCTTTTCATTTTGTTTGCTGGTATTTCACTACTCGGGAAATGCTTATATACAGTAGCTTAGTAGTGGCGCTGGAAACTAGTCAGTGTTGCTGCTAGTTATCAGTAGCGCTTTTCTAGGGCAACGCTACTAGTAACTCTATAGCAGTAGTGCTGGAAAACAAAAACGCGCTACTACTATGTGGGACCAGACGAGGCCACCGACACTAGCTGTAGTAGTAGTGCTCTACAGAATCCAGCGCTACTACTAAGAGTTTAGTAGCAGCGCTATTTTCTTGAGCCGCTACTGCTAATGGGCCCCACTTAGTAGTAGCGCTTTTTCTAGAAAGTGCTACTACTAAGTCTCGTAGCAGCGGCATATTTTGCAAAGCAGTGCTACTGCTACTTGCGGCTGGTGCCACCTTTTCACCCCCCCCTTCCCCTCCTCTCCCCCACTTTGCCCTCTCCCACTCCTTTCCCCTCTCCACTCTCCACCATTGTTACTCTTCTTCTCTCTACCTCCTACATCTCTTCTCTTCTCATTAATGTCCCCCTCCACCATAACTCGCCTACATAAATGGCCTCTCTCACATCTCTCTCTTTCTCCTACCTCTCTTTTCTCTCCGTTAATGCCCCCCTCCACCATAACTCCCTCTCCATTAGTTAGCTAGCTAGATTCACCTGTCCTCCCCAGCAACTAGATCTAGCTAGCTATTTAGCCATTCACACTTTCGATCCGTATAGGTAGCGAAAGGCTCATCATCTAACCGCGTGTGCTCTCTTGATCGGTCTCTCTCAGAGATATATAGGTGAGTAAAAAGTTGTTCATTTCAACAATGGGAATATGTGTGTGAATGAGAATGTGTGTTTGCGATATATTGAGAGATTTGTGCGAGTGTCATGCCCTCGAGTTGCTTATGTTTTGCCGAAATGTCGATTTATTTCCATTTCGGTGAATTTCGAGCAAACTCAATATGTCCTATTTTTAGGCAAGGTCATGCCAAAAATTTATATAACTTCGAAGCATGCATGCATTATTTATTTTATAACCCTTTTGCTTGTTATACCGTGCAGTCGGTCATGAAGGTGAGTGGATGGAAGATGGAGCGGTACAGGCAATCCGAGGTGATGGACATGTATGCAAATAACCGGACTAGGATTAGATGTCCATGTGCAAGATGCAAAAGAGTCCTTTTGGACCCTTTTGATCGTGGCACTTTGAACGCGCACCTGCTGATGAATGGTTTCATGGATGACAATACTCGATGGATAAGTGAAGAAGATGATGATGAGGAGGACGTCCACATGGCAGGGAATAACGACATGGCGGCGGGGCTAGACGAAGAGATGACCAATCGACATGAAGACGATGGCGCCGGACATGGCGGAGGGGAAGAGTCTGGAAATGACAATGGCAGAGAAGATTCCGGACACGACGAAGAAGAGTTCGGACATGGCGGAGAAGAGGCGGCGGTCATGCCGCAGTCTTCGACGCTACTAAGTGCAGTCGTGCAGGACCCTCTTGTTGGAGACCTCCTTCGCAAGACTGCGACTAGCGAGAGAGCTTCTTCTAGAGAGGAAGCCAAGTTGGAGCAACATGAAGTAGACTCGAAGACTCCATTGTATGACAGTTGCGATCCCGAGGTGACCCGATTGAGTTTCACGCTCGAACTTCTAAAGATGAAGGCGAGAAACAAATGGACAGACAAAAGCCTGAATGAGCATTTGAAGTATCTACATAATAAAGTTCTTCCCACGGGGAACTTGTGTCCTACTAGTGTCGAGGAGGCCAAGAAAATCGTTTGCCCTTTTGATTTGCCGCACATTAGGTACCACGCATGCATCAACGATTGCATCATTTATCGGAAGGAACACGCGGAATAAACCAGCTGTCCAGTGTGCAATGCCTCTTGATACAAGAAGGCAGGAAAGAAAGCTCCTCAGAAAGTTGTATGGTACTTTCCGATCACTCCCCGTTTGTAGCAATATTTCGTAGATCCTAAGGAAGCAAAGCTCATGAGCTGGCACGCGGAGAGGAAGAAGCCCGACGATGGAGATGATCCGAAGCTGAGACACCTCGTAGATGGTAGCTAGTGGAGAGCATTCAACGCCGTATATGGATTTGCTGCAGAAGATCCAAGGAACATCGTGCTTGGTGCGAGTACTGATGGCATGAATCCATTTGGAAACCAAAACACCAACCACAGCACATGGCCCGTGTTTGTATGGATGTACAACCTCCCCAAGTGGAAGTGCATGAAGACAAAGTACATACACATGAGCATGCCGATTCAAGGGCTGAAACAACCGGGAAATAGTATTATCCTATATATGGGGCTTCTGCAAGAGGAGCTAGACACATTACGGAAAACACCGGCATGGACATGGGACGCCAGCAAAGGAGAGTATTTCCATATGAGAGTCGCGCTGATGACGACGGTGCACGACTATCTCGGTTACGGGTACACCTCAGGCCAGGTGTGCCACGGATACTGCAGATGCACGAGGTGCATGGATGATACAATGGCTCAACAACTTACATCAACTAAAGATGGCGGGTCCAAGAAAATCATGTACATGGGGCATCGTAGATCGCTTGAGAAGGATGACATGTGAAGAAAGCATGGAGATCTATTCAATGGGTTGGCTAAGCATCAAGGACCTCCACCTAAGAGGAGCGCGCCAAAATCGACAAGCTGTTGAGAAACTGGGAACAATGCCCCACACCGGGAAAGATCAAAAAGGCGCCAAAGCCGCTATTGAAGGTATGGAAAACGAGGTTTGTTTTCTGGGACTTGGAGTGCTGGCCCAATCATGACACACCTCATTGCCTTGATCAAATGCATATCACGAAGAATGTCCTCGAGAGCTTGCTTGGCACACTAATGAACTTGCCAGAGAAGACCAAGGATGGGTCGAAGGCAAGGAAAGACATGGAAGATTTCACGATCAGGAAAGATCTCCACCGTAAAAAGTCCACACAGGAGACGAAGACGGGGGAGGCGAAAAGGGACAGAAAAGTCAACAAGAAGGAGGAGAATTATTGCCCCCCTTGTTTCTTCACCTTAAGTACGAAGGAGATCCATGAAGGAAATATGCCCTAGAGGCAAAAATAAATTTGTTATTTATATTGCATTATATCATGATAAATGTTTATTATTCATGCTTGAATTGTATTAACCGGAAACTTAGTACATGTGTGAATACATAGACAAAAAAGTGTCCCTTGTATGCCTCTACTAGACTAGCTCGTAAATCAGAGATTGTTAAGTTTCCTAACTATAGACATGTGTTGTCATTTGATGAATGGGACCACATCATTAGAGAATGATGTGATGGACAAGACCCATCCGTTAGCTTAGCACTATGATCGGTTAGTTTGTTGCTATTGCTTTCTTCATGACTTGTACATGTTCCTTGCTTCATTCCTTTCAACAAAATGCATGAATAATTGAATAGTAGAGTGCCATTGGAAAATTCCCGATTGCTATGTTTTTCCGTTGAACCAAAATAGCCCTAATGGATCGACGTGAATGTATAGTAATAAGTGATGTAACAAGTGTACAACCTCTTTGCCGTAGCCATGTCGACCTCAACATCATTGGGTTGATCGCTGAAGCAGTTGAGGCAGAGGTGGCTGTCGGAGGTGTGGAGAAAGATCAGAGGAATCTGTAGACGGCGTCCTGGGCACTGCTCTGTTGTGATGGATCGTTCTATCGTTGGAGCAGCTCCGGTGAGCCGTAAGACGTTAAGGCTGAAGCAGCACAAGACATACATCGTCCATCTCAAGTGGGATTCTAATAGCATCACCAATAGATGATGTAAAATGGATGTAAAATTAACATCACCAAAAACCACCTGACTACAACAGATGAGGTAAAAACTATAGACTTTGAACTTAACTTTCGAAACTGAAATTTACTGTGGAATCTGAATGCTACTGTCGAAACTGAACGCAATGGTAGCAGAGAGGCACTTGGCATGTAGTTTAGGGAGGGCCTACAGTTCATCTTCAACCTGCACCCCCCCGAGCCGCCAGCCACCACCGGCCGAACCGCCGGCCCCAGCGAAGCCTCGTCGCCCCGAAACAACTCGCCAGCGCCGCCCCGGCCAGCCCTCTAGGCCACCCGCCCCCCACCCTGAACCCTAAGATAGATAGTAGGGTACCTCTCCGGAGAGCCCCCGTCCCCG
>NC_041393.1:771404821-771407298 GCF_002162155.2 Triticum dicoccoides | reverse complement strand
GAGCCCCCCCCCCCTCCAACCACTAAAAATCGACTGACCCAAAAGTCGATTCAGTTGACTGAAGTGTGGCTTAATCAGAGCAGAGCAGCAGCACAAGCGAGGGGGAGAGCAGCAGCAGCAGCTGGGCGAGCGAGCGATCGAGCGAGAGCCGGAGCAGCAGCAGCAGATCCGGCTGGTATGGCCGCCGCCGCCGAAGGGGCCTCGCACTGGGGGAGAGCCGCCGTGGAGATGTCTCCCGCGGCGCCAGGTTCAAGGTAGCCGCTCCATGGGGGTGCGGGATGGAGCACCGTCGGTGCCGGGAGGTCGAGCTAACGAGAAGGTGCAATGTGATGAGTGTACAACCTCTTTGGTGGCACCGAGTAGGCCTCGGCTTCGTCCAGGGAGTCGGTGCGGATGTTGCGGTTCCGGTGGAGCAGGTTAAGGCGGCCCTGTGGGGATGGAGCAGCCGCGATAGACGAGGCAGTCGTCGAAGCAGGTCCTTGAAGGTGGAGGACGGAGCGGCTGGACCGGCTGGACAGCGAGATGGACGACGGATCTTCATCCGGGGAGGTGGACGAGGGACGTCGAGCTGTTGCGGTGGACGATGTCGTCGGGGAAGAGGCTCCGGCTGGGCAGCGGTGACATGGCGGACGGAGGAGGGTGGGGTTTCGCGGCTGGAGCAGAGAGGTTATGGCGGCCTAGGATTTCGAATGGCGAAAAGGGCACGATGGGAGGGGGTGAAGCATGACTTAGCGACGCGCTTGTCCAAAATGTAGGGTGTGTTACAAAAGTACCCCCCACCGATTTGAACTAGCGGCCCTTTCGGCTCAAGGTTAGAAGGGGGATTTCGCATGTCGGGATTTGGCAGCTGGAGGGAGTTTTCGCGCGCGTTGTAATTTCGGGATAACAAGGCGCGGGTTGTGAAGGCGCCAGTTTTGGGAGCACGATATCTGAATTTTCGGCATATAACAAGACGCGGGTTGAATTTTAGGGACAAGCCTAACATGTAGTAATATTGTACTTGTACGTACCAAATCAATTCGCACTTCCCTCAACCAAAAATAAAACGAAAAAAATAAAACTATTCACACCACACAAAGAGAGAGTCTTGCCTTGTTTTACTATACAAACGCTATTCAAAGCTACTCATACCAACATTTTAGTGCATTCCAAATGTCTATACTACCGCTGCAATTCGAACTAAATTTGAATTTATTTCTCTATTTCAATAAGAATCTACAATCATGATTGTTGCCAACTTCAACCATCATTCGTGTATTACCTTAATAACACACCACATGATTACTATAGAGATAGATATGAACTATCCGTACTACATGAACTCGAATTCTATTTTTTGAATACACTTGATGTTGATTCCAAATAATAGTACATTTGATGTACTAACTATATATTCATAATCTAAAACATATTCCATACGTACACCGTGTTTATCACACAAAGTATAGTGCCCCGCCCCCTACATTATGACAAGTATTTAGACCTGAGTTGCAAAAGCCACACATTAGCCCAAATTATAATCAATGTTCTACATTATGATATCTTCTTCAAGTATCCGTATCCACCTTTTTATAATGAATTATGATCTTTGTTTGTCTTTTACACCTTCACGATCCTCTATTTGTAGCTAGCTAGCGCTAACTTTCTATCGTGCATGCACACGCCCGCCCCCCTCACACACCCTTAGCGCCCCCTCCATCGCGCACGTTCATTATTTCTCTTTAGGTCGTCCACCAGCGGTGTGTGTAGGCCCCCGGCTCCTTCTTTCTGGCACACATCGGTCGATATACCTCTCTAGCCAAGTGTGCCTACAACAAACACATATATACTTCCCCTCTTCTCTTCTCACCGTCCATGCCCGCATATGACCAATACGATTCCACGCAGGTGCACACTCCCGCCCCTCTTTTCATTAATCACATGCTCGCACACTCCTCCCCGTCGACATGGTAGGCCTCTCGCACCACCTCCTAGCCACACCCTCTCCACCTGTCTGCCTCTCTGGACCTTATTTGCTTCTAACACATGCAGGCCTGTATATGAACTGATCTCCCTACATATAGCCAGGTCGACTATAATTCGTTTTCACCAAGCACCGATACACTTACCTCGCTAGTTATGTCTCTCCTTTTCTCGGACACATGATGGTTGATCTTCCTATGTAGTTACGCATGCTTACCATGACCATATCTTCTCCCCTCATCATCCTTGAAAACCTCCCGACCCATCTCTCACACGCATGTGCATAGACAGACAGACATCCCCCGCCCTCTCTTATTGATATTGAACTCATACCGTCCGTTTGTCTAGCAGGCCTCTCCCACCATTTGTGAGATGCCACTCCACGACCAACCCTCCGACGCTCTACCTTTGTATTTTTCCCAACCTTATTCCTCTGCTACACATATCCATGGATGTCGATCGATCTCCCTCAATACATAGCTAGGTCTCTCTCCTTCCCCACACATATACTAGTC
>NC_041393.1:771397862-771404242 GCF_002162155.2 Triticum dicoccoides | reverse complement strand
CCCACACACACACTGATAGTCGAATGTTGTAGGTAGGTATCCATGCCACGGAGAAGAACTGCACCTCTGCCCTCTCAAATTCTAGTAGGCCAGCCGCCCTGTATCTTTAACGTGGGCAAACACAAATTCGATGGCACTCTTTATCGATCGCGCAGCCACACACTTCATCCCTGTTTTCAATTCTATCGATATCTCACGTCCATGACTCTGTTTCACACACATTGCATATGTTACGTTTTTCTGATTGAGATATCATCAACACATTGCCTCTGTTTCGCACAAACCATCTCTCTCACACCCACCCACATACGTACCTGCACCTAAAGAAGAAGTGCACGCAGGACGCACGTACTCACGTCTCGTTCCCGGCCACACCCGCGCGGGTACACGGTGGAGTTCGTTTATGTACGAAAAGGCAGCCCACGTGATAATTTGACGTGTGTAGCGGTTGTTTACTCGAAGGAGGGTCAGGTACCACGCCTAGAATATAATACGATTGTCGTGGGGGAAAATGGAAAAATGGGTTTGTCTCTCGTGAGTCTCGTCACACAATCTCACACAAGGCCGTCGGGGCCTCTCTCTCTCAGCGTTGGTCAGTGATCTGGCCGCATCCCGTCCGCCGGCGGAAAGGGGGGATGTGCATCGTCTCTCCGTTCGACGACATTGAGGCAGCTCGTCCCGATCTGCGGTACCCGCCGTTCTCTCTGACTAAGCTCCGGCGCGGTAGGGCCTTCGCCACTTGCTCGCTGCCGCAGTATAGGCAGATCCCGGCCGCCGGCGCCCTCCTAGTAACATCCCGACGACCTCAGGTACATCTTCCTCCGGCCTTGCTCCACTGCCCATCTTCCCACGTTGCTGCATGTGGATCTTCTTTAGTTGTTTTCTTAAATCGTATCTCGGTCGACGTACTTTCCATCTTGAAATCTGGTCCTCAAACCATTTTTGATAAACCACCATGTGCTATCTTTCCCTTTTTACGTGGAACATGCTGCATTTTTGTCGGCGCATGTGTCTTCAACTCGTGTTATTGGGCAGTAATTGTTTCCTTTCGACCCCCTTTTGCAAACAGGGCTATCCATTTTCACCTCGTTGCTATTGTGACCTTTTGGTGAACTGAACAAATCACTTTTCTGAAGAGTGTTTTGTGCAGTTCTGCCAAAATGTCACACGGGCAACGTTTTTACATTTCTGTGGGACTGCGGAAAGGGAGATTGGGTTTGCTATCCTCCTCATCTAACTCCTTGCCTAATCTTCTCCAAGAAGAAGTTAGTCCTAAAGAGAGATCATAGAGGTGATCGGCTTCTATTTATGTGTGTTATGTTTCATCATCTAGTTCCACTATTATTGTAATCACACTGACTGGATATCTTTGCAAACAGGGATGGTTCGCCTGATTTTAGTGGAGCTGCACAAAATGATCGGATTGTGGTGTCCTTCATACACCTCTTTTTTGGCTACAGAGCTGGGTGAAACTAGCTGCCAAGCAATGAACACTGTGCCAAGGAAATGTAGCCATGCCTACGAACAACATCGATCAGTTATATTTTTTTCTTTATTTGTACACCTTCTCACAACTTTGTCTTCAGTTGTGATGTGAATATTGGCGCTGATCTGTGAACCATTGAGATGCATTAGCCATGGTAGTTTCATTTGTATTTGATGGAATGTTGTAACAAGATAATCTCGAGGCAAGACACATGAATCCTAAATTGAAACCTTTTTTTCCTGCAGGAACCAGAGTTGAAACCTTCATAGCATCATAGTACAATTTCATCAAAATTATGAGTACATATAAACAAATCCTGAAGGATTGATAGCAATGCCAGAAACAATTCAGCTTCGTTTCGCCGGCATGTTGGACATCCTTCATCCGGCTCCACCTGCCATGCAGCAATATTGAGTGCACAACACAACTTCAGGGAAAGATTCACCCCGGTCGTTGTGCCGCAGTAGTAAAGACTAGTGAGCAGTCAAATCACAGAGCCCCAACTTCGCCACAGTAAGTTGCTCGGACGAAGCAACCATCATTTCTCTATTCCTTGAATCCGCTGGTACTCCCATATTCCCACAGTAATAAGTTACTCGGGCGAATCAACCATCACTATATCCACTCATGTGTGATGACCACAGGAGCTATCCATTCAGATTGCATGTTAAAATAATAAAGGTCGATAAATAATGCGGCAAACTTTCAAAAAAAACAAACTAATGCGGCACCTCGGGCCAACGCGGCCAGATCGCATTTTGCACGAGAAATGACACACCATGTTTCATTGACATGTGGTCCCGTTCCAACATATCAGTGAGACGATAGCGAGTAGTAGGAGTATTTCCGAACCGACGTGTAGGTCGGGGCGCCCCTTCGTGAACCGTGGCAAACTGGCAACCGCCCACCGACTCTTCGCCTTTCCCTCTCGATTTGGAACTGCTGCCGCACACTCTTCGTCTCCCTCCTCCATTTTCCTTCAGCTCTTCACCCTTTCTTCTGCCATTGTTCGATCATCTTCTCCATGGAGGGAACAGGATGGAAACGACCCCGTTATTCTTGACCCGATCTGAAAGATGACGTGGTGGAGGAACTCATTGATCGGTGCGACGTCATCACCTCGGCTAGCATGGCAGGTTCGTTCAAGCCCATTCTTGACTCAACTAATAACATCATCACAAGGAACCCAAGAGTCAAGGAGCGGTTTGATCTCCACTATCTTCTTCGCCGTGACCCTGATGACTGGCGCCGTTACGACGGAGGCCTCGCCCTGTGCAAGTTGATGCCGCTTGATAATGATACATATGATGTTAAGATGCCATCGCTTGAGGGCAAGGCTTGGGCAGGCGCAAATGGAGATTGGGTTGTTTACATTGGGTCCAACTGCGAGTGGGAACTTGTGAATGTGTGCACTCGTGACCGGGTTCCACTTCCAAAAATCTCAGCAGACTGCCTAGAGGTTGAGCACACCGGTATTGTACGCATGTTCAAATACAATAATGGTGACTGTCTTCTATGGAAGATAGCAATTTCTAGAGTTCCCAACCGCTCTTGGAATTACAACAACTATGAAGTTGTTGCTATCTTCGACAAGCTTGTTGCCGTCCTTGCTGGTTTGACTCAATGGATATTGCTCAAAAATCAGTTTCTGTACATGGATGAGTACTATGAGGCAATTGAATACGAGGGCCTTGTGTTTGCTGCCACCACTCATGGCACTATTTTTGCATGGAGTCGTTGTTTCGGTATGTTTGTCTTCCACCGTAATTATAATTGTTTCATCCACATGCATGCGGGTTAGCAAGTTTCCCTTTACTAATTAACCTTCTTCTTGTGTTTCCAAGGTCCTGTGAACATTCCACCACCTATACTTGAAGATTTTTATAACCAAGGGGGAGATGACGATGGTGATGATCATGAACATGAGGACGAGTAGCGCCCATATACTATTTGGCGCCTGGCAGCTAATTCCGATGGATCACCTCTTCTCGTGTGTATACAGCCCACTGTTGATGTTACTGCTAAGGAAGCAGGTGTAGTCTCCCATGGTCGCATTCTCCGGACCTATTCCAACAGCCGTTGCATGGTATTCGGGATGGATACTAGTGTGCTAGGACCAACTCCTTCTCCCTGGTACAGAATTCATAGTCTTGGAGAAAACTCGCTCTTCCTTGGACAAAACTATCCAATGATGGTGAAAGGCGATCCAACTGCTGTTGACACAACGTTACTAACATTTATGAGAAGCAACTGTGTCTATACCTCGGACATTTGGGTAGTTCCCTACCCTGGTACTGATATAGTAGGCCGCTTTAGCCTGGATGATCAGTCCTGCATTCGTCTCCAGATCGACAATGGATGGCCCGTCCCAGAGAATCACTTGTGCTTCCAATCAAGCGTTTCCAATGCCGAGGAATGGTTGAGTTGAAGTTCATTTCATTGCTTGTTATTTGTTGTGTGGTGAAAACTGTAGTATTTATAATGTATCATCATTGTCGATGTTGGTTGATGACCTGTTGTATGTAATGAAATGATATGCCTGTGATAAACTTACTAAATTTATGAATGGCTTTCGAGTCGCTTCTGTGAGTGAGTGGTGCGACGAGGCAAAAAAATATTTTCCGAATACATAATTGTACGTTCATTGCAACAAGTTATCGGATGAGGCTAATCAACAATTGTAGTACACTATTTGTACGCCCTCCAGTCCTCTTTTGTTTGCGTCTAAGGTGAAGCCAGGATACCAAGGAGCGATTGTTTCGTTTGAAATTGGACAGTTCTATCCCTAATGTGCTACCGAGAGAGGCTGGGGTTAGTTTTTCTAGGCATGCATACCATTGGTTGAGCCTGCCCCACACCGGAACTCTCGCGCTGCATGCATCTCTCTCTCCTTCAAGTCTGCATGCGTCTCAGTCTTCCATGCCTGCATGTGTGTCACTCTATCTGCATGCGCACGCCTTGGGAAGGGGCGTTACTGCGGCTGCACATGCAGTCAAATTAGAACAGATGGGAGGGGTACCAGTGGAAAGAGCGGGGTAAAGAAGCTAAGGCGCAGAGCTTTGAGGGAAAAACTGAATTTTCTTAGGCGCAAACCAAACAGGAGCGGAGGGAGTACTAGCTTCACATGCTTCGCGCGTTGTGCGGGTGTTTTAACTATAGCCATATTTTACTCTACTACGTAACCAGCACCTCGAATCCTCGATACTAGTAGTACTACTACTATATAGTAAGTAGTAGGAGTAGTAGGGTGGCTTGGGCCAGAACAAGCATACACGTCCAGGAGTACGGCACACGCCACCAGCACGACTTCCATCTGAAACCATATTTCTTGGAGTCCGTGCTAGAGCAATCTCTTCAACCTCGTCGTTTCTCTAACTCAGCCATCACGCGGCAGGCGAGGTGGGGGTTTGTCGATAGTCGGTTTCCTTAACTGCGGTCCCACTTGTAAGGCCAACTACAACGCACGACCCCAAACGAACCTCCATTTTGCACGAACTCCAACGATAATTTTGACTAGAAAAGCAAGAACAAAGAAAACAAGAACCACAAGAATACATTTTACTACTCCTGTAAGTTGGATTAGTGCCTTCTCGATGCATTCATTGTTGATCTGCGGAGGCTCGATCTTGCGTGCTTCTTTCTTCTTCGACTGTAAATAAGTAGACGTTGCTTCCTCGCATCTACTCTCATGTCTAGCCTCTATTCTACTACTCCCTCTGGTCTGTTTTTCTCTATGTCTAAGCAGCAACACGCATACCAAGTAGGAGTATCAACAAGTGCACTAATCTCATCTATAGCCTTTGTCCTAGCTAAAAGTAATAGAACATCTACTAAATTGCGCTCTATCAATATATGGATGTACTCTTCTTCCCAATACAAAAACTTGCATCCATTCTACTACCTCCGTTGCACAATACATGCCTTCTATTTGTCAAAATATATATGTATCTAGACATGTTTTAGTATATAGGTACATCCATTTTTGGACAAACGGAAGTCAAGTATTTTGGAACGGAGGGAGTACACAATAAAAATTTTAAGTTACCACAACTAGTCTAATCCGAGAGCACAACCGAAGATTTGGTTGGGTTCTTCCTCCTTTTGCTGACACGTGGGACATCCAGCATCCAGGTCGTGTCATGAAAGAAAATAGAGTGGTAGTTGAAACCACGAGATGTGCATGTTGGGTTAAACTGTAAATAAAATCTTACTACTCTTGAGTAACTCCAAAAGCGGCCACCGAAGATCTTTCTTGGATTTTTTTTCATCACCAGCACGTCGAGGTGAAAGATGTGCAGGTTCAGTGGGTCCTCTTGCATTTTCACTGACATGTGGGGCCGCATGTGAGCAAACAGACGATGGGCTCCACGCGTCCACTGGCTGGCTGAGAAGAGAGATAGAGGAGGGATGAGCACGGACTGAAGGAAATTTGTTCTACGTAACCAGCACCTTGATATCCGCGTGTGGTTGTTTCTAGAACAAAAAAAGGAGGTACCTCTACTTATGTTACTCCCACAATGCCTAGCCTAAGGTTAGTAGGTGACCTGGCGCTTGGCTCTTCGCCTCTTCCGGAAGTCGATGGTTCTACAGTAGTGCTTCTGGCAATTTGACACCAAATGAACTGCTGCACGTCCACCGCTTGTAAGCAAAAGTTTCTCCTCGTGCTGCGAGCCACCGCGCATGCGTTGGCGAGGGAGAAGGCGTAATCAAGCTTCTCGTCGTTCTGCGAGTTGATGGGACACATCAAAGTTATTTACTACTAGTACGTACTCTCTCCAAAAAAGGGCTGACCATGTCATTCCTACCATCGCGTGCTCCGTCGTTGAGTACATGCACTATTCACGTGCCATCAAGGAGAAAAAATATTGCGTAGGTGCCATTGAAGGGCACGACT
>NC_041393.1:771366132-771397415 GCF_002162155.2 Triticum dicoccoides | reverse complement strand
GCATGACTCACTTACGCACTGCTTAGACTAGCCAGAGTGAGAGTAACTTTGGTAGTAACATCGAGTCCAACTCAGCAAATTTGCTTACCTGGCAATGAGTTAATGAGGAGATATGTAGTACTAGTAACTTAGCTAGTTAACATCACATGTGCCAACGCAATATGAGTCTATAATCTAATAAATGAAGTTTTGCATGTTACCAAACTTATGTTACTACCCACTATTTAGGTAGTAACATAGTCTAGGGATATGTGTATGTTACTAGTGTATGTTAGTCTCCATTCTGGCTAGTCTTATCTGATTATTTCCACTTTCTTGCATTACACGTGCACCTGGATGCTAGATGTCTCGCGTGTTGGGAAAAGGATGAACAAAGCTCACGTAAAACAAAAGAGTTGAAGAGCATAGATTCCCGACGACCGAGGAGGAGCAAGGAACTTCGCTGTGGAGCGTCTGCAAGGAACATTGCGCGTTTTCCCCTGTTTTTTGCCGCCTGCCCACCTATAAACAACTAAAAGAACATGAACTTTCCGCTAACCACTAGAAACGGTACATCATGATGCTAAGTTGAAGATGTTTTACACTCCCTCCGTTCCCAAATATAAGTATTTTTAGATATTTCAATAAGGGACTACATACGAAACAAAGGAGTGAATCTACACTCTAAAATATGTACACAAGCCAATGCACTAACTCCATCCGATCCAACTCATGCACATACGCGCACAACATGGAGCACACAATGCACGTACACAAGACGTGCATGCACACACGCTCGGCCGCAGAATGCACGTGAATAACACATGCATGCGCACACACTCGGCTGCATGGAGGCGTGCGCCATCCGCGGCGACATCCGGTTCGTCGTGCTACGGCGAAGCTCGCACACAACGGTGCATACGCATCTCTTGCAGTACCTCTTTGCCGTCGTTGCTCAACTACTAGTCAGAGACGAAGACGACCGCAGCCTCGGCCTTAGAGCTAGCACCGATGGAAAAACACGCACGCTGCACGCACACGAGCACATACGGAGTGCCCACGACGTGGTGGTGGTGCGTTCCTAGGCGCCTCTACTCCTTCTGCGCATGTTTTCTATCAAGGCGGTTGCATGCTAATGATGATGTGGGTGAGATCTTCTAGGACTCAGATGATAATGAGGAAAATTATGAGACACAAGGTGACGTACACCATCAAGGTCCACGGTCAAGGGGGTGCTAGTAAGTGCTTAGATGTGCTTAGAGCAAGTATAATAGAGCTGAGTCAGCGGGCTATAAGGAATAAACTAGTATATTTCTGCTTAGTTGGAGGAAAGAGAAGAGGAGAGAGAAGGTAAGAGGGCTCTTCGTGAAGAGCCAGCTCTAGCACGTTCTCCTAGGCACTTTGTACATGTTGACTATACTATTAATGCTCTTTAGATGAGGTGCTAAGATGGGATGTAGGCTTATAGCCAGCAGAAGGCTATACTATTAATGCTCTTTAGATGAGGTGCTAAGTGCATTAAATGGCTTAGTAACTCAAGTGTTCAATACATAGCTGCTTAGTTTATTGGTGCCACATCATATTTTATGCCTACGTGGCAGGCTTAGAAGCTATACATGGTGGAGCACTGGGAGAGGGCAAGGCTGGTCATAGTGGGGAGTAACTTGAACTGTAACATATTACTATGTTACTCTAAACATCTCTATAAACCGGAAAGGAGGGAGTAGTAACATAGACTAGTGTCATATGCAGAGTATGGGAGCACATGATATTTCCCCGTCCGGACCGATGCCAAGTTGGCTTCTCACCTTCTTGGCCCAACAAAAACCCCTTCCCCCTCCCACGCGCGCTTCCCGCCCAGCGCCAGCTGAGCCCGCCGCTCCACATTGATGGCAAGTGAGGGCGACGCGACCTCTCACTGCTTCCAGCATTGAAGCGGCGCGCCGACCGAGGGCACCACCCGCTGCATGCCCGACATTTCAAACTACGTAGTGGATAGTAACTTTTAGAGAAAGTACTATAATTAGATGACATAAGCAGGCTATAAGGATTTCAATATATTATTTGTGATTAGTTGATAGAGAGAGAAGAGGATAGAGAAGAGAAGCGGATTGTAAACGTGTAGCCGGTTGTACTCCAACATACTCTACTTTGTGAGACAAAAGGTGGGGCCATTATTAATGATATTGTATTTATACTAAAGGGACTAACGGACGCCTTAATTACTCCGTTTTTTTGAGACAAACCTTGGTGGGGCTATTATTGACTTTTTTGAGCTATTATTGACTTGGACGTGGGGTTTGGGGGCCAAAGGCCTACTATTATACTCCGACTTGACATGCTCTACCCTAGCCGCCGCTGTATCATATGGTTTCGCACAGTTCCAGATCTTAGCGCTGCCACACAATTCTTCTCCAGCCCTCCTTCCAGCGTGCACCGCGAGAAGGGACAACAGTCCTCCGAACCCTGCCTTTTGTGATCCTGTACGGGAGAGGGGCGATCAGGTTTTTGGGGAGCACACTACTGTGACTGCTGCCAGCGACAACTTCCTCAATGACAGCCTTCTACCCCGACCTCAGTAACCTCTTCATCAACGACATGAGTGACAACATCAACCACATCAGTTCTGCTCCCGCTGCACAATATGTGATTCTGTCCTCCTGGTTTAGTCTGCATCATTACTTTGATGTTCGCAATTGTCGTCATGATCTATTTACTGCTGATTCGGATTCAATCTCATACTAAATTGCTCATATATTTAACAATCCAATCCAAAAACCTGATCACGGGCAATTTACTCCGAGTGGTTTTGCTGCGCTTTTGAAGCTGCCTACTTTTAAGAGGGTGCAATATAAAAGGTGGCGCACAAGAGCAGTATATTGGTTTCAGATCATGTACTGCTATGACGCCACTAAGGGTAATCCTGAGGGTGATCTTAATCCTACACAGCAGGAAGCTTTTCAGAACATGGATACCCTCTTCAAAGCCGCCCTGCTGAGAGTTCTTGACGATTCCATTGTGGATTCGTATATGTTTTTTGACAGCGGCAAAGACATGTGGGCTGCGCTCGAAGCCACGTTTGGGCCCTCGGGCGCTGGCAACGAGTTGTACGTCATGGAGAAATTCTGTGACTAAAAGATGACTGATGAGCGCTTCGTTGTTCAGCAGACTCATGAGATACAGTCAATCTCTAAGGAACTTGACTAATTTAAGTGTGTGTTGCCGGACAAATTTGTTGCTGGGACCATCATTGCCAAGCTTCCACCTTCGTGGAACGATTTTGCTACTTCTCTGAAAAACAAGAGACATGAGTTTTCTGTTTTGGATCTCATTAGCACTCTTGATTTTGAGGAGAAGGTGAGAGCAAAAGACACACGTGCTCGGGTCGCCGAGGGAGCTTCTAGTGCCCACATGGTACACGAGAAGAACTTCCAGCCCAACCAGCCCCAAAACAACAAGAACAAATCTCAGGGGAAAGGCAAGTTTGATGCAAAGAACAAGCCATCACATTCTACCAACTTCAAGAAGAATTATCATAACGGGAAGGGATACAAACCTCAATTTTGGTAGCACCGCACAAAATTTATATGGCTGCATCGACCTGCTGTCGGCTAACCTCATGGTGCTCCAAGTATTCCTACATTCGTAACTAGGTACAATGACCACCGCAAGATGAAATTAGCTTATTCATACGTTGGCTTGCTGAATGCAGTCTGGAACGATCATGTCATGTGTGGAGGAGCAAACAAGCCGTGCAGCCGAAGGTGGAAATCAACCAAGGACTTATGAAATTATATGTAATCTTCCTCAGGCAGATCAGTATCCCCTTCGTCCAGATGATCGTGTTTTGTCATGCCGAGCTATTCATATGTGCTACTATTTTGCAACACCGTTTAAGTATAGCTACTGTTTTCCCATCTTTTCAGATTCAGGACAATGAATATGATATCAGGGGAACTGCACAATATGGACCCATGTTGAGTCATCTATATTGCCTCATGTGTTTGCTGCAAATGTGTCAGCATCAATTGCAAGATGAGGCAGCTAGCTAGCTGTGGAGTTGCCAACATGCTCAAAGTGGTCGCAACATTGAGAAGAAACAAGCATGCCCAGGAAATTAATGCGTGCGCAGGGAGGCCCTTTGTAGAGAGAAGCATCGACCGATTTTCTTTATTTCCAAACCTTCTCACAGTTTTGTATATTGGTTATAGTATGGTGAATCATTGAGATGCATAGACATGCTGAACTTTTGTTCTTCTGAATGTTAGTTTAATGTGAGTGTCTGCATCCAGTACCGCATCCTCTAATTTGGTGGATGCACACAGAGAAAATAAATCTCCTTAATTTACTCCATAACCACCCTATTAAATAGGCCTAGTAACAAACCAGGCACATGTAGTGGCCGGCGGGCACATGCATCCTGCATGCATGGCCAGTCATGCAGCAAGACAAAAGAAGAGAGCGGTTCTTGGGAAAAAGCGAGTAGTTAGTGCAGCGGGCCTTAGAAACACGAACAACTCGCTCTCCCGCTTCCGTCTCCCCACCCAATTCCCCCCGCTGCCCAATCTTCCTCACTCGTCCAGAAAACCCCGCTCACCTTCTTCCTCACTCGTACAGAAACCCAGTCATGGCGTACTCCTCTTCTTCCACTCCTACAGAAATCCCCAGCCTTCCTTCTTCCCCACTCGCACTGCCACTAGGCTCATCTCTGGCTACTCTGCTCAAACCCGTGAGCTCGGCGCGACGCCCACAAGGAAAATGGAGTCGGCTGGCCTCAGCGCCAAGAAGATGAGGCTCCCGCCAGCGGCGACGCCGGTTGTAGATCCCGCACCCGGTAGCACGGGGAGAAGCGGCGAGCCCCCACCCCCGCCCACACCCGGATCTGAGGAACCGGTAGAATCTCCCTTGGACCGCATCAGCAATCTCCCGGACGTCATCCTTGAGGATATCATCTCGCTTCTCCCCACCAACGATTGCTGCCGCACACAAGTCCTCTCAACTCGGTGGCGCCCTCTATGGCGCACCGCGCCCTTCAATCTTGACTGTCGTCAGATATCTGTCCTTCCTGAATTTGATCTCATCAGAGCCATCGTCTCTTCTCACCAGCAGGGCCCCGTTCAATGCCTTTGCATCCCGACAACCTACCTACTGTCCATACCCGGAAAGGTGGACGCTTGGCTGACATCCCCTGAATTCGGAAAACTCCAGCAGTTTGAGTTCTACCATTACCACAAAAGTTTCATACCACGAACATACCAAGAATTCGTGCCCACACCACCGTTGTCCATCTCGCGGTTTTCCTCCTCTCTCCACACCGCCACCTTCGCCCGGTGCCATCTACCAGACGATCTGGTACAAATGCTTTGACTCCCACTGCTAAAAAAACTTTCGCTTGTGGTTGTTTATCTGTCGGAGGCCTCACTGCACAGTATCATCCACTCTAGTTGCCCTGCCCTAGAGCACTTGCTGATTGTTTTGGGAATATAAATCCATATCAGTTGTCTCCAAATAAAGTCGCCTCACCTTAAAAGCATTGGAATTTGTTTTGAAGGACATCAGCTCATCATCGAAGATGCCCCTTCACTTGAAAGGTTGCTCCTTGATAATTGTTATACACCTTCAGAAATAACTGTCCTCTATGCACCCAAACTGGAGACCTTGGGTGTAATTCGTGACCCGTTTAATAATCACAAGGAGTTGTTGTTTGGCTCCTCACCTTTTCAGGTACCGTATATTATCATCTACACATTTGTAATCATATGCTGCATTTTTCATTTGTGCGCATAAGTTTTATATCATCTTGGAGTACACTTTGGGTACTAATATTATGTTATATGCTCAATGAAGAGTTCGTCCATTGATAGCCTATCAATGCTGCTGGATCCTGTCAAGATCATATATATTAGAATGTATAGTTTTGATCTGGACATATTTATTGGCTTGCTGCGATGCTTTCGATCTCTGGAGAATTTATACATAGAGGTGATGATTTCATGCACATTGAAAGCCCGTATATATTGTACTAGAAATAACTATTCAGCTGTCGTTCTTTCGACATACTCTTTTTCCAGACCTTAACTATTTTCAATCTTCATGTCTACTTAGGCAAATCCACAAGGAGAAAAACATATAACCAATCGTTGGCGTAATAAGCACAATGATTTTCTCAGTTCTCATGACATTCGTTTGAGGACAATAACGATGGGACGATATGCATCCAACCAGGCAAACAGAAGCTTTGTCACATTCTTCCTGTTGAATGCGAGGTTACTATTGTCCATGAGGCTTAATTTTTACAGCAAGAGATTTCTCATGGACGAACATGTTGAACAGCAAAAAAAGAAGTTTCAGGTGGACAAATGGGCTTCTAAACATGCTCGGCTTCTATTTATAACAAGTTGTAGACATCCTGAAATAAATTTTTTTTGCACAGGATGTCAATTTTATGGATCAGACTGATCCATTTGTTTGTGACTGCAAAAAAGAGTGGTTAGGTTAGATGTTACTTTCATCTTCTATCTGGGTTTTGTCTAAAAATTTGATGAACAATAATCCTTGGGCGTTTTGTACCATTTGTATGCTTGACTTGCATGTTGTTGCCCTCGTACTCCCCTCCATCTACCACTACACTGCCGCATCTTCCATGGCTGCTATCCATTCCCGTCCGAGGCCTTGCCGTCGTTCTCCGCCTTGGTTAGCTCGCTGTGCTCGCCGCCGTCTGGTGTTGTCAACATGGTCAACAACCAAGAGGAATCAGGAGATGACTGTACATGGAGAGGCTGTCAGTAGGGACCCACCAGGGTCATCGCATTTTGCAAGTAGGTGCCTCGTTATTACAAGCCAAAACAATACTTCCTCCTAATTGTTTGATAACTAGGTTCCACGCCATTGTCAATGTAGTCAATAAACAAGAAAATTACACAACGAGTGGATAACACCAGGGACCCAGCAGCGCGCCTAGTTGTTTTTCAGTTTCAGAGACAGAGCTCAACTGCATGCTGTGCGGGGGCTGTGGCCCATCTAGCCCACACTTACGCTTTTATTAAGCACATGACTAGCCTAGTTGATATTTTTTTCTTTCTGAAATTGGCTAGCCCAGTTCTTTTTTTTTGTAGAATACCAAAACCGAGGCCTACTTGCTTTTCTCAGCCCTGCTGGGCTGCAAATCTTTCAAGACGAGGAGGGATAAGAAATGGGCTTCCCCAGAAAACGGGATATAAGTTGTAAGAAATGGGCTGTAAATTTTTAAACCAAAGCCGACCGGCAATTGCATTAAAATATCATTTTTTTCAGGATTTCTCTACTCTCTACTCTTACAAAAACCAAAGCCAACTGCCAATTACATTAAAATATCATCTTTTCACCCATAAGATAAACTACTCATACAAATGCATCTTCATGTTCCGTGCAACGAACGGGCATCTTGCTAGTTAAGATTCTAAATTTCATTCTTTTTTTTGCGGAGAATTGTTTTTTGAATTTTATTTTGATATAATTTTTTGAAAACTATTTTTAACGTGACTCGAAATTTCGTGATTAAAAGAGTTCGGACCCCACAGAAATATGCAAAATTTCATTGAATTTTTTAGCAGTGCCGAGAATATATTGTCTGTAATGCTAATAAAAATAATATGGGCTTCAAATATCCTTAAGAATTAGCAAATGGGCTGTAAATTATTGAAAATAATGGCTAATCGGCTGAATGCTGTTTTCCACAGATTTGGAGGCTGACTTCTAGGCCTACTAGGTTGACGATGCCGCTGTCCTAATTTTTTTTACGCGTACGCAAGGCTTTGTCAACTTAGTCAACACACAACAGTGACTGTTGGATGTCCATCCAACGTCCGCTGTGCTTCTTCAATCTCTGATCTTCCTGCTCCAGCCACCCAAACCAGTGCCGGCGAGACTGCCTGCTCCCTCGTCCCGTTGCTGGCTGTGCTGCCGCCAGGCCATCCCTCTAACCACCCACACATCCTGTTATTTTCTGGTGACGTCAGCCTCACCCCGCAGCCGACCAGACAACGCTCATTCTCCCCTCAGTGTGGGCATCCGCTGCGGTGGCTTCGCCGGCTCCGGGTGGGTCTCTTCCTGGGACCCACCCTCGTCCATCGCGTTTGTGCTCTCGGCGCGGCGAGGTCAACATGGTCAACAAACAACAACCATCGGAAGAGGCTGACAGTAGGGGCCAACACAGGAAAATGCCTCCTTATTACGCGCAAAGTAATGATTCCTCCACCTGATAGCCGGGACCCAACGGAAGGGTCTCTTTATTTCGTGAAAAAAACGTTCCCCCCGCTGTCAACTCGGACCCACCGGAAATGCCTCCTTATTACGCACAAAAAAATGAATACTCCCCCTGCTAGCTGGGACTCACCTTGGTGGGAGGCTAACTTGTGGGACTACTACGTTTACGGGGACGGAGGGCTTTGTCAACTTAGTCAATATGAACGACTCTAGCTCCAGTGACCGTACAATGTCCATCCAACGGCCATAGTGCTTCTTCAACCTCTGGTCTTCGTGCACCAGCCGCCCAAAGCAGCGCCGGTCGTGCCGCGTGCTCCTGCCTTCCGTGGCCGACTATGATGCCGCGGAGGCCTCACCTCCCCCTACTACTCCCACCGCTAGCCAGGCCATCTCTCTACTCACCCACACCCCCTGTTATTCTGCGGCGATGGCAGCCTCACCCTCGTACTCCTCTTCGCGTGGGCATCCACTGCTGCGTCTTCCTCGGCTCCGCGTCGTCCCCTTCCTAGGGCTCGCCGTCGTCCACCGCCGTGGTGCTCTCAGCGCGGCGTGGTCAATGTGGTCAATGACTGACTTCCATCGGAAGAGTACTGTGCGTGGAGAGGCTCACAGCTGGGTCCACGATGGCCGCAAGGAAGTGCCTCCATATTACGCGCAAAATAATTATTCCTCCACCTGACAGCGGGGACCCACCGGACGGGCCACCGTATTTCGCAAAAAAAACATTTCCCCCTGACTGCTGGGACCCACCAGCTACATCTTCACACACAAGGAAGTGCGTCCGGGCAAAAAAAACGATTCGCCCCCTGACTGCTGGAGCCCACCAGCTACATCTTCGCACGCAAGGAAGTGCGTCCGGGCAAAAAAATAAAACAAAACGATTTGCCCCCCTGACTGCTGGGACCCACCAGCTACATCTTCGCAGGCAAGGAAGTGCCTGACAGTCGGGACCCACCTGGTCGAAGCGTACGTAGCGTTGTCATTCTGGTCGCGAACGGGTACGTACATACTGGTCGATGTAGAGGCGCGCACGTGTCGTAGTAGAGGCGCGCACGTAGCATGTACACGTACGTATAGCGGTGAGGGTGCAAGAAAGAAAATACGTCCATGTACGTACATACGGGCAGGGTCTCGAACGCCTACTCGCGCATGCGTACATGGCTGGGTCGGAAAGGAGAAACAGAGTCATCGTTGTGTTCATGGGGAGGCAACGTAATGCGTCATGTTCATGGGGAGGCAACGGAATGCGTCGTGTTCATCGGGAGGCAACAGAACGCGTGGGAGCCAACTGGCTTGGACGGAACAGGCGATGGAAACGAGGCCTGGCGTACCACAGAACGGAGGATACGGCCTTGTGTTCGACCAGCCACGTTCGGAACGGGGTCCTGTTGATCGGGAGGGGTGTGGCGTACCGCAAAACGGAGGAAACGGACCTCCTACAGTTGAAACGGGGGTCCTATTGATCGGAGGGGTGTGGCGTACCGCAAAACGGAGGAAATGGACCTCCTACGGTCGAAACGGGGGTCCTGTTGATCGAGAGGGGTGTGGCGTACCGCAAAACGGAGCAAACGGACCTCCTACGGTCGAAACGGCGGCCCTGTTCATCGGGAGGGGTGTGGCGTACCGCAAAACGGGACTCCACGGGATACTGTTCATCTCCACCGTCGACCTCCTCCAGCCTCCACGGGCTACCGTCGACTACTCCAGCCTCCACGAGCTCCTGTTCATCCAGCCTCCACCGCGCGCTACTCCACCGGCTACGGTTCAACCACCCCTCCACCTTCTACTGTTCATCCAGCCCTCCACCATCTACTGTTCATCCAGTCCTCCACACCACGGGGTCCTGTTCAACCACCCCTCCACGGCCACCCCTCCATCGTCTACTGTTCATCCAGCCCTCCACACCACGGGGTCCTGTTCAACCACCCCTCCACGGCCATCCCTCCATCGTCTACTGTTCATCCAGCCCTCCACACCACGGGGTCCTGTTCGTCCAGAGGCAACGCCACCACTCACTATTCATCCAACCCCCCCCACAACGCTCACTGTTCATCCAATCGATCGGCTTCAGTTAGCAGAAGTAGCGAAGGACTCGCTCCATCGGATTCAGTTAACATCCATTGATCGATCGCTCGGGGTTCAGTAAGGCGTAGCCTGCAGTGCACTCGCTCGGGTTCAGTTAGAGCCCAACACCTCTCTCGGGTTCAGTTAGAGCCAACGCCTCGCACACACGCGCGTACGTGTACGAGAGAAACGCGCTTCGCTCGGCCCCCGACCTCCCACCGTAACCGTCAACTCCCCAAAATTTTCCTCCCCCTCGCTTCTACCACGGTTTTTTCCATCATGGATGGCCCAAAGAATGTCATGCAGCTGCGTCTCCGGCCCGCCCAGGATGAAAAGCCCATTTTCTGTCATGATTTTTTGTCATAGAAGTAGGAGGCCATCACATCTATGATGATACCGGGTTTTGTCACATTTATCATCATAGAAGTGTCATATGTATGACAGGAAAAAAAATCGTTCAGCCCAAAATGTCACGGATGTGTCTTTTTTTTGTAGTGCACGGTGGGCGCCAACGTGGGCGGCAAAACACATTTGATTAAAGCTCGTCCGAAAGACATGTGTCTCGTCCTCCATTTCCCCATTCATACACGATGGGCGCAAAACAAACTCTCCTCGTCCGAAATCGATGTAGGCTAATATTTTAAATAGGGGCAGATGTGTGACTTCCATCAGACATGACACAACCGCCATATTTGTCAGCCCCGTTCATACACCGTGGGCGCCAACCGTGGGCGGAAAAACATCCTCTCCTAGCCCGAAATAGTTACCGGCAAATATTTGGGAGATGTGAGGTTACCGTCCTATCCCCAGCCGACATGATGTCCGAAATTTTAAACGGGGGATAAGTTCGTAACTTTCCCCCATTTCAGATAAGCGCGTCCCAAAGTTTGAGATCCCCCCTCCCCTCCAGTTCCCCATTCATACACCGTCGGTGGCACGACAACCTCCGCACTGCGGCCAGCCTCCTCCGTCCACCACCCCATCCTCCACCTTGCCGGAGCCGCTACCCCTACCTCGTCGTCCACTCCAAGAGATGGACGTCTCTCATCCACGGTGTTAGACCAGGATCCTTTCATCGCCTCCTCTCGCTTCATCGTCACCATCGTCCAACTTGTCGTTGCCGCTCCTACGACTGCCTCATCCACGGCAATAGGATATATCCCCCGACCCGGTCGTCTGCCGTCTAAAGTCTTCTTCCCCGCCGCCAACAGCCATTGCACTCGCAGCACCCTCAACGTATCAGCATAGGCCTACATGGCGTTGCAAGAGAGGTTGTACTCTTCCTTATGTGCTTAAGTTATTGATTGATCTCACTCAGAAAATAGATCGTAATTTGTTTAACGTACCTTTCTTGTCCGTACCAAATCGTAGTGGCTAGTTGAAAGCAAACATTGGTTGCGAAGTAGCTTTGTCCGGTTTGCACCTTCAGATCCGCCATGGCACGGGCACTATACTCGTAAAGCTTATGGTTTCCCCCCTTTATATTCACTACCATCATCGTAGGTGCTTCGTGTCGTGCTAGCACTGCTCCTCAAGAGCTCAACCCAAAGCTTACGTGTTGAAATACGAATCTGAAATGATGCTCATATCACTAAAATAGAGAACGTTTAATTGTCACCTAATGTTCCTATATTTGTTTCGAAAAGCATGTGCGCCACCCACTGGTCCAGCTAGTTCCAGTTTCCTAATTTTTCTCTTGATGCTTAGGGTTTTCCCCTTTTATCTACTATACTATGATCTGCGTAAGTGCTTTCTGTCGTACTAGCATTACTCCACCCTTCAAGCTAAACAACACAACACTCAGAATTCGAAAGCTTAGTTGCTCAAATATGATTGTGATATGATATTGATATTAGTTAACCGACACATTTAATTGGTTAGCTAAAGGTCCCAGTTGAGTTTCCAAATGCATGTCGCGGCATATAGAGAGACAGCATAATTGCATTTCTTTGTCACTTGTTGACCGTACTTTCTTGTCCATACCAAATCTTAGTTGTTATTTCAAAGCAAACATCGGTTGCTAACTACCCTTTGCGCGGTTTGCAGCTTCAGATCTGCCATCCCACTGCCACGGTCAACACTGTACTCATCATGCTTATGTTTTCCCCATTTTTTATGACCACAATCAGCCTACGTGGTTCGTGTCGTAATAGCACTGCTCCACCCATCGAGCTAAACAAGCTTAGTTCTACAAATTCATATCTCATATTATTGCTGATAGTAGTAAAGCTGAGAGATGTTTAATTGGTTAGCTAAATGTTCCTACTTTAGTTTAGAAATGCATATGACACACATATGGAGCGACCGGAAAGAATAGTATTTCTTTGTGCGCTCTGGTTCATCATGGGTGGCCAACTGACATTGTATTGGAAGACTTGTAATATCTTCAATCTGCTTGCTCTTCTGCTCTTCTTTAAGATGATACTCTTCTCTTGCGGTCGACTGGTCAGGTCGAGTTGTTCTCCCTTAGTATATTTTGAATCTGTCAGGTCAGGTCGACTTGTTCTTCTTTATTATATGTTGAAGTTGTCATCTGTGAAGTGTCATCACTTCTGGAGCTCGCATATTTTGAGTAGTAGGCCACATTATATTAATGCACACAACAAATTGCAGCATGCATGGCATCTTTTAAAAGAATTGCAGAGATAGCCCAATGGGGTTTACAGGGAGGCAGTATTTGATTAGAATCACTTCTGCATTACAAAGAAAATCTCACTTGTTTTTTTTTTCATGCATGTCAGATATTGAACATTATCAAAATGAATATGAGAATGGGCGCACGAGAGGAATATTGCGGAACGATCCACTGGCTAACAAACTTGGCATGGTGGAGGATGGCCTATCTTATTCACCCATCAAGGTGCTTGCTCTTACTTTGCAAAGTTGTATTGGTCGCACATATTTTGCATCTGACCTCTTGCATTACTTCTACTTTGTTACACCATCTGCTTAGTTTAAGCATCATATATGAGTATATGACATACCTATCCATTTTATGTACCTTTTCCATGTGTCGTCACACTATGTTTTTCCGGTCAAATGTTGTTCTTTCGTAATAGATGTCCAAAAGGAAGAGGGTGAGTGCAGATCCTCAAGGAGTGGAGAAGGTAGTGATACATGTTAAATCAGATAGATTAGCAGCCACAGAAAACACAGGCCCAACTGTACCACACTTTACCCCTACTACAGTAGCCAAACCCCTATTAGAACTGTTGGGAGCCCAGCGTCAGGTACTGTCTATGATATGAATTCAAAATTTGAACTCCTAAATTTCTTCTCGTGCCTTACCTTCTCTCTTGTATGAAAACTAATTTCAGATGAATCTCCTTGCTCAAAGGATCATACGATCTCAAAACAATAATGGGCTCTGCATTGCTCTTGTCAGTACCTCTCTCCCTTTTGCCTTGTAACACTTTACTTAATTAATTGCTATTTGATTATGTATCATTAGTCTGTACCTGAGCTTCATTATCCTCTGTTTCTTCCAATATTATTTGATCTATATTTACTCTTTGCAAAATGTAGAATAATGCCAACGCTTATAAAGAATTTTCTTTGTGGAATTTATTGAATTATTCTTCCATCAACATGGAGAAGGGCTTTGTCCAGTCCGTGTTAACATGTAATGGAAGTTCATCCTTCTTAAGCCTTCAAACTTTGTTCTAGTTTAGATTTGGATAGGCATCATTTCCTACACTGCTGTTAGCTTTGCTGTTTACATCTGATTGGATGTTTGCAACAACTACCAATTTCAAATTGTAGTTGTAAAAACATGTTCCTTATGCAGAACAGATCCATTTATCTGCTTATATAATTGTGAAACCTGTTACGTGTCTCCTTGTTTCTCTTTCAGAGTCATATCTCTTACGCTAGGCAGAACTTTAGGGAAGATAGTGAGCCACATCTTGAGGACAGCGAGATGACCCCAAGGTCCTGTCTTGATGAAGACAGTGAGTTGAAGCTACTCACCAGCAGGTGTGAGACAACCTCTGCGCAGTCGCTGCCTCAATCAGTTCGACTTCTTCAGTCTCAACTTAAAGCGGAAAGGCTTGCTTCAGCTCAGCTCCGACTTGAAGTCAAAGATGCAATGAAGATGTCAGAGGACTGTCGTGCGCACCGTCATGCCTTAAATCTAGTGTTGATGCATCCATCATTGACGCAACTGAGGTCTATTCAGCTTCTTTAGTTGTTTGGGGGGCCCGACCTGGCCAGGCCTAGTGCCTACTGACGTGGTCTCAGTTTTGTATATTCTTTTGTCGGCGCGTTTATTTGCACTGGTGGCAAACTTTGATGCCAAGTGGATGTAATATGTGTGATAGCCATGTTAGCCTAGCGTAAGTTGCTTGCTTATCTATTTCCTTGTTGTCTTGTTTATTTGTTTGCTTGTAGTCATAGCAGTTCTTTTTCAGCGGTTTCCTAGTGGCTGTAATAACCTATTTTTTTAAAACTAGGCCACAATAACCATGGGCTAATATTTACTGTAGTGACACTGGGCCTCCTACGGGCTGTAGAAACAGTGGGCCTTCTACGAGCCGTAGAAACAATGGGCCTTCTACGGGTCGTAGAAACAATGGGCCTTCTACGGGCCGTATCACCAATGGGCCTTATACGGGCAGTATGATCGATTGGCCAAACATGGGCCAATAACAGGCTGCAATATGGCCGTAAACAGGCTAGAGATGGAATCGTCCGTTCATGGGCCGACCATAATAGACCATCGTTAATAGGTCGTATTTGATGACGCTATGAAAAGAGACCAACGTATTAACGGACCTCAAACGGGCCGACTGTAACCACGGGCTGAATTTGGCCCACAAGCAGAAAATGACAGTAACGGGCCGTAAGTAAACGAATGTTGTTAATGAGCCCAAGAATAAATGGGCTCTGAGAAGGCCGAAAGATAACATGGGCTGGAAACGGCCCAACGGAATAACGGGCCGTTAATGGGTATAAAGTGATACATTGTTCATTACGGGCCAGTTTCGCCACGGGCCATTAATGGGTGTAACGTGATACACTGTTCATTACGGGCCAGTTTCACCATGGGTAGTTAATAGGCCAAGAGTTACATAGGGCCTCATATGGGCCGAAAGACGTCATGGTCCATACATGGGCCAGAAGTGAAAACGGGCTGGAATCATATTGGATGGCCCAGATGACGCTACTGGGCCTAATTCGGATAGGGCGTAACAGGACTTTGGTTAGCGGGCTGTAAATGGGCTATATGCCAACAAGCCGTTAACAGGCTTTACATGGGCCGGCCCGCCATCTGTTGACCAAGTTAAACGGGCCGGCCTTTTCACAGGAATGTGCCTCTGTTGGGTCGTGTCACGTGTCGACGTATCATATAGGCGCCTTCTGTCCAATGAGTGGATGACATCTATCCGAACGATGAGCCGACACGTGTTTTCTCCAGCCAATGATGATTTTACACGTGGAAAATCCCCATTGGTCGAGGCTGTTAATGGGATATCGGATCCAAAACCCGACCTAATAGCTTAACGGTGTTCCGTTACGGTGGATGCCACGTGTCGGTCACCCTTGACGAAAGCACTTCTGTGACACGTGATTTATCGTTATGGAAGTGGACACTTCCATGATGATAATTTTGGTAATGTCATGGAACACTTCTACGACAGCACAGGTATCACTATCTTGATTCTGTCATAAAATCGTCATGGATGTACATGCATGACAGAAAACACGACCTACTGTGACAAACACGTATCATCATGGAAGTGTATTTTTTTGTAGTGTCTCCAGCACAATAAATAGAGCAAGCTTCGCGTGTAAGCCATAGAGCCTTCTTCTGCATGATACCGAGACAAAATCTTTGAGCAGAAGTTAACAAGTCTTCCTCAGCAAGCTACTCGGATGGCTTCTCTCGTAAGCTACCCAGTCCGCGTCAGTACCACAATATTGCACCATCCTTAGAGATTAGATGATGAGTTGCCGATGTATGGCAGTGCTACTCAAGAACCAGACTTGCAATTATTTTGTCAGAGTGATCCAGCAGATATACCTAAGGAAAGTAAGGATTCAACAACCCCCCCCCCCTAGTCAGGCAAAGGAAAATAAGCAGAGATACATCTCCTGAATTACAAGGATCGACAATATTTGGAGATGACATCACATAATCCACAGTATTGACAATGGTCATCAAGGCCATTGTTCCCGCAACTGACAAGGAGATATTATAAAACCAGGGGTATATGTCATATGTGTGCGGACCTAGGTCAGAAAAGAAGAAGGACTAATGTCCAAAATATAAATCACATCCATGGTCATACGAAGAATCAAGGACAGGTGTGGCCAAGTTATTCCAGTAAGGTATCTTAACAAAGAAAATCATGACCGTCAAAAGGATGAGATTGACAACAACGGTATGATGATTTTTGCATGACCACCAGGGTCCGACTACCCAAATCAGTTGGAGGCCATAACTCCATATGGATCCATAAAGGCATACTCTCAGCGACCTACTCTTTATACAAGGATTTTCATATCCTGATGACCCGCTTGACATGGTTAGTGTGGAATATCCAAGTCTGTTCTGTTAGATCCAAGATTCATGTGCAACCTCAGCAGTCTGACCTCAACGGCATTGTTAAAGCATATCACAGCCTATTACCACAGATGGGTATATCAACAAAATGAGAAAAATCAAAAGCCGAACAATCAGCTCAGACCCGGTATCCTCACCGACGGAATCAAGAACATGGCCAGTCTGTCGGGAAAAGAAAATGTCCGTTAGCCACCTGTCGGGCCAGCCTCAAGATGTAAATATTTGAAGTATGGCACAGGTATAACTCCATACACCATTATATTGCTCACGCTAGAAGGCAGTCAAATCTTTGGTACATATCTCATGCTCGAGTCAAAGAAATAAATCAAGATAAATCAGTGCCACCTATGAGCCGTTAGAAGATGGCCATGATTAATTCTCAGCATTTATTGAAACCAAAAGGCATGCATGTATTTGGAGCAACCACATGATAGAAGTAAAAAGGTTTTCATGATCAAAAGAAAATTTATGCTCAGATCCAGTAAACATCACCGCAGACATGAGAAAATTCACGTCGGTAAAAGGATTTGGAATGTGAGAACAAACCCGTCAGGATTTGGGGAAAGGTGAAGCAAGACCACCCTACAACAAGGTAAGTGGATGTTATGAAATTCTTGGGGGAACAATAAACAAAGGAACAAGGACACCCGAGTTGGAAACGGTGTCCTCAAGTCATACTTGCTCCCTAAGAAATCGAATCTCGAGGACGAGATTTCTTTAAGGGGGTAAGAGTTGTAACAGCCTGGATTTTGGCCCCTTTCTTTTTCATTTGATTTATTTGGTTTTTTCTCTGTTTTTCTTTTTGGAGTGGTTCTGTGGCCTTGCCACCTGGGAAAATCATTCTCATTTCCCCTCCCAAGTCGCTCATCATTCTCAAAACCTTGCCAAGATCATGCCACTTCACTCCCTGACCAAACCCTAAACTATTTTTCTAGGGAATATTCTTTTTTCATTAAGCGAATAACCCTATCTACTCTAGGTTGTGAAGCAACCTATATTTCTATCCATCCAAAAATCCCCAAATAATTCTCATAATTCCTTTGGGTCATATATAGCTCAAATATGCCCAAACATTTCCCTGGCTAGTTCAAAAATAATTCCACAATAATTATTCTTCCTTTCTGACCTGAATGGCACTTTGTGAAGGAAGCGTCATTTATATTTTCCTAGTGGCCCCCAACATTTTTGGGTATGATTATATGTCCAATTAATGGCCTCATGCACAAGTTCAACTTTATTTTCCTAGCCAATCTTCCTTAGGGAATTTTGGAAGTTTCTGCCAGACAGGAGGCTTTGTGAAGGAAGTACTAGCTAGGAGTATCCAAATGAGTTGAACTTTTGCACACTCCTTAATGTGCTCATATTAATCCCCTCCACCTATTTTCAGCCCCATCCAATTATCTATGTGAGCACAGGAGCAAATCTTTGATTCTGGCATTAATTTCAGGTTGTGAAGCAAGTGTATTTTATACTGCTTCAAAAATCCTGATAAATTACCAGATCATTCTTATACGCATAAAACATCTCTCCACCCATTTTGTCATCATTTCATTGATCAATTTGATCACCAAAATTATTCCAAGTTTCTGGACAGAAATGATGTTTGTGAAGCAAGTGCCATTTTGGCTTGTCCATTTGGCTTGAGCTTTTTACAGCATCTTCATATGTCCAAATGATCAAGATTTGCCCAATATTAGCCCAAGTTGATACTCCATGTGAGTGCACCATCATGATCTAGTTTCTGGACCAAAAATGCAGTTGTGAAGCAACAACAGTAAAACTTGGTCCATTTACCCTCAAAACCTCCAGGATGAAAGTCCTTCCTGACCTCAACCTCGCAGACAACTCCATTGCTCCCAAAACCCTTCCTGTGGATCACCGGTGCTCACCCAAGTTTACTGCAATAAACTTCATAGGCCTTTTTCACCAAGTTACCACCGCAGTTGAAACCACCCTTCGAAGGACGTACCACTAGACAACATTGGCCAGCCATTTGGCTCTTCTTGATGACAGTCTGCGCGGTGACCACCGCTTTGGCTTGCAATGGCCGCGTCCAGAATGGTTTATTGCTCGGGCCCCTCCCCTCTCGTCGGCTTCGTGCTCGTGAGAATGTCCAATAGATAGACCGTGTTGTCGCCATTCTCCTGGACCTCTCTCCCCCTCCGTCCGCTTCCTTGTCAGTGCTCGTCGCCGCGCGCCCACGGGTGAGCAGTGTCGACGTGCATTAATAGCGCTTGGCTGCTTCCCTCCCCTTGACATCTTCTGGCCATGAGCTTTGCGGCTCGTCCGCATCTCCTTCGTCGCCTTCTCCGTGCCCCCCCGTGCTCGCTGGCCGTCGCCAGAGCCTCGGCCGGACGTGCCCGGCGGCACCCGAGCCCATCCCTCTCGCCCGCCTATATATCGGCCCTCCCGGAGCCTCTCCGAGCTCACCACTCGCCTTACCCACCTCCCTGAGCCCCGCCTAGCCATCCCCTCAAGCCCAAGGAGCTCTTAGTAGTCCCCATCGCCGCCATTGCCGCCACGGTGCTCCGGCTAAATTCGCCCGGAGTCGAGCCCCTCCCCTCCTTCTACCACCACCAAAGACCCACCTAGTCCCCCGCGAACCTCCCCTGCATCTCTCCTTCTTCTCTGGTGGCCCCTTTCCACAAGCTCATCAGTGCCCGAAGAGCTCCGCCCGCCGGCCTCGAAGCAGCCAACGCTTCGGCCTTCCTAGCCGGCCGGAGATGGTCCCAGGAGATGCGCTGTGCTCCGCTGAGCTCATCCATGGCTGGATCTCCTCGGGAGATGGCCGGAGCTACCAGAACAAGTGCCAGCACCGGCGCCTCTCCTCGGCTCTGCGTGCGGTGTTGGGGAAGAAGAAAAAGGAGGCGGGAGGAGAGAGTCAACGCCCGTGGGTCCCGCGTTTCAGCGAGACGGAGCGGACCTCGCGTTAACCAATCCATGCTGACGTGGATAAGTGGAAACATATTCTGTGGAATACGTTTTCACTGACCGAAAGTCTGTTTCTATTTTGCGCCTCTGCCTTATCCACTCAGGGACCCGTCTATGAATATAATTTTTACAGAAAAGTCCTTGAACTTCAATCATCCACAACTTTTCAACCGTAGCTCCAAATGAGGTGATTCCGGAGTGTACTTCTTCGTCTCGTCGAGATCTTTATGTTGGTGTCACTTTAATTATGTTTTTGCATACTGAGAATGACCATTATGCCCTTTCCCTTATTCAGCCCCCTGCGAGATCGAACAATTTCTGGCGATTCTTTCCGCAAGCTTCTTGCACATTCTCCCGGTGATTTATTCCACGCCAGGAAAACCACAATACCCACTTGCATGATAGTCATGCAGTAGCCATGGTTTTCAACTTGGATCTTTATGGAAAGTTTGCTTGTTGAAAAGATGGTTATCGTTGTTCCGGTGATGTTTAGATTTGCATGTTCACTTTTGTGCTATGTTGTCTTGTACTCTGTTATCATGTTCTACCTGCTAGTATTTCCTTTCATATGTTTATACTTGCTAGTAGTACATGTTGATGTTGGTGATGTTCATGCTAGTCAGTATGCCATGCTCAGTGGATATGATTCATTGTTGATATGGTGGATAGTTATTTGATACTGTCATGATTAGGTTGATATCATGTTCATGCATTGTAATTGGCATCGTGTTATTTTATCATGGCTCGGCATATTTGCATTCAAGTTTAACCGGATTAAATTAAACTTGAACAATTGTTGGCTGAATCATGGTGCCGCTGAATCTAGCTGACCAGTGCAACCACGCTTGTCGGTATGGGACGACCCCAACTGGGTCTATTGTTATGCCTCTCGCCCGTGCCTCCAATGAGGGAAGTTTATGGGCGCGCGCTACCCTGATTAGGTAGGAGGACATAACCTTGTGTGCCCGTTGATGAGTTTATGGATCTGGGTCCCAGAGTGGATCGTGGCCACGACGGTGGTCGTTGTGTCTTGAGGTAGACACGGGGCCACCCATGACTTAGCCCAAAGGGGAGTTGGTCGGAGTGGCCGGGAGAGTATCATGGTAGTAGGACGGTTTTGTCGGAACGCCGTTGGTCCACCCGAATGGGAGTGCGAGGCCGTGGGTTCCATAGTGTGGGTACAGTGTACTAACCTCTACAGAGTGTGTATTAAATCTATCGATAGCCGTGCCCGCGGTAAAGGGCCCAGTTCGAAAGTAGGTCACACCGTGAGTCAACGGTAATAAGAATAACTTTATTATGACAACCCGTGATTGTGATCGCCGTAAGGATCACGGGCCAAGTATTGGTCGTGGTTGTGATCGCCATAAGGATCACGGGCGAAGTATTGGTCGTGGTTGTGATCGCCATAAGGATCACGGGCCAAGTATTGGTCATGGTTGCGATCGCCATAAGGACCACGAGACAAGTGTTGGTCGTGGTTGTGATCGCCGTAAGGATCACGGTTTGAGACCAAGTGTTGGTCATGGTTGTGATTGCCGGAAAGATCACCGTGGTATCGAGGATACCAAGTTGTGTATATTTGTGATGTTGTGCGAGAGTCGAGGTTAAAGATCAAGCTCCTTGTGGTCATTTACTGATCGCTACAGTATTGTTTATACCAAGCTTGATTTGATCCTGAGATGATCGTGTGATGTCCGAGGTTGGTAAGTGATGCATGTGACGGTTACCAAGTAACCCGAGCGGAATAAGTGGTGCATATAGTGTCATCATGTTGCATGCTAGTATAGTTGGAATAATATGTTCATATTGAGTTAGTTGTGTCATGTTCATGTTATATTGTTCTGATGATATCTTGATAATTCCTGTTTAACCTGTAAATGCCATGATGCGTGTCTGTCCTGAATGCTTCTGGTTATTGTGAGCTTGGAAGTACATTCAATGTACTGACCTATCGTGTCATGCCAGTTTGCAGGTCATGGCGGATTTGATTGCTTGCTTGTCGTGGTTTCCGTTCGTGCGAGCTAGGATAAGCATTCCAGCCAGAGTCCCTGTGGAGTGGAGTTCACCACCGTCGTCGTTGTTCCGCTGCTAGAGTTATTCCGCTGCTTCGAGTTGTTCTGCTGCTTGCATAGAGAAACGGAGGATGGCGTAGTGTCGTCGTGCCGATGTTATTCATTGTAATATCGGAGACCTAGTATTGATATTCGCGTAATAATAGAATACTGGTTTGTTCTATGCTAAGCAGTGTCGTATTCCAGAAGACTTCTCCTCGATCTCTGGGCTGGAATACGGGGCGTTCTAGTTTCTCTGAGACGGGGTGCCACAGGCTTGGTATCAGAGCAGGTCTAGCTATAGGACGCCCTAGTCAGCGCGAGCGGTAGAAACCAGTAGAAATCGGTAGTATAGTCTGGTTTGTTTATTGCATTTGGTTGCTACATTTGTTTGTTGCATAGCATGCATATAGCCTTAGTATTTGTGATAACGGTTTATCTAGTGGTGTAGCTAGCATCGGTACGGATCCACTACAACTCAACATTTGCATTTCTCCAGTTCTGTTTTCTGTCGGTGTTTGGTGCCATTTTTGTCCCAGCTGAGTGATGCCATGTGATCCCGACACTGTTTGCAAAAATGGTGCTCAGGTATCGCGCCGATGTTTTTCTTTCATCCCCGTCTATCGTTTGGATGATGGACATGTTTCTATCCCGAATCGTTCTTTTTGTCGTGTTGGCAACCCTTAATGATCGTAGTAATCAAGGAAGGGCAATCTCAGCAGCCTCAGTTTTTCCACGCAATCCTATGTCTTGGATGAGTACGGATCTTTTTCCGTCCGCTTGATAATAATGTTGTTGCGACCTTCGTGTCCCACTGCATGATTACCAAGTACGTCCTCACCTCCGAGCTAGTTCAGGTTGCTATCTGGCTAAGCTAGCACTTGGTGTAGCGCTGTTTACACCAATTCTTCCACACATTTATTCGTCCTCGTGCACATCGTCACAGCATGCTAGATCATAGAACCGGAGATCCCGCGAGATTTGTGTGCTTAAGTAGGCATGCATATTGTGTGACTAGCAGTAATATGTGACATTGATTGTGTGTGAATTGATTGTTGTTGTGTGTTTTTGTTTAGTTGAGTTTTGTTTTGCTTCTTTCTTTTGGGGCCCTGGTGTTACATTATTTTTCCCCTATAAAGAATTGCTCATCCACTGACAGCGGACTCAAAGAAGCAATAAGGATTTGAAATATTTGAAAGAAGGTCAGCTACACATTATTGGCTACCCAGTCAACTGCATTATGGGATTAAAATCTGCTCAGAATACCAATGGTGTATTGAATTGATTATCAGCATCGAGTCTACCTTAGTGCAGAATCCTCACAGCAGTTATGATCCAGCCAACAGAAAGACAAGTCAGTTGCAAGACCAACGATATATTTTCAGACAGAGGTATGGAACATCTACAAAGTTTTGGCTCGGTAATGCATGATTCTTGAAATATGTTATCATCCGAAATAAAGTTAGAATGTGATATGCTCAAGGAAGATAGTCAAACCATTTTTCTCATGCAAATAACCAGCCTCAGAATATTATGCGTGTTTGTATGGATTTCAGTTTGCATATCAGTATGAAGTTTTGGATATAAGAAACCCAGTGTTCTTCCACACACTATCGGAAGAATTTATGATGCAAGGCTCAATTTTTTCTCAACGTGATATGTGAATCATTTCCGGCCCATGATACCAAGTCTTTCTCAGCAAGATATCTCAGTAAAGGCTTTTGACAAACGAAAATCAAATTTTCTAAACAAGCAAACCCGAGGAGAAGCTCCTCAAGTACAGAACTCAAGCTTCTCCAGCACAATAATCGAAGCAAGCTTCGTGTGTAAGCCATAGAGCCTTCTTCTGCATGATACCTAGACAAAATCTTTGAGCAGAAGTTAACAAGTCTTCCTCAGCAAGCTTCTCAGATGGCTTCTCTCGTAAGCTACCCAGTCCGCGTCAGTACCACAATATTGCACCATCCTCAAAGATTAGATGATGAGTTGCCGATGTATGCAGTGCTACACAAGAACCTGACTTGCAATAATTTTGTCAGAGTGATCCAGCAGATATACCTAAGGAAAGTAAGGATTGAACAACCCCCCCCCCCCAGTCAGGCAAAGAAAAATAAGCAGAGATACATCTCCTGAATTACAAGGATCGACAATATTTGGAGATGACCTGACAGAATCCACAGTCTTGACAATGGTCATCAAGGCCATTATTCCCGCAACTGACAAGGAGATATTATAAACCTTGTCACATTCTTATGATTTTCCTCAGCAATGAGACACGTACCGCTACAAACCCCGGGTATATGTCATATGTGTGCGGACCCAGGTAAGAAAACAATAACGACTAATGTCCAAAATATAAATCACGCCCATGGTCATACGAAGAATCAAGGACATGTGGGGCCAAGTTATTTCAGTAAGGTATCCTAACAAAGAAAATCATGACTGTCAAAAGGATGAGGCTGACAGCAACGATGTGATGATTTTTGCATGACCACCAGGGTCCGGATACCCAAATCAGTTGGAGGCCATAACTCCATATGGATCCACAAAGGCATACTCTCAGCGACTGACCCGCTTGACATGGTTAGTGTGGAATATCCAAGTCTGTTCTGTTAGATCCAAGATTCCTCTGCAACCTCAGCATTCTGACCTCAACGGCAGTGTTAAAGCATATCACAGCCTATTACGACAGATGGGTATATCAACAAAATGAGAAAAATCAAAAGTCGAACAATCAGCTCAGACCCGATATCCTAACCGACGGAATCAAGAACATGGTCAGTCTGTCAGGAAAAGAAATTGTCCGTCGGCCACTTGTCGGGCCAGCCTCAAGATGTAAATATTTGAAGTATGGCACAGGTATAACTCCATACACCATTATATTGCTCGCGCTAGAAGGCAGTCAAATCTTTGGTACATATCTCATGCTCGAGTCAAAGAAATAAATCAAGATAAATCAGTGCCACCTATGAGCCATTAGATCCCGTCAGAAGATGGCTATGATTAATTCTCAGCATTTATTGAAACCAATAGGCATGCATTTATTTGGAGCAACCACATGATAGAAGTAAAAAGGTTTTCATGATCAAAAGAAAATTTATGCTCAGATCCAGTAAACATCACCGCAGACATGAGAAAATTCACGTCGGTAAAAGGATTTGGAATGTGAGAACAAACCCGTCAGGATTTGGGGAAAGGTGATGCAAGACCACCCCAGAGCAAGGTAAGTGGATGTTATGAAATTCTTGGGGGAACAATAAACAAAGGAACAAGGATACCGGAGTTGGAAACGGTGTCATCAAGTCATACTTGTTCCTTGAGCAATCGAATCTCGAGGACGAGATTTCTTTATGGGGGTAAGAGTTGTAATAGCCTGGATTTTGGCCTCTTTATTTTTCGTTTGATTTATTTGGTTTTTGCTTTGTTTTTCTTTTTGGAGTGGTTCTGTGGCCTTGCCACATGGGAAAATCATTCTCATTTCCCCTCCCAAGTGGCTCATCATTCTCAAAACCTTGCCAAGATCATGCCACTTCACTCCTTGACCAAACCCTAAACTCTTTTTCTAGGGAATATTCCTTTTCATTAAGGGAATAACCCTATCTACTCTAGGTTGTGAAGCAACCTATATTTTTGTCCATCCAAAAATCCCCAAATAATTCTCATAATCCCTTTGGGTCATATATAGCTTAAATATGCCCAAACATTTCCTTGGCCAGTTCAGAAATAATTCCCCAATAATTATTCTTCCTTTTTGCCCTGAATGGCACTTTGTGAAGGAAGTGTCATTTATATTTTCCTAGTGGCCCCCAAACTTTTTTGGCATGATTATATGTACAAGTAATGGCCTCATGCACAAGTTCAACTTTATTTGCCTAGCCAATCTTCCTCAGGGAATTTTTGAGTTTCTACCAGACAGAAGGCTTTGTGAAGGAAGTACTAGCTAGGAGTATCCAAATGAGTTGAACTTTTTCACACTCCTTAATGTGCTTATATTAATCCCGTCCACCCAGTTTCAGCCCTATCCAATTATCTATGTGAGCACAAGAGCAAATCTTTGATTCTGGCATTATTTTCAGGTTGTGAAGCAAGTGTATTTTATATTGCTTCAAAAATCCTGATAAATTACCAGATCATTCTTATACCCATAAAACAGCTCTGCACCCATTGTGGCATCATTTTATTGATCCATTTGATCACCAAAATTATTCCAAGTTTCTGGACAGAAATGATGTTTCTAAAGCAAGTGCCATTTTGGCTTGTCCATTTGGCATGAGCTTTTTACAGCATCTTCATATGTCCAAATGATCAAGCTTTTCCCAATATTAGCCAAAGTTGACACTCCATGTGAGTGCACCATCATGATCTAGTTTCTGGACCAAAAATGCAGTTGTGAAGCAACTGCAGTAAAACCTGGTCCAATTACCCTCAGAACCTCCAGGATGAAAGTCCTTCTTTACCTCAACCTCGCAGACAACTCCATTGCTCCCAAAACCCTTGCTATTGATCAACAGTGCTCACCCAAGTTTACTGCAGTAAACTTCAGAGGGTGATTTCTATTTGACCAGAGCCTTTTCACCGAGTTACCACCGCAGTTGAAACCACCCTTCGAAGGACTTACCACTAGGCAACATTATCCAGCCATTTGGCTCTTCTTCATTCCAGTCTGCGTGGTGACCACCGCTTTGGCATGCAGTGGCCGCGTCCAGAATGGTTTCTTGCTCGGGCCCCTCCCCCTCTCGTCGGCTTCGCACTCATGAGGATGTCCAGTAGATAGACCGCGTCGTCGCCGTCCTACTAGACCTCTCTCCCCCTCCGTCCGCTTGGCTGCTTCCCTCCCCTCGACCTCTTCTGCCCGTGAGCTCTGCGGCTCGTCCACATCTCCTTCGTCGCCTTCCCCATGCCCCCCCCCGTGCTTGCTGGTCGTCACCAGAGCCTCGGCTGAACGTGCCCGGCGGCACCCGAGCCCATCAATCTCGCCCGCCTATATGTAAGCCCTCTCGGAGCCTCTCCGAGCTCACCACTCACCTCACCCACCTCCCTAAGCCCCGCCTAGCCATCCCCTCGAGCCCAAGGAGCTCTCTGTAGTCCCCATCGCTGCCATGGCCGCCGCGGCGCTCCGGCTAAATTCGCGCTGAGTCGAGCCCCTCCCCTCCTTCTACCACCACCAGAGACCCACCTAGTCCCTCGCGAACCTCCCCTGCATCTCTCCTTCTTCTCTGGTGTCCCCTTTCCACAAGCTCACCGGCGCCCGAAGACCTCCGCTCGCCGGCCTCAAAGCAGCCAACGCTTCAGCCTTGCTAGCCGGCCGGAGATGGTCCCCGGAGATGCGTCATGCTCTGCTGAGCTCATACATAGCTGGATCTCCTCGGGAGATGGTCGGAGCTGCTAGAACGAGCGCCAGCACCGGGGCCTGTTCTCAGCTCTGCGTGCGATGTCGGGGGAGAAGAAGAAGAAGGTGGGAGGAGAGAGTCAACGCCCGTGGGACCCGCGTGTCAGCGAGACGGAGCCTGCCCCACGTTGACCAACCCACGCTGACGTGGATAAGTGGAAATGTATTCCGCAGAATATGTTTTCGCTGACCGAAAGCGTGTTTCTATTTTGGGCCTCTGCCTTATCCACTCAGGGATCCGTCTGTGAATATAAGTTTTACAAAAAAGTCCCTGAACTTCAATCATCTACAACTTTTCAATCGTAGCTCCAAATGAGGTGATTGAAAAGCCTACTTCTTCGTCTTGTCAAGCCCATTCTATTGGTGTCACTTTCATTATGTTTTGGGATACTCAAAATGACCATTACGCCGTTGCCCTTATTCAGCCCCTCCGAGAGCGAACGATTTCCGGCGATTCTTTCCGCAAGCTTCTTGCACTTTCTCCCAGTGATTTCTTCCACCCCAGGCAAGCCACAATACCCACTTGCATGATAGTCATGCTGTAGCCATTGTTTTCAACTTGAATCTTTAATAAATGTTTGCTTGTTGAAAAGATGGTTATCGTTGTTCCGATGATGTTTAGATTTGCATGTTCACTTTTTTGCTATGTTGTCTTGTACTCTGTTATCATGTTCCACCTGCTAGTATTTCCTTTCATTTGTTTATGCTTGCTAGTAGTACATGTTGATGTTGGTTATGTTCATGTTAGTTAGTATGTCATGCTCAGTGGATAAGATTCATTGATGATATGGTGGATAGTTATGTGATACCGTCATGATTATGTTGATATCATGTTCATGCATAGTAATTGGCATCATGTTATTTTATCATGGCTCGACATATTTTCATTGAAGTTTAACCGGATTAAATTGAACTTGAACAACTGTTGGCTGAGTCATCGTGCCACTGAATCGAGCTGACCAGTGCAACCACGCTTGCCGATATGGGACGGCCCTAACTGGGTCTATTGTTGTGCCTCTCACCGTGCCTCCAAGGAAGGAAGGTTATCGGTGCGCGCTACCCTGATCAGGTAGGCGGACATAACCTTGTGTGCCCGTTGATGAGTTTATGGATCCGGGTCCCAGAGTGGATCGTGGCCACGAGGGTGGTCGTTGTGTCTTGAGGTAGACATGGGGCCACCCATGACTTATCCTGAAGGGCAGTTGGTCGGAGTGGCCGGGAGAGTGTCGTGGCAGTAGGACGGTTTTGTCGGAACGCCATTGGTCCACCCGTATGGGAGTGCGAGGCCATGGGTTACGTAGTGTGGGTACAGTGTACTAACCTCTGCAGAGTGTGTATTAAATCTATCGATAGCCATGCCCGCGGTTAAGGGCCCAGTTCGAAAGTAGGTCAAACTGTGAGTCAATAGTAATAAGAATAACTTGATTAATGACAACTCGTGCTGGTGATCGCCGTAAGGATCATGGGCCAAGTATAATCGTGGTTGTGATCGCCGTAAGGATCACGGGCCAAGTATTTGTCATGGTTGTGATCGCGATAAGGATCACGGGCCAAGTATTGGTCGTGGTTGTGATTGCCATAAGGATCACGGGCCAAGTGTTAGTCGTGGTTGTGATCACCGTAAGGATCATGGTTTGAGGCCAAGTGTTGGTCATGGTTGTGATCGCCGGAAAGATCATCGTCGTATCGAGAATACCAAGTTGTGTATATTCGTGATGTTGTGCGAGAGTCAAGGGTAAAGATCAAGCTCCTTGTGGTCATTTACTGATCGCTACGGTATTGTTTATACCAAGCTTGATTTGATCCTGAGATGATCGTGTGATGTCCGAGGTTGGTACATGATGCATTTGACGGTTACCAAGTAACCCGAGCGGAATAAGTGGTGCATATAGTGTCATCATGTTGCATGCTAGTATTGTTGGATTTATATGTTCATGTTGAGTTAGCTGTATCATGTTCATGTTAGATTGTTCTAATGATATCATGATAATTCATGTTTAACCTGTAATTGCCATGTTGTGTGTCTGTCCTGAATGCTTCTGGTTATTGTGAGCTTGCAAGTACATTCAATATACTGACCTAGCGTGTCATGCCAGTTTGCAGGTCATGCCGGATTTGATTGCTTGCTTGTCGTGGTTTCCATTCGTGCGAGCTAGGATAAGCGTTCCAACCAGAGTCCCGGCAGAGTGGAGTTCACCACCATCGTCGTTGTTCCGCTGCTAGAGTTATGCCGCTGCTTCGAGTTGTTCTGCTGCTTGCATAGAGCAACGGAGGATGGCATAGTGTCGCCGTGCCGATGTTATTCATTGTAATATCGGAGACCATGTAGTCATATTCGTGTAATAATAGAAAGCTGGTTTGTTCTATGCTAAGCAGTGCCGTATTCCAGAAGACTTCTCATTGATCTCTGGGCTGGAATATGGGGCGGTCCAGTTTCTTAAGACGGGATGCCACAGTACTTCCCACCCGCATTCTTTGACGTCATGGTGCATCTGTATGTCTACATTGTGGACGACATCATCGACCTCGGGCCCTCATTCCTTCACAGCATGATGTCGTTCGAGAAGATGAATGGGGTCATCAAAGGATTCGTTCGTAACATGTCCCGTCCCAAAGGGAGCATCGTCCAGGGGTATCTGACGCATGAGTGTGCCTCCTTTTGCAAGAATTATATAGGCGTCAGAAACCCTGTTGTTGGTTTGCCCGTCAAGAAGCACTATGGGAAGATAGAAGGAGATGGTCACAACAACGGCCGAAGGGAAATGCACGTGGACTACTCGGATCAACGGAACGACTTTGACAGGGCTAACTTAGTAGTGCTACAACACCTAGATGTGGTAGACGATTATGTGGCACGGCACAAAGAAAGCATCGCAAAGAAGTACCGTGATAAGGGGATGCTGAAGATAGACGACGAAGTTACTGTAGAGCACAACGCCACTTTGTTGTGTTGGTTCAAAGAGCAAGTTCTTGAAAATCCCCCAGAAGAGGGCAGTTCGGACGGATTGCTCATACATGCCTTAGTACATGGCCCTGCACCTAAGCTTGCGACATATCAGTCCTACGACACGTTGTACACGGAGTCCAAAGACATGGATAGTGATTACCAGAGCTCCGGGTGACAATTGAATGCGTGACTGACGCCAACGGCACAACTGAAAGATTCTACGGAAGTGTTGAAGAGATCTGGGAGCTTCACTATGATGGAATGCACGATGCGACGATATTCCGTGTTAGATGGGCCATGGATGTCGTAAGAGTAAAAAGTATTTCACCACCATGTCTATACCCGACGCCAAGAGCACTCTCGTGAACGTTAACGTCATCGCCAAAAATGAGCCATGGGTACTCTCTAAGCACGTGACACAATGCTTCTTCATAACTGACCCGGCTAATCACAGCCGTGTTGTCGTGAGGAGATCCAAAAGGTGCATCGTCAGAATGGATGGAGTCGTCAACGAGGAGGACTAAAACCAATACAGCAACCTGATGAAGGAAGATGACGAAAACGATGAAGCATACGTTAAAATAAGAATCAATACTACTTTATCTAAGAAAGATCGTACTCCGTGGTTACGGAAAAGTCACAAGGAGGGGCTTAATTACTCGGTAGCAAACAAGAAAGGGAAGAAGCTCAATGTGAAATGTCATCGACGCAGCTGATCAAAAACCATCATTTATATATATGTATCTATTTTTTGTACGCACTTAAGTAATTGTTATCAGTCAACTGATATGTTACCACCATGTGCATGGTTCCCGTGATATTCACGTAGTGTGGGAGAGTGGAGACGCCGTCGTCGGGAGAAAAACAAAAAAACAAAAATAAAAGAAAAAGAAAAGTAAACAGAAAATAAAAGGAAAATAAAAAAGAAAAGAAAACTAAAAAAGAAAAGAAAAGGAAAATAATAAAAGAAAATAAAACTAAAAAAGGAAAATAATAGCAGTAGCGCTTGCCTGTGGACCAGCGCTATAGCTAAGTATTTTAGAATTAAACAAATAAATAATGGAAAAGATAGCAGCAGTGCTGGTCTGGAAAGAAGCATTATAGCTAACT
>NC_041393.1:771320734-771365646 GCF_002162155.2 Triticum dicoccoides | reverse complement strand
ACCCCCTCCCCATCTCCACCTCGCCCCTGCTCTGCATATGCAGTCGACCCCCTCGACCTCGCCGCCGCCGGCCATCGCCCATGCGCCGGCCCTCGACCTAGCCGCTGCCGCCCTCTCCACGAGCCCCGTAAGCCTCTGCCTCTCCTCTCCCCTGCCCTCCTCTATCTCTCTCTACTATCTCTCTCTCTCTCTCTAATTTGAATTTAGCCTAGCTAAGTGTTGGATGTATGAACCCTAGCTAGGAGATGTAGCAGAGAGAGCAATTTAGTTTAGGGCAATTTAGCAAACTTAGTTTAGTGCAATTTAGTTTAGGCGATTTTGTTTAGGGCAATTTAGTTGAGGGCAATTTAGTTTAGTAAATTTAGGAAATTTAGTTTAGTGCAATTTAGTTTAGGGCAATTTTGTTTAGGGAAATTTAGTTTAGGGTATATAAAATACCTCTAAATAAAAAAAGTAGCAAATTGGTTTTTGTAGGTATAAAAAACAGTAACTAAAATTTATAAAAAACAATAGATAATTAGTTTTTGTAGGTATATAAATTAGCTATCAAAAACAGTAGCAAAAATTTATTAAAAAACAGTAGCTAATTAGGGCACTAGCAAATATCGCTAGGGCCAATTTTTTAGCAAATGAGCAAATTTCGCTAGGGCAAATTTGTTTATGGCAGTTTCTAATGCAATAGCTAATTCATTAGGGTCGGTAGCAGAGAGAGAGAGAGATCATTTAGGAAAAAATAGTAGCAAATAAAAACTAAAAAATAGTAGAAAATAAAACCCTAGATGATGTTTTAGGAGCATATAGCCTATACAATGTTGTTATTTTTAACACTTGGTTAATTTGCTAAGTCCTGGAAATCTGTCATATGATGTTGCCATGTTCTCTTGAGATAGCATCAAATCTTTTATATGAACTTGTGCCAATTGTCGAAAAATATCTGAGTGGCCTATGTTTTGCCGGAATGTTGATTCATTTCCATTTCGGCAAATTTTAGGCTCTCCATTTATCCACTTTTTAGCAAAGTTCATGCCGAAAATTTCCATGATTTTCGGCATGACTTGTGCTAGAAACTAGGACATATGGAGTACCCTGGATTTGCCGGAAGGGGATTGAATCAACATTCCGACCAAATATAGGCCCCTTTTTTCTCTTCATTATATCTTTTATTTACAATTGTCGAATAGAAACCATGTCTACCGACGCCGAAGTCCTGGGTTCTGCTTGCCTCACAGACCCCATCGAGGCAGCAAATCACTATTTCGATTATCTGGACAAACACCAGATGGGGTTGCATGATGGCGGCAGTGGCACCAACCCCGACACCGACGCCGACACCAGCACTGGCACTGGCACCGACACCACCGACCTTGGCATCGGACAAATCGTGGTCATGGAGATGCACCCCAAGAAGTTAGAGCCAATGGCATCGAAGGAAGCGCGCTCGTGCTGGGGAAATCAACTTGGATGCATCTTCAGGGAAACCGCCAACATCAACAACGAGAGGTTGAAACAGATACCACATATGGAGGACATGCTCCAAAAGAAGTTGCACAATAGGTTCCTGTTCCCCGGCCGGGATGAAGGCAAATATAAAGAGCCTTGGGACGATGTCACCATGACAAAGATAAATGACAAGGCGATTGTGAAGTTCACGAACGACTTGTCCTCCAGGAAAGTTCGGGTGAAAAAAGAGATTGCGAAGAATGAACTGTGGTCCAAGATTCGTGCTGATAATCCGTCAATAACGGAAGAGGACTTTGCAAAATTCAAGGAGAATTGCAGTGAAGAAGAAGTCAAGGCAAGGTCAGAGAAAATGAAGGCGGTCCAGGCTAGGAACGCGCCTCCCGACCGCCTCGGAAGCCGTGGTTACAAGGGGAAGAGGAACGTATGGGCCAAGGAGGATGTCAAACGTGAAAGTCACAGAATCCCAAACCCCTTACTGGATTTCACCGACCCGCTAGAGCAAGACTGGATTAGGGCCCGGTACAAGTGGGACAAAGTCAAAAAGTTCTTTTACACGAACGCGAACACGTGGGAGTTCATGAGACTTCTGGTAATTGTTATATTACCACATTATCATATTAGCTTCCAATCAATTCGAGTTCAAATTTTGTCACATTAGTAAACCATCCACGTTCCTTTTGCAAAAAGAGGAGTACCAAAAGGCAGCCGAAAGCGACGAGTCGGCACAGTCGTCGGTGAGGCCCAAGTGGGACACCCCATTCAACCGAGCCCTAAACATACTGAAAAAGGTCTCGGTGGACAAGCTACCGTCCTATGGACGTGTGCACGGCGTCTGAGATGGCGCCTCGTGGAATACGTGCTACCTCGAGGAGACAGAGGAAAGAAGGAAGAGACGGTTGGTCATCACTTAGCAGACCATCAACAAGAGGGTCGCAATTGCGGTCAATAAGACCAAGCCGAGACCAAATAAGAGTTGGTCGGGCTAGTCAATGTAGCGGTTACTGACGCGGTGCAATGCTTGATTCCGGCAATTTTTGATTGGTAGAAGAACAATCCAAATGCATGCCCGGAGGACATTCCCTTTCCCAGCTTTGTCGAGAGCAATTCGGCGAACACAACAACACTAGCACCTCCTCAACCAACCGCAAAACATCTTGTTCCTGTCCATAGAAGCCCGACCTCCGTCTGTTGCATGCTCGGCGGGCCTTCATCGCAGGCTGAGCTCCACACCCTCATGGTAATTATGCATCATACCCTTTTCACCAGCATGTCTATAGTTCCATTTCAGTTGCGGATGTTTGACGTTGCAGACATGTCTCTTTCGTAGGCCGATGACATCAAGGGCTAGAAGGTGGCCATGGGAAAGGCAACGATCATGAAGTGAAGGACCGCATGTTCCACAAGCGAGAGATGCCCGATTGTGTCTTCAAGGTTAACTTGGCCAGTGTCTTAGGGGGCTTCGAGGATTAGCCTCGTCCGGTACCAATTGATGATGACGAGACCCCTAAGATGATTACCGCATGCAAGAGCTGGTTCTTGCGTTGGCCGAAGTCTCTTCTTCGTCTTGAGGCTCCCAGTATCACGCCAACGCCACCTTATCAAGAAGGTATGAACACCACCCCACCTACCAAATTAACTGCACCTATCGTGGCGGGTGATAGCGGACGACGCGAGGGAGAGCCTGCATTAGTGCCAGATCATGTCGCACCCGTTGTCGAAGAAGCAAATGTTGATGATGACATGGATGATCATGATGATGACCCAGACAAGTATTTCAATACCGCCTATGATGATGGAGGATTGATGTCTCAGTACGACGAAGACTCAGGCTATGAGCATGGAGATGATTACTTGATGTTGCCTGATTTGCCGGAGCCGGAACATCCTAAGGAGGAATGCAAAAAGTCTCTCTTCAAGCGATCCTCGTAGCAGACGCCTCTAGATGCCGCCAGTACCCAGCAACCCCCCAAGCACCATCCACTTATTAGCCCGACGACACTAGGGGTGATGGTTAGGGAAGGTATGGTGGGCTCACTACCGCCACCCTCCAAGAAACAAAGGAGGAGATCGGACAGGAAAGGCCCTAAAGGCACCAGAGCTGCTTCAAGCAGCCAGCAACCTCTGAAGCCCCGGGTGGTAGACAGAATACCTGTCGAAGGTGCGAAGCGAATGTCGCCGGCGAGCCAATCCTACCTGCCAAAGTGCTAGAGCACGTAGTGAACAATAACCTAAGGAGACTCCATGAAGATGTGCTGGTGATACGTCTCCAACGTATCTATAATTTTTGATTGTTCCATGTTGTTTTATTATCAATCTTGGATGTTTTATAATAATTTTATAGCCATTTTAAATCCAGTTTTTGTACTAACCTATTGACATAATGCCAAGTGCCAGTTGCTGTTTTTTCCATGTTTTTTACATCGCAGGAAATCAATATCAGACGAAGTCCAAATGCCACGAAACTCCACGATGAATTTTTATGGGCCAGAAGGAAGGCAATGGGCCCTGGTTGCACCTCGGGGGCGCCCCGAGGGGGGCACAACTCACGAGGGCGCGCCAGGAGTCCCAGGCACGCCCTGGTGGGTTGTGCCCACCTCGGGTGCCCGCCGGAGCGCCTCTTTTCTCTATAAATACCCCAAAAATACCAGAACCCCAGGAGAGTCGACGAAATATTCATCCAGCCGTCGCAGAGTCCAGAACCACCAGATCCAATCTAGACACCATCATGGAGGGGTTCACCACTTCCATTGGTGCCTCTCCGATGATGCGTGAGTAATTATTTGTAGACCTTCGGGTCCATAGTTAGTAGCTAGATGGCTCTCTCTCTCTTTCTCTCTTGCTGAATTCTCAATACAATGGTCTCTTGGAGATCCATATGATGTAACTCCTTTTGCGGTGTGTTTGTTGGGATCTGATGAACTTCGAGTTTATGATCAGTCATATCTTTTTATATCCATGAAAGTTTTTTGAGTTTCTTTGATCTCTTATATGCATGATCTCTTATAGCCTCGTATTTCTTCTCCGATACTTGGGTTTTGTTTGACCAACTTGATCTATTTATCTTGCAATGGGAAGAGGTGCCCGGTAGTGGGTTCGATCTTACGGTGCTTGATCACAGTGACAGAAAGGGAACCAACACGTATGTATCATCACTAGTAGAAAAAAGGCCTAATGTGAAGCACATTAGTCCTAGTTTGTAAACAAAACCGGCACTAATGTGATCATTAGTGCCGGTCCCGACAGCTACGGGGCGGAGATCATTAGTACCAGTTCATGGAAAACCTTTAGTACCAGTTCGTGCCACGAACCGGTACTAAAGAGGCTGTTGCAGGGTGTGGTCAGGCTGGGGCCCCACCAGCACCTTTAGTACCGGTTCATACCACAAACCGGTACTAGAGGTTTCTAGTTGATTCATACTGCAGCGGTTTTTTAGTCCCACCTCGCTCCGCTAACAGAGTTTTTACCACCTTAAATATGTTACTTCTCAAACTAAACCAGTTGGTCTTCATTGAACTCTATGTGTAGAATTTGTAGCCATAATATGAGTCTTCTTCGGCTTCTAAACCGGTGAGGAGTCATATTGACAATTCAGATTGTACACAAAAAGATCATTGACGATCAATGTATTTTTGATGTATTTCTCTGTAGCAGTAGCGCGTTTTGGCTGAAAGGCGGTACTGATCAATGTATTTTTATGTATATTTTTTACATGTTTACACAATTTTAATAACTTATTACAACTCCGGTCTTTTTTGCATTTAGATGCACAATTCAAATCAACATCATCAACTTTCAACCCTTTCTGACATAATTTGCTATTTTTGATGCATTTACTGATTTTTTTTGAGAGCTAAATGACCGTGAAATTGAAAAGCACTACAAAGTGAACACTAAAAAGGTTGAAACTTGTCAAGGTATCATCATTTCACCCGCATAGCATGTGCAAAAAAGTAGACAGGGTTACGACAAAAACGGGATGCACTTCATGTACAAACTGGACAATCTCTTCCCAAGTATCGGAGTTTCGGACGAAAACTCATCTATTACACCAGGTATTCAATATTTTAATAACTTATTACAACTCCGGACTTTTTTGCGTTCAGATGCACAATTCAAATCCACGTCATCAACTTTCAACCCTTTCTGACATAATTTATTATATTTGATGCATTTACTGATTTGTTTTGACAGCTAAATGGCCGTGAAATTGAAAACCACTACAAAATGAACTCTGAAAAGGTTGAAACTTGGCAAGGTATCATCATTTCACCCGCATAGCATGTGCAAAAAAGTAGAGAGGGTTACGGCAAAAACTGGATGCACTTCGTGTACAAACTGGACAATCTCTTTCGAAGTATCAGGGTTTCGGACGAAAACTCCGGACTTTTTTTGTGTTTAGATGCACAATTCAAATCCATGTCATCAACTTTCAACCCTTTCTGACATAATTTTCTATTTTCGATGCATTTACTGATTTGTTTTGAGAGCTAAATGATCGTGAAATTGAAAAACACTACAAAATGAACTCTGAAAAGGTTGAAACTTGTCAACGTATCATCATTTCACCCACTTAGCATGTGCAAAAAAGTAGAGAGGGTTGCGGCAAAAACTAGATGCACTTTGTGTACTAACTGGACAATCTCTTTTGAACTATCAAGGTTTCGGACAAAAACTCATCTGTTACACCGGTTACTCACTATTTTAATAACTTATTACAACTCCGGACTTTTTTCCATTCACATGCACAATTCAAATCCATGTCATCAACTTTCAACCATTTCTGACATAATTTGCTATTTTCGATGCATTTACTGATTTGTTTTGAGAGCTAAATGACCGTGAAATTGAAAAACACTACAAAATGAACTTTGAAAAGGTTGACACTTGGCAAGGTATCATCATTTCACCCACATACCATGTGCAAAAAAGTAGAGAGGTTTTTGGCAAAAACTGGATGCACTTCGTGTAAAAACTCGACAATCTCTTTCGAAGTATCAAGGTTTCGGACGAAAACTCATCTGTTACACCGGTTACTCAATATTTTAATAACTTATTACAACTCCGAACTTTTTTGTGTTCAGATGAACAATTCAAATCCACGTCATCAACTTTCAAACCTTTTCTGACACAATTTGCTATTTTCGATGCATTTACTTATTTGTTTTGAGAGCTAAATAACCGTGAAATTGAAAAACACTACAAAATGAACTCTGAAAAGGTTGAAACTTGGCCAGGTATCATCATTTCTCCCGCACAGCATGTGCACAAAAGTAGAGAGGGTTATGGCAAAAGCTTGATGCACTTCGTGTACAAACTGGACAATCTCTTTCGAAGTATTAGGGTTTCGGACGAAAACTCATCTGTTACACCGGTTACTCAATATTTTAATAACTTATTACAACTCATGACTTTTTTTGTGCTCAGATGCACAGTTCATATCCACGTCATCAACTATCAACCCTTTCTGGCATAATTTGCTATTTTCGATGCATGTACTGATTTGTTTTGAGAGCTAAATGACCGTGAAATTGAAAAACACTACAAAATGAACTTTGAAAAGGTTGAAACTTCGCAAGGTGCAATCATTTCACCCGCATAGCATGTGCAAAAAAGAAGAGAGATTACGGCAAAAACTTGATGCACTTCGTGTACAAACTGGACAATCTCTTTCGAAGTATCAGGGTTTCGGACGAAAACTCATCTGTTACACTGATTACTCAATATTTTAATAACTTATTACAACTCCGGACTTTTTTGCGTCCAGATGCATAATTCAAATCCACGTCATCAACTTTCGACCCTTTCTGACATAATTTGTTGTTTTCGATGCATTTATTGATTTGTTTTGAGAGCTAAATGACCGTGATATTGAAAAACACTAGAAAATGAACTCTGAAAAGGTTGAAACTTGGCAAGGTACCATCAATTCACCCACATAGCATGTGAAAAAAAGTAGATAGGGCTACGGCAAAAACTTGATGCACTTCATGTACAAACTGGACAATCTCTTTAGAAGTATCAGGGTTTCTGACGAAAACTCATCTGTTACACCGGTTACTCAATATTTTAATAACTTATTACAACTCCGGACTTTTTTGCGTTCAGATGCACAATTCGAATCACTACAAAATGACTGTGAAATTGAAAAGCACTACGAAATGAACTGTAAAATCACTACAAATTTGAATTTAATGATAGAACACACTAATACTAAACATAAGAAAAAATAATCATTGAAAAATCTATTTTTAGAGTTAAATTATTCATGAACTAGTGATTCACACAAATTTCAAATAATTCAAATTTAAACTATTCAAATTTTTTGTCCCTAAAGCAAAAATATTCACAAAGAAACTCTAAATACATTAAAAAATTACTCATAAATAAGTAGAAGAAAATATATAAACCTCAAAAGAAAGGACTATATAAAAAAATTATTTCCGCACTGCTAGTGGGCCTTCTCGGCCTTGGGCGTGATTATCCAGGCCCATAAGGCCCAGCAGACTCACAGGGCAGCGCAGCATAGTTAGGCCCAGAGGCCTGCATTAGATAGGAGCTCGAAGGAGTAGCCCCGGTTGGGTTATAAACCAGTGCGGCTGCCCTTCGCTCGGCGAGGTGGGACAAAACATTGTGCACCACGGAACAGGAGCGCACCCCCTTTAGTCCGGTTCCTCGCTCCAACCGGTACTAAAGAGCATGTCATTCGTACCGCTGGGAGCCACAAACCGGTACTAAAGGGGGTCCTTCCCGCCGCTTAGCCTGGCCAAAGTTGACCTTTAGTACCGGTTCCTTTCTCCAACCGGTATGAAAGACCTCCCCTATATAAGCAGCACTTACAAAAATTTCAGTTATCATCTTCATCTGTTCATCGTGACCGCCCGTCCCCGATCCGCAACCGTCGCCGTCGTCGCCACCGTCGTCCGTGCGCCGCCCCCGTTGCCGTCATCGCCTCCACCATCCAAGCGCCGCCCCCGTCACCGTCATTGCCGTCGTCGCCGCACCCGTCGCCGCCCCGGCCTCGTCGTCACCCCCGCGCCACCCCCGTCTCGCCGCCCCCGTCGCCGTCGACGATGCTGCCCCCATCGCGCGCGTCCCATTCGCGCCCCGGCCCGTCCCTGTCGCCTCGCATCGCCAGTCGTCGCCCCGCTATAAGATCGATTGACCGTGCGCCCCGGCTGTCCCCCTACCGCTCGTTGGCGGCCTCTGTGACGCACACACACAAACACATAGACACACACAAATGTTTAATGCATAGTTGAATTAATAGAACTAGTTTAGTTGAATTAGTTGAATTAGTTGAACTAGTTAGTTGAATTAGGAGCTACTTTATTTAGGTATATTTTTAGTAAGTGCTTAGTTGAATTAATTAGTTGAACTAGCTAGTTGAATTAATAGAACTAGTTTAGTTGAATTAGTTGAATTAGTTGAACTAGTTAGTTGAATTAGTTGAATTAATTAGGAGCTACTTTAATTAGGTATATTTTTAGTAAGTGCTTAGTTGAATTAATTAGTTGAACTAGCTAGTTGAATTAATAGAACTAGTTTAATGTTGAATTAATATAACTAATAAGTCTTTAATGTTTCACCTATGAACATAGGAAATGTCGTCTCACGACAAAAACGATTTCATTATGTGCGAAAACTGCAAAGACCAATGCGGCTTGTGCTACAAAAATTTCCTAGTTGATGATAGGCGATGCAGCATCAAGTTGGATGAGACCTTCGAAGTGGATAAAGTAAGTCACAGCGACAAGTCTTTTTTCGTAATTCAGCATGACTTATATATGCTTCATTTGCTTCAACTTATTATTTCAATTTTCACTATTCTACTAGCGTATCCCCTTCCATGCAAGATTTTTTTGTCTTGGATAAGATAGATTTCAGTCCTAACAAAACTATGGAGGTAAAGAGAGTTTACTTGAAGACCGAGCATGGTTATACCTTCAACGTCAAATTATACAATCAAGACACCTACACCCTTTTTGAATGCAAAACTTGACAAGCACTATGCAAGGCTTATGCATTTGAGCCTGATATGTTTATCACCTTTGATATTCGTCCAGAAGATGATATTGAAGGTAATAGAGACATTTGGGTCGATGTGCAGACGCCTCCAATTCTACCATTATGTGAGTTTCTCAACCATATTTATGTCTTTGATATTATTATTTTCAAAAATAGTCGACAACTAATTTCTTTTGACAGCTTATTTCCATTCAAGCAAACATGTCCAGCGCTTGCACTAGCAGAAAAACCCCCATTCGTCCCGGTTCGTGAGGGCCATTTTCCCGGTTCAAGAACCGGAACTAAATGGTCGTCACTAAAGCCATGTCCCTTTAGTCCTGGTTTGCCCAGGAACCGGGACAGATGGGGCTCCACATGGTCGCTGCCGCTTGCCCGGGCAGGGGGGCCTTTTGTCCCGGTTGGTGCCATCAACTGGGACCAAAAGGCTTCCACATGTCAGCATTTTAGGGGCTCGGTTTTTAGTTTTTTCTGAAAGGGGGGTGGGGGGTTTTGTAGGGTTAATTTAGGGGTTTCATATATTGTGTTAGCTAGCTAATAGAGAGAAGTGTCCTCTCTTATCTCCGTGCTTGGTCGATGCTACGTATAGAGAGGACTTGATATGCTAGCTAGCTAGTAAGCAAATGAAGGAAACTATTAAGTACAGAAGATCGTAATGAACATATACAGAGAGAAGTGATCGACCTCTCCTTCTCTCCGAGAGATTGGTCAAACAAGTTTTCGTATATCTTATCGACGGTACTGGCTACATATATATATATACAATGTGTAAGATCTCTTACAATACCCTAACATATGAACTCAACTTCCACATGCATGGTGGTATTCTCCGACTTTATTGTTGACATGGTCAAGAAAGAATCCAGCCAATTCCTCTTGAATTGCTCGCATGCGATCTTGTGGTAGGAGTTCATTCCGCATCTCCCACATATAATTTGAATAAGGGGTTCAATACATATATATATATATATATATATATATATATATATATATATATATATATATATATATATATATATGAATGAAACTCAATAGAAATGATGGTAATAAAATAAACTTGCGAATATTTTTGCTTACGCACTTCATATTGTCTTTTAGAGTAGCCCAGCCTATTCTTGGCCGTCGCATTGTAGATGAACTCGCAGACGTAGTATCCACAGTAATTATTCCCGGGTTCCTGCCACAAGCACTTGACGAGAAATAGAGGTCAATCAAACTGATAATGAAGCATTATAAATGACATTGATGAAAGCAGCTAGAATCAATGGGATATGCGCGGAACTAGCTAGTTAGTAGTACTTACTTTCGGGAATTTCCATCGCAGATCCCGCGGCAGTCCCGAAACTTGTGCGGTGAATACTTTCCAAGCACTGCGAGACAAAGAAAACAATTACTTGATATCATGAAATGAACAAAGTTGTCGATATGGTGCGATAATGATTGATTCAACTTACTTCTCGAGTATTTTAGACATGTTCGCATATTCCTTGGGATCTTTTCGTCTCGAGTCTAAGACGCTTACTAGTCCCTTCTCAAGCTTAATCTCTAGGAGAATATAGTGGAAACTATGCACGCATGCATATAACTCATCAGTTACATTAATTAATATAACCTCGAGTAATAATTAAGGGAACCCGAATATGCACAAGATAGTAACACTCACCTGAAGTTGTAAGGAAAGAGTATTGTATCTTTGTTTTGATTTATTAGCAACAATCGTAGCAAGTTTTGCTCGGTTTCTTCAGTCTGAAATTTAATCTTAAATTCATCTATGAGATTTGTGTAAATGAACCCAATATCATACATTTCAGCTCTTCTGCATTCGACGATCTTCAATCTGCATAATATAGTGAGGATAATTATATATACATGCAATGAAAGAGTTGAGCTATATATAGAGACTTAATGACAGAAGTAGTACTTACAGACAATAACAAGTGACCGTTAATTTATCGAGAGCCTTTAGATTGAAAAACTGGAATAACTCCTCAAATGGAACAGACGGCTCCTCAATTCCAATGAGGTCGTGTACATCCTCTTTAACTTTCAGCGTCAAAGTATCGATTTTTATTCCCAGATGACTGCGCCTTTCTGCAGGTTGCCATGTACCAATCATGGAATCTTCACATCATTGTTGTTAGAGTAGTTCCATCTTTTACGAAAGGCTTCCCTTACTCGTATTTGAATTCGTCCGGCTCCATTACATCAAAATGTGCATCGTCGTAATCTCCAGGATTGGTACCGGGCAAAACCCCCGGATGATTAGCCACGATATCGCTAGACACCTTTAGCAGGGGGGCACGATTGGTTCGCTTGTTCGCCGAGCTGGGGAATTTTTTTCCCAGTTCTTCATTCTTGTAACCTTTTGTCACTGCAAGTACTTCCCGACCGCTTCGCTTCCTTATATGTCTTTTTAGTAATGTGCTCATAGTTGGTTCGCAGCAGAGACGGTGGTGGTCGCTGCAGGGCATCCAAAGTGTGCTTCGCTTTCACCGGATCTATCTTCTCCTCCGGAGGTGGATGTCTCTTAGCTCTTTGCGCTGCGAAGTAGTCCCTCTCTTGGGCTTGATAGATCTCCTCGTTTTCCTTCTCAGTCCTCTCGTATGGTAATTTCTCTGGAGTCTTGAGAGATGGACCAGATCTGTATTGCCTCCCGCATGTACTGCTAGACGCGGAGCAGGCCGAGCGGCTGTGGCTTTCATCTTTTGTTGCTTACGAGGTGGAGGAGAAGGACTGCGACGCGCCGAAGCAGCCGAAGCGGCGGAGGGTTTCTTCCGCCCTTGCTGACGAGCCGGAGAAGGAGGAGGCTGGCTGGTCGGGCGCGCTGGCGCAGGCAGAGAAGGAGGCGGAGTGCCGCCACGCGCCGGAGAAGGTGGCGGAGTGCCCTGATCACTCGTCGGAGGAGCAGGCGGAGGAGGAGGCGAAGTGCCGCCACACGCCGAAGAAGGAGGCGAAGTGCCCTGATCAGTCGCTGGAGGAGCAGGCGGAGAAGGAGGCGGAGTGCCCTGACTCGTCGGAGGAGGAGGAGGAGGCAGAGGCGTCCAGTTCGGAAGGTTGATGAGCTCCTTACTCCATAGGCATGGAGTCGTCAAAGCAGAACCCAGCCGAGTCTCCCCTTCATCGGTAGGGTGGTCAAGTATGAGCTTCTCAAATCCCTCTGTTATTTCTTCCACTGTCACCCTAGCATATCCTTCTGGAATTGGACGACAGTGAAAAGTTGCGCTGGGTTCAGGAGGTCGAACAGAGCCGACAGCCGCCTTGACTTTGTACTTCTCCCAATGCGTGATAAGGTGGCAATCTTCAGACTCTGTGATAGCATCCACGGGGTAGCTAGCAGGAGCTGTGAAGACGGGCTCCAGCTGAAGCTGCTCGGTGGAAGCCACGCTACTCCTCCGCTAAGATGGCTGGGTAGCTTCGGGGGTAGCTTCGGCAGGTCGCTTGCTTCGAACTGCATATCGTTCCTCTAGCTTCTGTACCCTTGAGTGCAGCTCTTGCAGTTCGCTGCGCTCCAGCTTCCTCCTCCTCTCTTGGCATTTGTAACCACCTACGGCCGAAAACCCAGCCTTCCATGGAACAGAGCCTGGCGTGCCTCGTGTCCATCCAGGGTGCTCAGGATTCCCGAGGGCCATTGTGAACTCGTCTTTCCCTCTGTCTGGAACGAACATCCCTTCCTGCGCTGCGTTAATATAGTGTTGAAGCTTCTTGAGGGGTATTTGCAGTTGCTCCCTCGTCCAAACGCACTTCCTTGTTACAGGTTCCAAGGTTCCGCCAACCCCGAAGAACCAAGTCCGGCTACGGTCTGGCCAGTTCAATGTCTCTGGTTCGGCCCCTTTATCAAGCAGGTCGTTCTCAGCCTTGGCCCACAATGGTCGGGCTTTGAGGTAGCCACCTGACCCCGTGCGATGGTCATGCTCCTTCTTTGCAGCATTTATCTTATTTATGGCTGACATCTTCTTACTCCTCTCTGATGACTTGTTTGCCACAAATGCATCCCATTGATCTCTGAGCTTCTCGTACCAGCCGATGAATTCTGGTGTCTTTTCTTTGTCGATAAACTTTGCTTTCAGGTCATTCTTCCACTTCTTGAATAGATCTGCTATCTTCTTGAGAGCAAAGGACTTGCTCAATGTCTCTTTAACTGGATTCTCTAGATCATCCTCTTCCGGTAGGGTGAAATTTATCTTCAGCGCTTTCCAAAGATCAGCTTTCTAACTATCTTCGACAAAAGAAACTTGAAGCTCTTCATCCTTAGGCTGATTCCATAGCTCTATGCTAATCAGGATCATGTCCCTAACAAGAACCCCGCACTGAGCAGTAAATGCCTCCTTGGTCCGGAGGGGTTCAATCGGTTGGCCATCGCACGCGATTGCTGTGATCGTGAGCCTTTCATATGATCGCAACTTTTTCTTCGGGCCTCATCTCTTTACCGAAGTTGTGCTCGATCCGGAGGGCGAGAAATAAGAAGAAAGAAGAGAGTTAATATGTGTAGATACTAAAACAATGAATGCATCAATTAGCTATAGTCAGCATAGTCTTAATTAATATATATGCCTGGACGGACTCTATTTGGTCACCAGAGCCGTCATCACGGCGTCCTTCTTGCACCGGCATTCGGTCATCGGTCACTGTCTCCTCCGTTGTTCGAGGACCATAGCCTGCATCTTCACCCTCTCCTTCCAGACCATCGCTTTCGCTAAGATAAGACATGACATCAGCTCCGGCTGCGATTATGTCCCCCAACACCCGTTTTGCTTCCTCGTCTTGGCCGTGCTCCATAGTTTCTGCAAATATTACAACATGGCAATTATTATACAAACATGACAGATGGATATATTACTGGAAAACGTAGACCTAGCTATAGCTATTGACAACAAGGAATTATATTAATTAATGGCCTCGACGCTTCTCTAGGGTTTGGGGTGGCCTCGGCAACGCTAAAAGGGTTCGGGGTGGCCTCGACGACAACACTCTTTTAACTTGGTGAAGGAGGGGGTATATCGACAACGACGACATACATACATGAAAAAAATGTTATCGAGGAGGGGGTATATCAACCCCCCCCTCATGTCGAAGTTATCGGGGAGGGGGTATATCAACCCCCCCCCCCCTCATGTTGAATTCCCGAGAGAGTTAGGAACCGGAGGGGAACTCCTCACCCCTCATGTCTGAGGAGTTTTTACTCCCTCTCTCCCATGAAACATTCACCAAACAAACTTAATACGAGTTTTAACAGAAAACATGCATCTAACAAAATTACAATAGAAAATATTGACCAAGTTTTCATATATCATCATCATCATCTACTACAAAAAAAATTGACAAATTCTTTGCATATTCGACAATAATAATATCACCAAGAAAATTTCTATGAAGTTACAACAACAACAACAAAGCCTTTAGTCCCAAACAAGTTGGGGTAGGCTAGAGGTGAAACCCATAAGATCTCGCAACCAACTCATGGCTCTGGCACATGGATAGCAAGCTTCCACGCACCCCTGTCCATAGCTAGCTCTTTGTCGATACTCCAATCTTTCAGGTCTCTCTTAACGGACTCCTCCCATGTCAAATTCGGTCGACCCCGCCCTCTCTTGACATTCTCCGCACGCTTTAGCCGTCCGCTACGCACTGGAGCTTCAGGAGGCCTTCGCTGAATATGCCCAAACCATCTCAGACGATGTTGGACAAGCTTCTCCTCAATTGGTGCTACCCCAACTCTATCTCGTATATCATCATTCCGGACTCGATCCTTCCTCGTGTGGCCACACATCCATCTCAACATACGCATCTCCGCTACACCTAATTGTTGAACATGTCGCCTTTTAGTCGGCCAACACTCCGCGCCATACAACATTGCAGGTTGAACCGCCGTCCTGTAGAACTTGCCTTTTAGCTTTTGTGGCACTCTCTTGTCACATAGAATGCCAGAATCTTGGCGCCACTTCATCCATCCGGCTTTGATTCGATGGTTCACATCTTCATCAATACCCCCATCCTCCTGCAACACTGACCCCAAATACCGAAAGGTGTCCTTCCGAGGTACCACCTGGCCATCAAGGCTAACCTCCTCCTCCTCACACCTAGTAGTACTGAAACCGCACATCATGTACTCGGTTTTAGTTCTACTAAGCCTAAACCCTTTCAATTCCAAGGTTTGTCTCCATAACTCTAACTTCCCATTTACCCCCGTCCGACTATCGTCAACTAGCACCACATCATCCGCAAAGAGCATACACCATGGGATATCTCCTTGTATATCCCTTGTGACCTCATCCATCACCAATGCAAAAAAGATAAGGGCTCAAAGCTGACCCCTGATGCAGTCCTATCTTAATCGGGAAGTCATCGGTGTCGACATCATTTGTTCGAACACTTGTCACAACATTATCGTACATGTCCTTGATGAGGGTAATGTACTATGCTGGAACTTTGTGTTTCTCCAAGGCCCACCACATGACATTCCGCGGTATCTTATCATAGGCCTTCTCCAAGTCAATGAACACCATATGCAAGTCCTTCTTTTGCTCCCTATATCTCTCCATAAGTTGTCGTACCAAGAAAATGGCTTCCATGGTCGACCTCCCAGGCATGAAACCAAACTAATTTTTGGTCACGCTTGTCATTCTTCTTAAGCGGTGCTCAATGACTCTCTCCCATAGCTTCATTGTATGGCTCATCAGCTTAATTCCACGGTAATTAGTACAACTCTGAACATCCCCCTTGTTCTTGAAGATTGGTACTAATATACTCCGTCTCCATTCTTCTGGCATCTTGTTTGCCCGAAAAATGAGGTTGAAAAGCTTGGTTAGCCATACTATCGCTATGTCCCCGAGACCTTTCCACACCTCAATGGGGATACAATCAGGGCCCATCGCCTTGCCCCCTTTCATCCTTTTTAAAGCCTCCTTCACCTCAGACTCCTGGATGCGCCGCACAAAACGCATGCTGGTCCCATCAAAGGAGTCGTCCAGTTCAATGGTAGAACTCTCATTCTCCCCATTGAACAGCTTGTCGAAGTACTCCCGCCATCTATGCTTAATCTCCTCGTCCTTCACCAAGAGTTGGCCTGCTCCGTCCTTGATGCATTTGACTTGGCCAATATCCCTCGTCTTCCTCTCCCGGATCTTAGCCATCTTATAGATGTCCCTTTCACCTTCCTTCGTGCCTAACCGTTGGTAGAGGTCCTCATATGCCCGACCCCTTGCTTCACCAACAGCTCGCTTTGCGGCCTTCTTCGCCATCTTGTACTTCTCTATGTTGTCTGCACTCCTATCCAGGTATAGGTGTCTGAAGCAATCTTTCTTATCTTTAATCGCCTTCTGGACATCATCATTCCACCACCAGGTATCCTTATCTTCGCTTCTCCTTCCCCTGGACACTCCAAACTCCTCCGAGGCCACCTTACGAATGCAAGTCGCCATCTTCATCCACACATTGTCCGCATCCCCTCCTTCCTCCCAAGGGCCCTCCTTCATTACCCTCTCCTTGAACACCTGAGCTACCTCCCCCTTGAGCTAGCACCACTTCGTTCTAGCGACTTTGGCACGCTTATCCCGCTGGACACGAATCCGAAAGCGGAAGTCAGCAACCACCAGCTTATGCTGGGGTACAACACTCTCTCCAGGTATCACCTTACAGTCTAGGCACGCATGCCTATCTTCTCTTCTCAAGAGGATGAAATCAATCTGACTAGAGTGTTGGCCACTAGTAAAAGTCACTAGATGTGATTCTCTCTTTCTAAAGAGGGTGTTAGCTACAATCATTTTGTAGGCTAGAGCAAAGCTTAAGACATCTTCTCCTTCTTGATTCCTGATGCCATAGCCAAAGCCCCCATGCGCCCCTTCAAAACCTGTGTTAGATGTACCCACGTGGCCATTGAGGTCTCCTCCTATGAAGAGCTTCTCACCAATCGGTACACTCCTAACCATGTCTTCCAAGCCTTCCTAGAACTCCCTCTTGGTGTTCTCATTGTGGCCTACTTGCGGGGCATACGCGCTGATAACATTGAGAACCAAGTCCTCAACTACCAGCTTGACCAGGATAATCCGGTCCCCACGTCTCTTGACGTCTACCACTCCATACTTGAGGCTCTTGTTGATCAAGATGCCTACGCCATTTCTGTTTGCAGCCGTCCCCGTGTACCACAGCTTGAAGCCGGTATCCTCCACCTCCTTCGCCTTCTGTCCTCTCCATTTGGTTTCTTGGACGCAAAGGATATCAACACCTCTCCTCACTGCTGCATCAACTAGCTCCCGAAGCTTCCCTGTCAGAGACCCTACATAGAAATTTCTATGAAGTTAACATTAAAAATTCTAACTTTTCCATATTCATAGAACCATTAACCCTCGACCCTCGAACCCTCGACCATAGAACCCTCGACCCCTCGAACCCTCAACCCCCTCCCCCCTCCTCATGTCGAAGTTATCGGGGAGGTGGTATATCGACACCTCACATCGAAGTTATCGGGGAGGTGGTATATCGACAACAACATACCCGATAAATAATAAGAAGAGGAAGAAGAAGAACAAAAGAGGAGAAGAAGAAAGGAATAGAGAGAGGAGAAGATCGAAGAAAAAAAGAAGAAGAAAAAAAGAGGAGAAGAAGAAAGGAATAGAGGTGAAGAAGAAGAAAAAATAGAAATTACTCTATTTTTTTTCTTCTCTTCTATTCCTTTCTTCTTCTCCTCTTTTTTTCATTTTTTCCTCTTCTTATTTATTTCTCCTCTTCTTCTCCTTTCTTCCTCTCCTTTCTTCCTCTCCTTCTTCCTCTTCTTATTATTTTCCTTTTTCTTCTCCTTCTTTTTCTTCTTCTTCCTTCTTCCTTCTTCCTAGCTAGATATATAAAAAAATTCTAAAAATGTAACTTTTCCATATATAAAACTTTTTCTTCTTCTTCCTTCTTCCTTCTCTTCCTTCTTCCTAAATATATAAAACTTTTCTAAAAATGAAACTACCCAAAAATGCACTAAATCAAAGAACATACATAGATAAAACTTTTCTAAAAATCTAACTTTTTCATATATGAACATATATACATAGAGAACATACAAACATATATACATTTTTATAAAATTTAAAAAACAAATCATCATATATATGAACAAAAAATCTGCAAAAAAACAGAGAAAAAGCCGGCCGGACCGAACATGGCGGCGGCGTGTGGTCGGGGCAGGTCGGGGGCGTGGGGCAGCGTCGGGGCAGGGGCACTGGCCAGGGCGGCACGTTGGGGCAGGGGTGCACGGGCCGGGGCGGCGTGTCGGGGCAGGGGCACGGGCCGGGGCGGCGCGTCGGGACAGGGCAAGGGCGCAGGGCGACGGTGACGAGGAGCGGGCGACGGTGACGAGGAGCGGGCGGCGACGACGAGGGCGACCGCGGGCCGACGGCGACAAGGGTGACAGCGGGCCGGCGAGAGCATCAGGGCAGTGCTCGTGGAGGCGACGGTGTCGGGCGATGGCGCGGGGGACGGTGACGACAGGCGCGGGCAACGGCAACGGCGACGGCGGGCGGCGTTGGGGCAGCCTGGTGGCGTCGATGTCGTCGACCTTGTCGGGGCGACAACTGCGAGATGAGAAGTGAAATTTTCACAAGTGTTTGCTTATATAACAAAGCCTTTAGTCTCGGTTCGTGGAACCAACCGGGACTAATGCCCCCCTTTTGTCCCAGTTGGTGCCACAAACTGGGACCAGAGGTCTCTTTTCAGCGGCCCAAAGGGCGGGAAGCAGAGGCCTTTGGTCCAGGTTGGTTGCACGAACCGGGACTAAAGTGGGGGCATTGGTACCGGTTCGTGGCACCAACCGGACCAATGCCCCCCTTTAGTCCCAGTTGGTGCCACCAACCGGGACCAAAGGCCCTGTGCTGCCCGCGTCGCCACCAAAGTTTAGTCCCACCTCGCTAGTTGAGAGAGCTCGAGAGTGGTTTATAAGCGCTGCTACGCCAACCCTCTCGAGCTCCTCTCAACTGCAGGCTTTTGGGCCCAATCTGTCACTATGTGCCTGTGGGCCTACTGGGCCTACTGCGGGCCTAAATCCTGGCCCATTTTTGGGTTTCTAGTCGTATTCAGGTCGTGGTGGCCCTTTAGGTGGCACAGTTTTTTATTTTTTATTTTTTTTTATTTTTTGCTTTGTTTATTTCATTTTGTTTCTACTTACAGCAAAATACTTACTAGTTTTTCAGTGATCCTTTTTGCTTTTAGGTAAAAAAAAAATATAAACTTTCTGTTAGTGCCATTTGCTTTCTAATTTGAATAGTTTAAACTTGAATTTTTGGAAATTTGTGTGAATCACTAGTATTTGAATAGCTTTACTATAAAAATAGATTTTTGAGTGATTCTTTTTCCTGCTAATTAATATTACTGTGTTTTATCATTATATTCAAAAACATATTTTGTTATTTTAGTTTCTAACAAAAAATTCTTTATGATAATTCTTTTTGCTATTAAAGTTTCTAACAAAAATTTCTTTATGAAAATTCTTTTTTCTTTTAATGTTTTGAATAGAAAATACTCTGATAATTTTAGTTGCATAAATTTTATATAATTTTAGTTTCAATAATACTAGAGGTTTTATAAAAGTTTATTTTGTTTTTATTTATTTATTAAAGTTTATTTTGTTTCTACTTATTTATTTTCTTTCTTTTTTGCTTTATTTATTTTATTTTGTTTCTACTTACTGTTGCTTTTTTTTATTTTATTATAGTTCATTTATTGTACTTTATTAAAGTTTATTTTGTTTCTACTTACTTATTTTATTTTGTTTCTACTTATTTTCTTTTCTTTTTTTGCTTTTTTATTTATTTTATGAAAATTCTTTTTGCTTTTAATGTTTTATACACAAAAGCCCTCTCCCCTGGCTGGTTCATTGGTCCCGGTTTGTGGCCTGACCCGGTCCTAAAGACCTCCCATTGGTCCTGGCTTAGGCCACCAACCGGGACCAAAGGGGCCAGACGAACCGGAACTAATGGCCCCACGAGGCCCGGCAGGCCCCTAGCCTCACGAACCGGGACCAATGAGCCCATGGGTCCCGGTTCGTGACCGAACCGGGACTAATGGGCTAACCGGGCCTGAACGTATACCCTGTTTTCTACAAGTGTAGGTAGACAGGACCGTCCACTATCCCGGGGTTGAACTAAACTGCGAGGAGATAAGTCATTATGTTTCATGGCTTGAGGATCTTGATAATGTCAAGAGAAATTATTTTCCTGAATTTGAAAATCTTAGTACTCAAAACGTGCGACCAATAGTGATTGTATTGAACTACGGTCACATCTATTTAGGAAAGATGGTAAGATTTTTACTATTTTTCCTCAGTGCATGTTTTGCATACATTATTTTTTAAGCTAAACTTCATTGCTAAGTATGTTACTATATGATGTTCTTCAACAGGGACTCCCGATGAATGCTGTGCCTTAGTGGATCGAGACGAAAGGTCGCATGAGAATGGTTAGCTTATGGCCAAGACATCCTACAATGCACTTTGTTGCATTCAGGATTTCTAATAGCGAGGAATGCTTAATAGTGAAAGATTCAGCAAAATTGTCCACAATCGCAGAGAAGTACTAGGGGGCAGCAATCAGAAGCGCAGCCCAGGATTAGGAGACAGGTTCATCTAGATGATCCAATATGATGAATCAGGAGAGCTATACATGTTTATTTTACCTGAGAGAGAGCAGCGGGAATGATTAGCATGCTCTTAGTACTTGTCCTCTCACGTCCGTGTTCTTCGTCTTGAACTTAATCCCAAGAGTGATTTGCTTTTATCGTCTTATATATGAATGCTTATAATCATGACCATGTTGAACTCGATGATATCTTTCCTTCTGGTACAAGTGAATGTTTCTTCCTTAAGCTAGTATTGGTGGTGATTAGATAGCGGTAATGACTATGATGATTAAATAGTGGTAATGACGACTATAATGATTTATTAGCTTGTTGGTGATGACATATGATGCAATAGTTATTATATTAATATGATGATGATGAGTTATTATATCATTTATGAAAGAAACCGCAGATTAGTTTCAACTGGATGGATCCTAGCTAGCTAAGTGATCAAGTATATGCCATATCCAAATTACTTGCTCACCTAATATAAGTGATCAAGTAATATGGATATGGCATATATACTTTGATCACTTACCTAGGTTCCATGCATGCATCCAGTTGAAACTAATCTGCGGTACTTTCACCTAATGATTTAACAACTCATTATAGTTAATGTAAAAACAATCTCTAAATTAAATTGAAAACACAAAACAAAAGGAAAAATAAAAAATAAAACCAAAAGCCCCCAAACATTTTGCACCGGTTGGTACTACCAACCGGTACTAAAGGTCACCCCGCACCCAGCCCTGGCTCATGCCACGTGGTGGCACTTTAGAGGCGGTTCGTGCCGAACCGGTTCTAAAGGGTGGGGGACCTTTAGTCCCCACCCTTTAGTGCCGGTTGTAGAACCGGCACTAAAGGACCTTACGAACCGGTGCTAAATCCCAGTTTTGCACTAGTGCATTGCTACTAAGGATAAAAAGACGAGATCTATATCTACCGCCATATAGATAAACCAATCTTGTATACATCCTGCCATCGTTCTTATTGCATTACTCCATTTTTTCATGAATGTAATATACTAGATGCATGCTGGATAGAGGTCGATGTGTGGAGTAATAGTAGTAGATGCAGGCAGGAGTAGGTCTACTAATCTTGGACGTGATGCCTATGTAATGATCATTGCCTAGATATTGGAATAATTATTTGAAGTTCTATCAATTGCCCAATAGTAATTTGTTTACCCACCGTGTGCTATTTTTCTCGAAAGAAGCCACTAGTGAAACCTACGGCTCCGTGGTCTTCCTTCTCATATATTTGCCTTGCGATCTACTTTTTCCTTGCATTTTTATTCATATCTATTTAACCAAAAATACAAAAATAACTTGCTGCACTTTTATTTATTTGCGATCTATTTATTCAACCTATTACAATTTTCTCCCGTCCACGCACCAATTTCTGGCGCCGTTACCCGAAATGGATTGGCAACCCCTTTAACTCGCCGGGTTGCGAGGTGTTGTTGTTTGTGTGCAGGTGTTGTTTACGTTGTGTTGCTTGGTTCTCCTACTGGTTTGATACCTTTGTTACATTACTGAGGGAAATACCTACCGTCGTTCTGCTACATCATCCCTCCCTTTCTGGGGAAATACCAACATAGTTCCAGCTGCCATCAAGGAGAGTTTCTGGTGCCGTTGCCGGGGAAGATCTTGAACATAACCAGGTTCCAAATCACAAATCTCATCTCCTTGCAATTTATATTATTCGCCATTTGCCTCTCGTTTTCCTCTCCCCGACTTCACAAAAATTTGTCATTTTATTCGCCTCTCTTTTCCGTTCGTCATTTTCTTGTCGGATATGTTTTTGTGTGTGTTCTTGTTTGCGTAGTCATGATGCCTCAAAGAAAATATTATGATGTTCCTCACCCAAATATTTTGCTTGAAATTGAGAAAATTACTAAGGAATATATGACTATACAATTTGAGCACAATAAGTATTTTACTGAAGAACTTAAGGTGCACTCCGTTGTTCTAGATGCTATTACAAAACAACTTGATGATATTAGTAGACAAGTTTGCAATCTCCACTCTAAATATGCTTTTGCCGAAAGTTTGTTAGGAAAAATATCCGATGCACAAGCTACTTTAGTAAATCAAATGGCTGCTAAACCAATCTTGTTAGAGGATAAAAATGATGAACATCTTAAAATTATTGGTGTTTCTTCTATTGATTCATTGTTAGTAAAATTAATAATGATGAAAAAGGGACTCGAGAAGAGTCAACTTTAGGTAGAAGGCGTCCCAATAATTCGGAGGGTGAAAATCTTGTTAAGAAAATTGATGAAAGTGGGTTTGGAGAGGTCAAATCTTTAGCTAGTGATGTACCCACTCTTTTGGATTACAAAGATTTAATTATGATAGTTGCTCTTTGATTGATTGTATCTCTTTGTTGCAATCCATGATAAATTCACCCCATGCTTATGAATAAAATAAAGCTTTTACATATTGTTGATGCTATGATTAAACCTCTTGAAGAAAAGTTGGAATTATAAGTTTCAATTCCTAGAAAATTGCATGATGAGTGGGAACCTACTATCAAAGTCAAGATTAAAAATTATGAGTGTTTTGCTTTGTGTGACTTGGGTACTAGTGTTTGTACAATTTCGAAATTTTTGTGTGATGTGCTTGGTCTTACCAATCTTGAAGAATGTTCCTTGAATTTGCACTTGGCGAATTCTACTATTAAAAATCCTATGGGAAGAATTAATGATGTTCTTATTCTTGCAAATAGGAATTATGTTCCCACAGATTTTATTGTTCTTGATATTGATTGCAATCCGTCTTGTCCAATTATTCTTGCTAGACCGTTTTTATGCAGTATCGGTGCCGTGATTGATATGAAAGAAGGCAATATTAAGTTCCAATTTCCTTTGAGGATGGGTATGTAACACTTTCCTAGAACTAGAATTAAGCCACCATATGAATCAATCATGAGGGCATCTTATGTATCTCGAACCAAAGATGAAAAAACTTAGATCCTTGCTTTATGCCTAGCTAAGGGCGTAAAACTATAGCGCTTGTTAGGAGGCAACCCAATGAATAATCTTTTTTGCTTTTTGATTTCTGTTCTTGAGTGTTAGCACAATTATTCTACTGTTATGATTGTGTTTTTTGTGTTTGAATTACTATTTGTTCCAAGTAAAGCCTTTAGGATCTTCTTGGGTGCTAGTTGTTTGATCTTGCTGGAAAAAACAGAAACTTTGTGCTCACGAAAAAATTTTTCATAAATCACAGAAAAGAGATTTTGCACTAATTATTTTTTCAAAAGATTAATATACACATTAACATGGCCTTCCTAATTTGGTAGAAGTTTTGGAGTTCTAGAAGTATTCGTTTAGGTCAGATTGCTACAGACTGTTCTGTTTTGACAGATTCTGTTTTCTTTGTGTTGTGTGCTTATTTTAATGGCTCTATGGTTCTCTTTGATGAGTTTTTGCCATAGAAAAGTTGGAATACAGTAGATATAATACAAAAACAAAATATGAATTGGATTGATACAGCACTTATAGTAGCAGTTTGTCGGGGAAACTGATCCACGAACACCTATGGGGACCGGCGGACCGAGCCCCTTTCGGTTCGGCGGGCGGCGGAGGTCGCCCGAAGAGCAGATCGAGGCGAAGCACACGAGCAGTTTACCCAGCTTCGGAGCTCTCCGGAGAGATAATACTCCTACTGCTACTTGTCTGGTTGTATTGAGCTCTTGCTCGGGAGCGCGGAGCGCTACAGTATACACGAGACCAAGCGTGAGTGTGTTTCTGGCTTCTAACTGAGCCGAACCTCCTTTACGTTGCGCATGGGCCTTCTTTTATACGCTCAAGGGGTCACCGACAGGTGGCAACATAAAGAAGGGTACAAACGTAAAAAGAGAGGTGGTTGGTACAGCTACCTGTACAGTGCATCCTACCTAACCCTGACGGCAGGGGACAAAGGCATTAAATGCCCGTCTGCGTCGCCCAAACAGTGCAGAAAAGGACCATCAGGAGCGCCACCGCTTGCCACGATGGCGATCTTGTCAGCATCGCATGCCACCGCGCACGGCTGGCTGCACAGCCTCCCGCCACACGCGCCTGGAAAGGCCCCCAAGGCGACACGTTGGTGGATGCGCTGGAGCGTGCGCACAGAGTGGCCGCTTGCCGCGGCAAGTGCCTTACCGCGGTCATTGTCTTGTCGCGCCCGGAAGCTTGTCGCTCACCGGGCCTTGCCGGGACGCGTGGTGCGTCGCGGCAAGTTCCTCGAGATGCCTTGGTTGGCCTTCCCGGCTAGCTCCTCTTGCCGGGGCCTTGTCTCCTTGACTTGGACACTTTGTTCTTGAACGGCTCCAAAGGAGCCGCGGAGGACCTTGGCGGTCACCCGGCAAGCCCTTGCCGCGGGGCGCTGCAACTGCCCATGCACAAGTTCGGGGTAATAGGGTACCCCTACTCCAGTACACCAACAGGAGCCCCCGGGCATGGGCCACACACGGTGCCGAGCGCTGTTGGGCCAGGCCCAAAACAGGGCACGGGCACACGCGGCCTGGGCTGCGCCGTATCTTACTCCGTATCCACCATGCCCTCCCCAACGGCACGCGTCGAATGCGGCATCGTGGGAGAGATCGTTGGTGGATTCTTTATTCGGAAGAGCGAAACGTCCGCCCCCTCCCTCTTTATAAGCAGGGGAAACAGGGGCAGTTCGCCCATCTCGCCGTTTGTTGCTCAAACTCTGAAAATCTCCGCTGCTCCTCCCTTCTTCTCGAAGCAGAAAGAGAGCAGCATTCCGCCCCCCATTGCCACCAGCATCACCAACGCCGTCGACCTCCCTCACCACCTCCGCCATGGCTCCAAAAGCCGACAAGGGGAAGGGCGTGAAGTCGGCCGAGGCGCAGCGGCTCGCGGTGCTGCAGAAGGAGCAGGCCCTCTTCCCCCCTCAGCTCGGTGCGCAGGAGCTGAGGGAGTACTACTACCTCTTCTGGTCGACGGAGACGCGAGCGCATCCGCGCACGAGGGTACTCCCGGCTGCCGCTTCGGAGCTGGCCCCAAACGGGTACCCCTTCTTCGCGTTGTTCTTCTACTGCGGGCTCTGCCCGCCCTTTTCTGATTTCTTCTGCGATATTATGAACACCTACGGGTTTCGCCTCCTTGACTTCACCCCCAACGCCGTTCTGACCATGGCAGTTTTCGCACATCTGTGCGAAAACTTTGTCGGAGTCCACCCCAACGTAGCCCTCTTCCGCCATTTCTTCATGCCCCGAGTCGAGAGAGGAGAGCCCCTTGCCGGCGGAATCGCCTGGATCTCGAGAGTCGGCAAGAAAGAAACTTATCTGGAGGGAGAGCTTCGCAGCAAATGGGAGGAGTGGAGAGCGGAGTGGTGCTGGATCGTCGAGGAGAACCCGCAGCCGTTTACTGCCCTGCGCGAAGCCCCAATCGTGCGCGGTAACGATTGGAGCAACGTGGCCTCGGAAGACGACAGATTGAAGATCGCCGTCACCTGGATCCTTCGCCTTAGGCTTGCCGGGCTCACTGTAGGCGCCGTTGGTGCAGACTTCCTTCTCCGCCGCATCGTCCCCCTGCAGGAGAGGGGGAGACCCGCCTGGGAGTTCAAGAACTCGGCGGATATCATGAGGTTGCGCCCAGGCCTCAATTTCAACTTCACCATCCTGGAGCTGGATGCGATGCTCCTGGAGCTGTTCAAACGCGATCCTCAGCATCCATTCATGTTGCCGAGGAGCGTTGTTCCGTTGTGCAATAATTCTTCGCTCGACCGGATCCGCGCGATGATGCCGTTGTGCGATTCGCACGGAATCGCCCCAACTTGGCAAGAACCCACGGATGACGTCGTGCAGGCGTTCTTCGACGACTTGGTAGAAGTGCCGGTCCGCGCTGAGGAGCAGAAGAGCCTCACCCGCGACACCACCGACGCGGAGCTGCAGCGCATCGCCACTAGGACGGAATAGGCTGCGGCAGCAGCTGCCGCAGGCGAGTTCGGGTTCACCGTGGAGGAGGCGGAGGCAGCAGAGGCGGCAAGCCTTGCCGAGCGCGAGGAGTTTGCCGGCGAGGAAGAGCCTGCCGGGCCTGACGCGGAGCCGAGTGAGCCCGGCGAGGAAGAGCCCGAACCTTTAGACAGCTTGCCGCAGGCGGAGCCCCCAGCTGCACCAACAAGGCGTCTCCGCAGGGCCGGGGACGTAGCGGGGCGGCAAACGAGCCAACAGCCGCCAATCCGTGCGACACGCTCTACCGCGGCAAGCACTGTTGCCGCGGGAGCGCCTCACGTTGCTGCGGCAACTGGAGCGGGATCTTCCCGTTCTACCGCCACCGCCCCTGCCAAGCGGGTAAGGGAACCTACTCCTCCGCCTCGCCGCACCGGAGGGGAGCCGGACTTCGATCTCTCCGCGCTCAGCTCCGACGAGGAAGAAGAAGAGTAAGTTTCATTGGTGTTCTTGTAGTTCTTCAATCTTGCTGTTTTGTCTTGTATCTGACTTGCTTCAATCTGAAACCATTCTTTTTCATGACGCTGGCCCAGAGAGCGGCGAAGAGAGCCAAGGCCCCGGTGATTGTCATCGAAGACAATCCCACCATGTCAGCAGGGTGTGTGTCTGAGACCACCTTGACGGACCCGCCAAGGCCTCAAGGGTGCTCTTTTCTCTTACTGATATCTTGATTGTTGGATTTGTGTAGGAGCAGAGCAGCCTCACCAGGAGGGCCTGGAAGCCGCTCCCGAAGTGCCATCTGCTTCGACTACGCCGCCAAGGGAGGAGTCCCCGGCAAGGGAGCGCTCTCCGGGAAGGGAGAACTCTCCGGCAAGGGACAGTTCTCCGGCAAGGGACGGCATCAGTGATCCTCCGGCGGTTGAGAGCGCGACCACAGATCCTAGCACAGGTAACTCATTTGCCTAACAAAACTTCCCTTGGGTTCTTCTTCTTCTGAATTTCCTTTCTTGGACTTTTGCTTGACTTTTCTCCCTTCTTCCATTCGTCAGATCCATCCGCCACAGAGCCGATGGAGACCGAAGCCGCAGAAGGAGAGGCCGGCGTTGATGAACCCGCTGGCGAAGAGGCCGCCAAGGCTGCCGCCGCAGAAGCCGGCGAGGGATCCGGCGATCGCACTGATGGCCCTGAGGCCGCAGGAGCGCCAGGCGCTGCACCGACCGCCGATCCCTCCGCCGCTGCTGTAGAGCCAGGCTCCGAAGAGCCCCAGCCCGGCGCCTACATGAAGGCCGGCGACGGCATCTTCATCAAGCTTCCCTGGGCGTCGAGCTCCAGGGCGCCGGTCGAAGGAGAAATCCTGGATGGAGAAGTGCTCGCCTCCGCTGGGCTGACGGTGGTCAACGCGCCAAGCAGCAGCAGCGACGAGCCTGAGGAGGAGCGGCTGCTGTGGAAGCTGATGTCGCTCTACCGCACCCGACAAGCCAAGCTGGCTTCCCGAGAAGCGCTTGTCGCGAGGGCGGGAGTTGATATCGAGAAGCGCGCGGAGGAGCTCCGGGGCCTCAGGCAGGAAGCTCTCCGGAGTCTGGCAGAGGAGTGGGAGCAACTTCTCGAGGAGTGGAAAGCCTTCCTCCTCGAGAAGGCTGAAGCTGAAGAGAAACAGCGGCTCGCCGCCGAGAAGTTATCTGCGCAGGAGGGTGATTTGGCGCAGCGCAAGGTCAACCTTGACAGCCACGAGGAAGAGCTTTCCGCGCACGAGCAATCAATTGGCGGTGCTCTCAAGGAAGCAAGGGATGCTGCCGCAGCTGCTGAGGCCGCCAAGAAAGAGCTGGAGGCGAAGGTGGCGCAGCTGGAGGCCAATCTCAAGACGAGTGGCGAGGAGCTTGCCGTGCTCAAGCGTGAGCGCGAGAAGGACGCTGCCGCTCATGGTGAGCTGCAGGGCCTTCTCGCTGAGAGGAGCAAGGAGCTCAGCGCCGCCAAGGATTCAAATGCTGATCTCGAGCTGAAGCTGGCCACGTTGACTCAAACGCTAGACAGCGCCAGGGAGCGGGAAGTGACCTTGTCAGAGAAGATCAAGGCCGACGAGGCGCTGCTGGCGAGCATTGCCGTTACCCAGAACTCATTTAGGGAGACTGTGGAGCACTGGACCGAGGGTCTGGTGAATATTGCCGTAGTCATCGATGGGGAGCTGGCGCAGCTGGGGATGGAGGACTTCAGTTATTCTTCCGACGAGCATCTCCAACCCAGCGCCAAGCTCAGTTTGTTCTTCAAGGGCGTGGCGACGGCCCTCCAGCGGCTCCGGGAGAAGATCCCAAAGCAGCTGGCCGACGAGTCGCGCAAGATTTGCGCGGGAGTTCTTCAGAAGGTGCTAGTGAAGGTGGCCTTCCGCAACCCAGGCCTCAACCTCACCAACGTCCTCAGGTCCTTGCCGCCTGACGCCGATTTGGAAGCGCTCAAGGCCCTTGTCGCACCCATTGTGGACAAGGTGAGCGAGATCAAGAGGGTTGAGGGCGACCGCGTAGACTAGGCCGCCCATTTTCTCTTTCTCCTTGTCGTTGCTGGCCATATTATGAGATCAATCTGTTAGAGCTGCGACAAGTTATCTTGTAATATAACTTTATTTCTGGTATCGATTGCTACGTTATTTCCTTTACTAGATTCCTTCCTTTGTATGTCTTTACCCTACGCTTTTAGGGAACTTGTTGGAGCAGGCACCCGTGCCGCGAGCGCTGAGTGCGGGACGTCAGCAGCCTGCTGGCGGTGCCGCTTCTGACAAGAAACCTTGTCGCGACTAGTTGCAGCACACTTAAGTTGTTGAGCGGACTCGAAACAATTTAAGGGCGCAACTAGCTACGAGTTGGTTCCTCCGCGCACAGGTTTTCCATACAAAGCACGGTCGTTCGAGGAAGATAACTTAAAAAATTAAAACTAATTGCTCAAACTTTGGCAACTTAGCTTTTCCGTCGTTTGCTTCCCGGCAAGGCGAAACTTCCTTAAACGACGCCTGGTCCACACCATTATCTTCTCCTTTCCCCCCGGCAAACTTGTGTGCGAGGGAACCTTCCTTTCCTTTGTTGAGAAAAAGAAAGAAGAGAAAATAAAGATATGGAGCTTTTCAGCTCGTTATTGCTTACCGGTGGTAGGTGCTGCACAAAGTGTCATATAACGCATGCAAGAAAGAATATAATGCATGAAATTTGACAAGATGTGCGGAGCACATGAGCTTTACTTATGCACGGGATCTGCGCCCGACTTTGTACAAAGGATTACATGCAACATCGGCAAGACTTGTACAAAAGGTGGTTGCCGGAACAGGTTCCGGCAACCGCGCCCTACGGGTAAAACTTACGAAGATGCTCAATGTTCCAGGAGTTGCTCACCGGAATGCCATCTTCGGTCTCAAGGCGGACAGCGCCGGGCCTAGTGACCCGTTTCACCCGGTAAGGGCCTTCCCACTTCGGCGTCAACTTGTTGGAATTCTTGGCGGACTGAACACGCCGAAGAACAAGGTCGCCATCCTCGAAACTTCTGGCTTTAACTTTGCGGCTATGGTAGCGGCGCAAAGCTTCCTGGTATCGAGCAGCTCGTACAGCAGCCTGAAGACGGTCCTCCTCAAGGAGCAGCGCGTCATCTTGTCGCAGCTGCTCTTGCTCGAGCTCATCATAAGCGAGCACTCGAGGTGACCCGTACACGAGTTCCGTGGGGAGAACTGCCTCCGCTCCATAGACTAGAGCGAAAGGTGTCTGGCCAGTGGCTCGATTTGGCGTCGTCCTGATCGACCAAAGAACCACCGGCAGCTCCTCATCCAGTTTCTTCCGCACTTGTGCAGCCTGTCGAAAGTCCTGGTCTTGAGCCCGCGCAGCACTTCAGCATTTGCCCTCTCCGCTTGACCGTTGCTTCTCGGATGAGCAACAGAAGCGAAGCAGACCTTGGCGCCAAGATCTTGGACGTACTGCATGAAGGTGCGGCTCGTGAATTGCGTGCCGTTGTCGGTGATGATCCTGTTAGGGATCCCGAAACGGCAAACAATCGATCTGAAGAACTTGACTGCTGACTATGCTGTCACCTTCCTCACTGGTTCCACTTCCGGCCACTTCGTGAACTTGTCGATTGCAACGTACAAGTACTCAAAGCCCCCGACAGCTTGGGGGAAAGGGCCGAGGATATCGAGCCCCCAGACAGAAAATGGCCAGGATAAAGGGATCGTCTGGAGAGCTTGAGCTGGCTGGTGTATCTGCTTGGAATGGAACTGGCATGCTTCACACTTGGTTACTTGTGCAGTTGCATCCTGGAGGGCTGTCGGCCAAAAGAAACCTTGCTGGAAGGCTTTGCCGGCAAGTGCTCTTGCGCCAATGTGGTGACCACATATGCCTCCATGTATCTCTGCCAACAGCTCTTGTCCGTCTTCCCGGAAAATACACTTCAATTTCACACCGTTGAGTCTTCTTCTGTACAGAGTGTCGTCGACAAACTGGTACATACTTGACTGCCGGGCTACTCTTTCCGCTTCTTCTTGCTCTTCGGGAAGTTCTCCTGTCTGAAGGAAATGGACAATCTGCTGTGCCCATGCTGGAGCTTGTGGCTCGACAACAAGGACTAAAGGCACTTCTGCTGCTGCGGGAACATCAGCTTCTACGGCAAGAACCTGTGGCTCAGCCGGAGCTTGATGTTCCCCGGCAAGCTTGCCGGGGCAAAGCTTGTCGGGAGCGTCTGTTTCAACGGAACAAAACTAAGGTTTGCCGGAGCAGACTGCTCCTCAGCACTCTTGGTGTTGATCTTGGGGACCTTCTTGGCGGCGGCTTCGGGGAGCTCTGCCGGAAAATAGTCGCCAGAAATCAACTTTCTCTTCTTGCCCTGTCTAGTTGATGGTGTTACAGATGGTTGAGTCAGCTTGAGCACAAAGATCCCGGGTTCCACAGGTAACTTAAGTGCGGCACACTTTGACAGGCCATCAGCAATGTCATTCTGAGCTCTTGGAACATGTTCCATCTGTAGGCCGTCAAAGTGCTCTTCATCAACATAAGCTTCCATCAACGGACTCAGATAATTCTTGTTCACTTATCGGACGACAAGTTGTGAGTCACCCCTGACAATGAGTTTCTTGATCCCAAGGTCTGCCGCGATCCTGAGACCGGCAAGCAAGCCTTCATACTCTGCAGTATTGTTCGTTGCTTGCTCCTTGGGAAAGTGCATCTGGACTACGTACTTGAGGTGCTCTACGGTGGGTGCGACAAGTAGCGCGCCCGCGCTGGCGCCTTGCAGCGAGAAGGCACCATTAAAGTACATTAGCCACTCTTTGCTTGCTTCCTTGACGGGGATGCTTGTTTCTGGAGTTTCTTCATCTTGTGTTGGAATCCACTCTGCTATGAACTCCGCCAATGCTCTGCTTTGGATAGTTGAGGTACTCTCAAACTTGAGGCCAAAGCTTGACAGTTCCAGTGCCCACTCGACAATCCTGCCTATTGCTTCTGGATTTTAAAGTATCCTCTTCAGCAGAAAACGAGTGACGACTGTGATCTCATGTGCTTGGAAGTAATGGCGCAGCTTTCTCGAGGCCATGAGGAGGCCGAAAAGCAACTTCTGCACACCAGAGTACCTTGACCTAGCCCCCTGTAGAAGGGAACTGACAAAGTAAACTGGGCGCTGCACCATTCTCTTCTGTATCTCCTTATGCGTCTGCGCAGATCCATCTTTGTCGGGACCAGAGCTTGCCGGATCAGAGCTTGCCGGACCAGAGCTTGCCGGACCAGAGCTTGCCGGCGAAGCCCCCTGCTTGTCGCTGGATGCATCTGCCGTGGTTGCTGGCTCATCATCCGCCTCCCTCTCCGCTACTAACGCAGCACTAACCACTTGATTAGTTGCCGCTATATATAACAGCAACTTCTCTTGTGGCTTAGGTGCGACAAGTGATGGAGTGGAGGACAGGTATCTCTTTAAGTCCTGCAGCGCAGCCTCCGCTTCCGGAGTCCTGCAGCGCAGCCTCCGCAGGGCGCGCTCAGCAGATCTAGTGATAAACCTGCTGAGAGCAGCTACGCAACCGGCAAGTCTTCGTACATCCTTGACGCACTTTGGTGCTTTAATCTGCTCGATGGCCTTGATCTTGTCGGGATTGGCTTCAATTCCCCGCTGAGACACGAAGAACCCGAGAAGCTTGCCGGAGGGGACTCCAAACACGCACTTCTCGGGATTAAGCTTGAGGTTGATCTTGCGCAGATTTGCAAAGGTTTCGTCTAAATCTTGAATCAGGGTCGCCCTGTCCTTGCTCTTGACCACTATATCATCCATGTAGGCTTCCACATTTCTGTGCATTTGCGGCTCAAAAGCGTGATGGACTACCCTTGCAAATGTTGAACCGGCATTCTTTAAACCGAAAGGCATCCGTACGAAACAGTACGTGCCACATGGGATGATGAATGCGGTCTTCTCCTCATCCTCTTCTGCCATGAAGATCTGATGGTATCCTGAGTATGCATCAAGAAATGAAAGCAAGTCACATCCGGCCGTGGAGTCAACAATTTGGTCAATGCGCGGCAAGGGGAATGGGTCTTTGGGACAAGCTTTATTGACATCGGTAAAGTCGATACAAAGCCTCCATTTCCCGTTAGCTTTACGCACGACTACAGGGTTGGCCAACCATGTAGGATGGAGCACTCCTCTGACAAGGCCTGCTGCTTCCAACTTCTTGATTTCTTCTGCGATGAATTCTTGGCGCTCCACTGCCTACTTTCTGACTTTCTGCTTGATGGGCCACGCATGAGGACAGACGGCTAGGTGGTGCTCAATTACTTTCCTGGGAACACCGGGGATGTCAGACGGTTGCCACGCAAACACGTCGACATTCGCCCGCAGGAAAGCAACGAGCGCGCTTTCCTATTTGGGGTCGAGAGTGGCACTGATGGTGAAGGTACCACCAGTGCCGTCCTCCTTGGCGGACACCTTCTTGGTCTCAGGTGGAGCTGCCATTGCCTTCTTACACTTGCCGGTGGAGCTCGATGGTGCGTCCTCGACGGTAATGCAGCACTCTGAAGAGGTGCGCTTGCCGAAGAGGGCATCAGAACTCTTGCCGGGCTTGGTCTTCTTCTTCCCCCTGGGAGCTTCAGCGGCAAGTGACTTGCGATCTGTTGTGGCTGTTGCTTCCCGGTAGATCTTGTCGGTGCAAATAAGAGCATCCTTCTTGTCGCCAGGGACCGAGATGACGCTTATCGGGCCTGGCATCTTCAGTACGTTGTAGGCATAGTGAGAGGCTGCCATGAATTTGGCGAGTGCTGGACGGCCGAGTATCCCATTGTAAGGCAATGGAAAATCAGCAACGTCAAACATGACCCTCTCACTCCTGAAGTTCAACTTGCTGCCGAATGTTATCGGCAACGTGATCTTTCCCTTCGGCTTGCTCCTTCCCGGATTGATTCCTTGAAATGTGCCGGTCTCTTCGAGCTCGCTGTCAGGGATCTGGAGTTTCTGGAGCACCACGGAGGAGATCAGGTTCAAGCCGGCCCCGCCGTCAACTAGCATCTTAGTGACCTTGAGGTTGCGGATAGTTGGTGAAACCAACATCGGCAAGCACCCGACCGCAGTTATGCGATCAGGGTGGTCCTCAATATCAAAGATGATAGGCGTGCTGGACCATTTCAGAGGCCTGCGTGACTCGACGGGTGGTTCTGCCGCATTGACTTCCCGCACCCATTGTTTGAGTTGGCGGTGTGAAGTATGCAGAGAAGCACCGCCGTCAACGCACAGGACCTCTGTGGCTTTCTGGAACTCCTTCTCATCGGTCTCATCATCATCCATGTCTTCGTCGTCGTCGTCATCTCAATCTTTGTCGCGGCCGCGGGGAGGTCTGTCTCCTTGCCGCTGCTTGGCCTTGCCGCGGCGTCCCCCTCGGCCGGGACGTTTCTTGCCGGATCCTCGTATTCAGCCTTTTGCTGCTCGACAAGCTGCTCGACTTTCTTGCAGCTCTGGAGGTCATGGCCCTTGGTGCGGTGGATCTTGCAGTACTGCTTGTTGGTGCCGTCCTGCTTGTCAGCGACCGCCACAGCCTCTGCGGCAATCTCCTTGCCGGAGACACCATCTTTGGCTTTCTTGGCGCCACCTCCGTTGCCGGACTGCTCAACAACTAGCACCTCTTTGCCTTCCTTCTTCCTGTTATTCCGCCGCTGGTTTTTCCTTGTCGGGGCCGTATCCTCACTGTCAGATCCTCCTGCTCCTATATTCTCTCCGGGAAGTCTCCTCCCTTCCTCAGCACGTGCACACTTGTCGGCCAGGGCATATAGCTCACTAACGTCTCTGATCTTGCACATCGCCATCTCCTCCCGCATCCTACGGTTCCGCATGTTCTGATGGAACGCGCTGATTACTGCGGCAGGGTGGACATCTGGGATGTTGTGTTGTACACTGTTGAATCTCTGAATGTACTTGCGCAGGGGCTCTCGTTCCTTCTAGGCAAGCAGATGAAGATCGCTCTCTTGGCCATGGGGCTTGTGGCCGCCTGTAAAGGCGCCGACAAACTGATGGCACAGATCTGCCCAGGAAGATATGGAGTTGTCTGGCAAGTGCATGAGCCAGGATCTGACATTGGGTTTGAGTACCAGCGGGAAGTAGTTGGCAAGGATCTTGTCGTCTCGCCCCCCGGCAGCTTGCACCGCGATGGTGTAGATGCTGAGGAACTCCGACGGATGCGTCCTGCCGTCGTACTTCTCCGGTACATCTGGCTTCAAATTTTTCTTACTGGGCCACTGGACTTGCCGCAGCTCACGAGTGAACGCAGGGCAACCTACCGCGTACGGCAAGTCGCCTGGTTCCCCTGGCGCATGCATGTCAACAGAGGGCCCAGCGCACTGGTTGGATTGACACCGCGCTTCTCTTCGGCGCTCGATGCGAGTACGAGCGTCTTCTTGCTGTCGATCGTGAAGAACTTGGCGCTGATCGCGACGAGCTCGTGGATCCGACGATGCGGTGGAGTCGCTATCGAGGTGGATCCGGCGAGTCGGCGATCTTGGCCTTCGGGGTGGAGAGTGCATGGTGGTTGCACCCCCACCAGTTTCGTCGCCGCCGGCTCGTGTCTGGCAGTCCTGCCGCGGCAGCGATATATTCGGCTTCCACGGAGTGTCGCCGTTGGCGTAGCCGATGAAACTCTGAATGGTGGCCCTCCACTCGTCGATCTTGTCCGACGTCGGAGGGTAATCCAGGAGCAGTTGAGCTCGCGCCAAAGCTTCTGCTGGAGTGGTGGGACCGTGTCTCGCTCGTGCCGGCACGTTGACGGGCATGCTGGTCTTGAGCGCCCCGGGATCCACCATCTTGATCTTGGTCCAACAAGCGTATGGTATTGCGAATACCATGACGGTGTCGGTCCTGCGCCTCCTGAGATGGGCGCGGAATATGCACGGATGTCGAGGTCTGCGCCACCTTGCCCTTGGACCTGGCAGCGTCGTGAGCTCCCTCGTCGATGTCCGTTCTTCCGCCGGCGTCCACCCCACCACCCGCTTGCTCCGGTGGTGGTGGGATCGACGCGGACGGAGCAGCTGCCTCCGAAGCCTTCTTCTTCGGTGGCATGTCGATGAAGAAAAGGAAGATCTAGCCCGTGTGCACGCCGGATCAGGTTCACACGATCTCAACGCCCCCTACCTGACGCGCCACAGATGTTGGGGAAAGTGATCCACGAACACCTATGGGGACCGGCGGACCGAGCCCCTTTCGGTTCGGCGGGGGGCGGAGGTCACACGAAGAGCAGATCGAGGCGAAGCACAAGAGCAGTTTACCCAGCTTCGGAGCTCTCCGGAGGGATAATACTCCTACTGCTGCTTGTCTGGTTGTATTGAGCTCTTGCTCGGGAGCGCGGAGCGCTACAATATACACGACACCGAGCGTGAGTGTGTTTCTGGCTTCTAACTGAGCCGAACCTCCTTTACATTGCGCATGGGCCTCCTTTTATACGCTCAAGGGGTCACCGACAGGTGGCAACGTAAAGAAGGGTACAAACATAAAAAGAGATGTGGTTGGCAGGGCACAAAGGCATTAAATGCCCGTCTGCATCGCCCAAACAGTGCAGAAAAGGACCGTCAAGGGCGCCACCGCTTGCCACAATGGCGATCTTGTCAGCATCGCATGCCACCGTGCACCGCTGGCTGCACAGCCTCCCGCCACGCGCGCCTGGAAAGGCCCCCAAGGCGACACGTTGGTGGATGCGGTGGAGTGTGGGCACAGAGTGGCCGCTTGCGCGGCAAGTGCCTTGCCGCGGTCATTGTCTTCTCGCGCCCGGAAGCTTGTCGCTCACCGGGCCTTGCCGGGACGCGTGGTGCGTCGCGGCATGTTCCCCGAGATGCCTTGGTTGGCCTTCCCGGCAAGCTCCTCTTGCCGGGGCCTTGTCTCCTTGACTTGGACACTTTGTTCTTGAACGGCTCCAAAGGAGCCGCGGAGGACCTTGGCGGTCACCCGGCAAGCCCTTGCCACGGGGCGTTGCAACTGCCCGTGCACAAGTTCGGGGTAATAGGGTACCCCTACTCCAGTACACCGACACAGTTTACTTTCTTACACTAACAGATCTCACGAAGGTTTTGTTGAGTTTTGTGTGATTGAAGTTTTCAAGTTTTGGGTTATCTTATGATGGATGAAGGAAGGATGTAAGAGCCTAAGCTTGGGTATGCCCCGTCGGCCCAAGCTATTATCCAAGGATGAGCAACCAACTAAGCTTGGGGATGCCCCCGAGTGGCATCCACGCTTTTTTCCAACAACTATCGGTATTTTACTCGAGACTATATTTTTATTCGTCACATAATGTGTGTTTTGCTTGGAGCGTCTTGTATGATAGGTGTCATTGCTTGTTTTATTTTGTGTTTTAAGTCATCAATCCTTGTTGGACACACCTTTTTGAGAGAGCCTAAATTACGTTATGACTTATTAGAAATGCTCTCTATCCTTCACTTAAATTTTTATGAGCAATGGACTTGCTCTAGTGCTTCACTTATATCTTTTTGAGCACGGTGTGCTTTGTTATTTTTGAAGAAATGCTCTCTTGTTTCACTTAAATTATTTTGGGAGAAAGAAAAAAAAAGTATGCTCATGATCTTCACTTATATTTGTTTGAGCTTATGAAAAGCAACACATGAAAATTAGTTCCAAAGTAATAGATATCCAAGAAGGATAGAGAAAGAAAAATGTCATGAAGATCATTGGACAAAACAAACTTGATTCTTAGTAATAGTTTTGAGACATGATGATGTGATATGCGAGTTATGTTGATGAGTAATTGTGCTCTAGTAAGAATATTGGTGTTAAGGTTTGTGATTCCCTATGTATGCACGAAAGTCAATAATCATGAAATGGAAATTATATCCTACTTGTGGTGCATTATTGGTGTTAATTATGCTTACTGCTTGCTTATGAGATTATTTGTTTCTTGGTTGGTTGCTTCCCAATCTTTTGCTAGCCTTCATTTTGCACTAAGTATGACATCTACTTGTGCATCCAAAATCCTTTAAACCAGGTTTGCCACAAGAGTCCACTATATCTACCTATATGGGGCATTCTTTTGTCGTTCCAAGCAAATTTGCATGTGCCATCTCTAATTTTCAAAATAAACTTCTCTTTTGTGTGTTTGTTTTGCTCGTGGAACGATAACGGGTGGCACTACAAAAAAATACACTTTCGTGATGATACGTTTTTGTCACAGTAGGTCGCATTTTCTGTCATGCATGTACATCCATGAAGATGTTATGACAGAATCAAGATAGTCATACCTGTGCTGTCATAGAAGTGTTCCATGACATTACCAAAATTATTATCAGGGAAGTGTCCACTTCCATGACGATAAATCGCGCGTCACAGAAGTGCTTTCCTTAAGGGTGACCGACACGTGGCATCCACCGTAACGGAACGCCGTTAAGCTATTGGGTCCGGTTTTGGATCTGATAACCCGTTAACAGCCCCGACCAATGGGGATTTTCCACGTGTAAAATCATCATTGGCTGGAGGAAACACGTGTCGGCTCACCGTTGGGACAGATGTCATCCACTCATTGGACCCAAGGCGCCTATGATACATCGACACGTGGCACGGCCCAACAGAGGCCCATTCCTGTGAAAAGGCCGGCCCGTTTGACTTGGTCAAAAGGTGGCGGGCCGGCCCACGGAAAGCTTGTTAATGGCATGTCCGCATATAGCCCATTTACAACCCGCTAACCCAGGGGCCATTACGCCCTATCCGAATTAGGCCCAGTAGCGTCATTTGGGCCGTCCAATATGATTCCAGCCCATTTTAACTTTTGGCCCATGTGTGGCCCATGACTTCTTTTGGCCCACATTAACGGCCCGTGGTGAAACTGGCCCGTAATGAACAGTGTATCACTTTATACCCATTAACGGGCCATTATTCCACTGGGCCGTTTCCAGCCCAAGTTATCTTTTGGCCTTCTCATGGCACATTTATTCTTGGGCTCATTTGCAGCATTCTGTTACTTACGGGCCGTTACGGTCATTTTCTGCTAGTGGGCCAAATTCAGCCCGTCGTTACAGTCGGCCCGTTGGTGGACCGTTAATACATTGGGCCATTTTCATGTCAAAAAAACCCGTTGGGCTGTTTTCATACAGTTATCAAATATGGCCTACTAACGGCCCGTTATGGTCCACGAATAGTATGGCCCATGATTAGCAAAATGATGATACGCCCCGTAGAAGGCCCATGGATCCTACGGCCTGTAGAAGGCCCATGGACCCTACGGCATGTAGAAGGCCCATGCATCCTACGGCCCATACAGAAGGCCAATGGATCCTACGCCCGTAGAAGGCCCATGGATCATACGGCCCGCAGGAGGCCCATGGTTACAACAGTCTGTGTGCTGCCATGATTATTTTGGCCTAGTTACCAAAAATAGGCTATTGTGGACACTAGAAAAACACAGAAAAAGAACTGCAGTGACTACAAGCAAACAACTAAACAAGACAATGAGGAAATAAATAAGCAAGCAATTAACGCTAGCCTATTACCGCTATTACACATATTACATCCACTGGGCATCAAAGTTCGCCACTAGTGCAAATATAGGGAATAAAGCAGCATATTACATACATTGGCCGTCAAAATTGGCCACCAGTGCAAATAAACGCGGTAGCAAAACAAGAGCATAACTGAAAGAACTTCAGAAGAGCTCAAGAAATGTTATCCTGGGTATTCACCATGCTGGCAATAAGCTTAGCAAGCTTATTAGCTTTGTCCTGTTTGGCGCTAAAATCCTCCAACGCTTGCTATTGCACCAGAAAGTATGCATCTGAATGCTCCAGGGACTTCCAAAGTCCTTCCGCTTCTTGTCGCAGCACAGCTGATCGATGTCTTTCATCTTGTAGTTGAGACTCAAGAAACTGAATTGATTCAGACAGTGAGTTTGAATAGCTTGTGCAAGCGGTAGTGGCCAGTTACTCGAACACTAAACCAAGACAGGACTTTGGGGTTGTCTCACTGTCTTCAAGATAGTCTTCTTTAGCTATTTTATCATCTTTGTTGGAGACCAACAAGGATGTGTCACTATCCTGAACCTTATCTACATTACTTCCTTTACCATTGCTTAATTAGGCACTCTTCCCCAATGTTCTCTCAGCATTCTAAAAGAAGAAACAAGCAGACACATAATAGGTTTAGCATGTACTAGTATATGAAACTCATTTCGGTGAACCAGTTCATTAGTAAGGTGGATAGGATTAAACTACCAATTCTTCTATTGCCAAGTGCTAGTACATAATAAAAGCATCAAACAAACATATATCTATGTCCTATGGTCACTGCATTGTCTTGCCAAATCAAAATAGAGACACGGTTCAAATCATATCAGTTCAAGACAAAGCAGCAGTGAAAGAATACAAAGCGTGGGAAACTACACGGCACAACAAGATTTTAGATGGGTACCACGGGTCTACATGTACAACAACACTATTGCCTCTATTCTGATGCTATTAATATGCATGATATGAGAAGTCAACTCTATACACCATTGAAACTGAAATCAACAGAGCTATTGATAAGAGCAAACCTGTTAAAGAAACATGCGTGAACACACCTGATGTGCCATTGGACTTTCGATTAGATCCTTCAATTTAAAACTTAGTTTGTATGAGTGAATACAGTGATACAAGAGCAAAGCAGTATGCACGATAGCAATCATAGTTAAAAAAGGCGCGCCTAGGCTCTAGGCATTGGAAAAATGCATTGCGCATAACTACGCTTAATCTATGCATAACTGCGCATAAGCATGCACTTTGGTCAGTAAAGCGCAAGGCAGTGGCAAAACGCACAATTAATGCCTAGCGCTTTTTTGAACTATGATAGCAATGGAATCTTAAATTAGAACAGTTGTTCTTCAGGTTTAGGCACTTGTTCTACATGAACAGAGTACAGTAAGACGCAAGAATATAGTACTTAAAAATAGAAAATGAGCTCATAGATCTTACCACATTCTTGGTTCGGGACCAGTACAGAACAAGGCGTTCCCAGTCATCGTCCAGTAAATGTGTCTCAGGAGAACGTAAGGGAATTTGATGAGTTTCTTTGCCGGTGAAGTACGTTTTCTTCAGGTAATTCCGATACTACCACCAATCATTCTTGAAGATAGAAGAGGTATTAGAACAGGTTACCTCATCCTGAGTTTCCAAATCGGTCCTTTCTATAGAGAAAAATGGGAAAATTTGTTGTACTATAACCATCATGGAGGTAGAATGTATGGGACAATGCAAAGTAATTGCCATGAATAGCATTACTTACACATAACTCCTGGACAAACACCTGCAACTAGCATTTTCCTTCATCTTCAGTATAATATTTCCAAGATGGGAAGATACGCACATACGATTTAACAACATCAAATGCGATAGCTGCTAAACTACGACTAGCTGGTTGTGCTTCCTTCACAGGAATAGGCGTACTAACTGGTGGAGTTGGGGTTCGTCGTGGTAGTACTGGCACTTTGGGCACTGGAGCTGACTTACTAACTGCTCTTGTTTGGGAGCTCTGTGGTGGAGATGGTGCTGCGTCAACAGGAACTGGGTTACTATATGCAGGCGTCGGGGTTAGATTGGGTGAATCTGGTTCTCTGTCCATAGCAGTAGGGGTACAATCTACGAGAGTTTGGGTTATGTGTGGTAGGGCTGGTTCTTGTGCATGTACAACTGGGGTGCTATCTCCACCAAGAGGTAGCACTGTTTTATTTCAAGACTGTGTTTTTAGTCCGCTGGATACTGGCATCACCCGCTCCAATTCAAATGGCTGATAAACAGGAAACATAGTTGAATGTACAGACATTGGATTAGAGACAGATGCAATAGATAGTCTGGAAAAAAGGCATGAAATAGTTGACATGTATATTGTTGAAGTAAAACGGATAGCATGACATAATTTCACATATATGATGTCTATCTAAATTGGATAGCATAGCATAACATAATACAAAGATATGATGTATAACAAAACAGGATTGCATGACATAATTCACCTACATGTTATCTAAGTAATTAGGATCTCATCATTTAATTCACATATGTGATTTATATGCTAAACAGAGGGCATTCTATATGATGTCTCAACTAAGAACATGGTGTTGAATATTGTGTATTTGATGTCTAATCTATGCAATGCAAGACACCATATGCATGATATGAGCAGTATAACCGTGCCAAGTTTGAGCATACACCTCCGTGGGGGAATAGGACTGGTCATCTGTCTATGAATCCATCTCTGAGGAGCTATCGGGACCCAACCAGACATCTGCTTCGACAGGTAGCACTGTCTGCTCTGAAGGCCTTGTTTTCACTCCAGATTTTTCCATCTCCCACCCAAATGGCTGATTCACAGGAAGATTAGTTTAATGTACAAACATTGTCAACAAATGGAAATGTAATGAAGAAAAGGATGGGCAAGATATCATTCAAATATACGATGCCTGGTTAAACAGGATGGCATTGCATATTTCACATATATTATGGCTGGCTAAAAGACATGAGACTGCATAATTCCCATATATGATATAGAAACTAAACAGGTGGCATTACAGAACATGTCTACACTAAGAAGATGACATATATGATGTCAAAAGTAGGCACTGCAAGGAAACATATGCATGATAGACTAACATCATCATGACAAGGTAGAGAAAACACCTTGGGGGCTAAATAGGAGTGGTCAGCGGCGTCTGAAACCGCCTCAGAATAGATATCTTCCTCTGGATTACAATCTGGAGAGGGGTGGGGAGGGTTTTCCATTGAACCCACCATGGAGCTATCTGACATGCATACAAAAAATATGGTGAGATTATGTAAGGAGAGCATGCAGAAATTTACAGTGATGGTAACAACCAGTGGATGGATCCAAAAATAATGATAGCAGGCTGATGATTGATTTAAATTAATAAAAAGACGGATGATGATTGCTTTAATATTTGTTTCCCACCCAAGATGAACTACATAGGCATACCCTAGGTGAACTAGATAGACATACTATTCATTGCTGCCTCGATATGTGCCCCACAACTAATTTAGAACTCAAGTTTGAACATTAATTTGGACCTGACTTGGAGTCCAAGAGGTGAACATGACAATAAAGTAGCAGGTAATTTTAAGCAATGCATAACATAAGTAGAAACAAAAGAGTGTGACCTCTCTTGTGGACCCGTGTACTCCTCAGGTTCATCTGCTGAGTCGATGATGGTGATGCCGTTGCGGTGGGTGCAGGCGGCAGGGAAGGAGATCTGAGGCGGCGAAAGACGGTCAGGTGTCGTGATGTCTGGTTTGGTGGATGCTTCTGTCGATGGAGCAGCTCAGGTGAGGTGGACGACATCGTGGCAGGAGGAGGACAAACCACACAAAGTTCCCGTCGACACCTACCTGTAACTAAAGTAATTCTGTAAGGGCTCATTTGGCTTGCATGATTCTTAAAACACAGGGATAGGAAAAACACCGGAATAGGATAGGAATGCACATGGTAAACAGAGCATTTGTAAACATAGGATTTCTGTCAACTTGGGTGTTTGGTTTACAGGAATTGGAAGGGCAGAGGAACGCAAAGAAACATGGCCAAAATAAAGTGAAACCATATGAAAGTGTGTACAGTTAGAATGTTATTCTGCCACTAATGCACTTGGTCTTGTTTTCATGCATAGGATTTTGAAAAGTAGGTCCAGGTGGATGTTTTGCTTCATTCCTTTCAACAAAATGCATGAATAATTGAATAGTTGAGTGACATTGGAAAATTCCCTATTGCTATGTTTTTCCATTGAACCAAAATAGCCCTAATGGATCGACGTAAATGTATAGTAATAAGTGATGCAACAAGTGTACAACCTCTTTGCCGTAGCCATGTTGACCTCAGCATCATTGGGTTTGTCACTGAAGCAGTTGAGGCAGAGGTGGCTGTCGGAGGTGTGCAGGAAGATCTGAGGAATCTGTAGATGGCGTCCAGGGCACTGCTTTGTTGTGATGGATCGTTCTATCGTTGGAGCAGCTGCGGTGAGCCGTAAGACGTCTAGACATCGTCAATCTCAAGTGGGATTGTAGTAGCATCTCCAATAGATGATGCAAAATAGATGTAAAATTTACATCACCAAAAACCACCTGACTACAACAGATGAGGTAAAAACTGTTGACTCTGAACTTAACTGTCAAAACTGATATTCACTGTGGAATCTGAATGCTACTGTCGAAACTGAACGCAATGGTAGCAGAGAGGCACTTGACATGTAGTTTAGGGAGGGCCTGCAGTTCATCTTCATCCTGCACCCCCCTGAGCCGCCAGCCACCACCGGCCGAACCGCCGGCCCCAGCACCGCCTCGCCGCCCAGAAACAACTCCCCACCGCTGCCCCGGCCAACCCTCTAGGCCCTCCGCCCCCCGCCCCCCACCCTGAACCCTAAGGTAGATAGTGGGGTACCTCTCCGGCGAGCCCCCGTCCCTGCTGTGGGTGGTTCTTCCTTA
>NC_041393.1:771314623-771320232 GCF_002162155.2 Triticum dicoccoides | reverse complement strand
CCCAACCCCTGAAAATCGACTGACCCAAAAGTCGATTCAGTCGACTAAAGTGTAGCTAAATCGGAGTAGAGCAGCAGCATGAGCGAGGGGTAGAGCAGCAGTAGCAGCTGGGCGAGTGAGCGATCGAGCGAGAGCCGGAGCAGCAGTAGCAGCGCGAGCGAGCGAGCGAGAGCCGGAGCAGCAGTAGCAGATCCGACTGGTATGGATGCCACCACCGAAGGGGCCTCGCACTAGGGGAGAGCCGCCGTGGAGATGTTGCCCGCGGCACCCACTTCAAGGTAGCCGCTCCATGGGGGTGCAGGATGGAGCACCGTCGGTGCCGGGAGATCAAGTTAAGGAGAAGGTGCGATGCGATGAGTGTACAACCTCTTTGGTGGCGCCGAGTAGGCCTCGGCTTTGTCCGAGGAGTCGGTGAGGATGTTGCGGTTCTGGTGGAGTAGGTTAAGGCGGCACTGTGGGGATGGACCAGCCGCGATAGACAAGGCCATCGTCGGAGCAGCTCCTTGGAGCTGGAGGATGGGGCGGCTAGACCGGCGGGACGACTAGATGGACGACTGATCCTCATCCGGGGAGGTGGACGAAGGACGTCGAGCTATTGCGGTGGACGACATCGTCGGGGAAGAGGCTCCGGCTGGGCGGTGGTGAGGTGGCGGACGGAGGAGGGTGGGGTTTCGCGGCTTGAGCGGAGAGGTTATGGCGGCCTGGGATTTCGAATGGCGAAAAGGGGGCGATGGGACGGGGTGAACCATGACTTAGGGACGCCCTTGTCCAAAATGTAGGGTGTGTTACAAAAGTACCCCCACCGATTGGAGCTAGCGTCTGTTTCGGCTCAGGGTTAGAAGGGGGATTTCGTGTGTCAGGATTTTGCAGCTGGAGGGAGTTTTCGCGCGCGTTGTAATTTTGGAATAGCAAGGCGCGGGTTGTGAAGACGCCAGTTTTGGGAGCACGATATCTGAATTTTTGGGATATAACAAGACGCGGGTTGAATTTTAGGGACAAGCCTAACATGTAGTAATATTGTACTTGTATGTACCAAATCAATTCGCACTTCCCTCAACCAAAAAGAAAATGAAAAAATAAAACTATTCACACCACACAAAGAGAGAGTTTTGCCCCGTTTTTCTATACCAATGCTATTCAAAGCTACTCCCTCCTTCCATCTATATAGGGCCTAATGCGTTTTTCGATGCTAACTTTGACCAAATATTAGAGCAATAATATATGACATGCAACTTGCACAAAGCACACCGTTAAATTCGTTTGTGAAATGTTCTTTCAATGATATAATTTTCACATTGTGCATGTCATGTACTATTAATCTTGTCAATAGTCAAAGGTGGAAGGATGGAGTATGAATCCATGTTATGTCCAATTAAATTTTTTCGCTTGCTGTATAATGCATGTAACCTACTCATACCAACATTTTAGTGCATTCCGAATGTCTATACTACCGCTGCAACTCGAACTAAATTTGAATTCGTTTCTCTATTTCAATAAGAATCTACAATCATGATTGTTGCCAACTTTAACCATCATTCGTGTATTACCTTGATAACACACCACATGATTACTATAGAGATAGATATGAACTATGTGTACTACATGAACTCGAATTCTATTTTTTGAATACACTTGATGTTGATTCCAAATAATAGTACATTTGATGTACTAACTATATATTCATAATCTAAACCATGTTCCATACGTACACCGTGTTTATCACACAAAGTATAGTGCCCCACCCCCTACAATATGATAAGTATTTAGATCCGAGCTGCAAAAGCCACACATTAGCCCAAATTATAATCAATGTTCTATATATTGTACGTAGTACTAGCAAGATGCCCATGCGTTCCATAAAACATCAACATGATTGATACGTCTCCAACGTATCTATAATTTATGAAGTATTCATGCTATTATATTATCCATCTATGATGTTTTATATGCATTTATATGTCATTTTATATGATTTTTGGGACTAACCAATTAACCTAGAGCCAGTGCCAGTTTCTATTTTCTCCTTGTTTTTGTGTTTTACAGAAAAGGGATACCAAACGGAGTCCAAATGACGTGCCAATTTTTGAGGATTTTTTATGGACCAAAAGAAGACCACGAAGCATCAGAGTTGGGCCAGAAGAGTCCCGGGCTGCCCACGAGAGTGGGGGCGCCACCCCCCCCTAGTGCGCGCCCCCCTATCTCGTGGACAGCCCACAGACCCCCCCTGACGTGAAACCAACGCCAAATATTCCTATAAATACATAAACCTTCGGGAATTAACCTAGATCAGAAGTTCCGTTGCTGCAAGCCTCGGTAGCCACGAGAAATCAATCTAGGCTCTCTCTGGCACCCTATTGGAAGGGTCCATCATCACCGGAGGCCATGGAGGAGGATCTTGGAGGGGCCATCATCTCCATGAAGGCCAAGGACTAGAGGGGGAAAGACATGGAGGAGGAAGCACAAGGGGGAGAACCTCTCCTCCTCTCATGCATAGTAATTGGCATCATGTTATTTTATCATGGCTCAGCATATTTTCAGTCAAGTTTAACCGGATTAAATTGAACTTGAACAACTATTGGCTGAGTCATCGTGCCGCTGAATCGAGCTGACCAGTGCAAGCACGCTTGCCGGTATGGGACGGCCCTAACTAGGTCTATTGTTGTGCCTCTCACCGGTGCCTCCAAGGAAGGTTATGGGCGCGAGCTACCCTGATCAGGTAGGCGGACATAACCTTGTGTGCCCGTTGATGAGTTTATGGATCCGGGTCCCAGAGTGGATCGTGGCCACGACGGTGGTCGTTGTGTCTTGAGGTAGACACGGGGCCACCCATGACTTAGCCCAAAGGGCAGTTGATCGGAGTGGCCGGGAGAGTGTCGCGGCAGTAGGATGGTTTTGTCAGAACACCGTTGGTCCACCCGAATTGGAGTGCGAGGGCATGGGTTATGTAGTGTGGGTACAATGTACTAACCTCTGCAGAGTGTGTATTAAATCTACCGATAGCCGTGCCCGCGGTTAAGGGCCCACTTCGAAAGTAGGTCACACTATGAGTCAATAGTAATAAGAATAACTTGATTAATGACAACCCGTGGTTGTGATCACCGTAAGGATCATCGGCCAAGTATTAGTCGTGGTTGTGATCGCTGTAAGGATCACGGGCCAAGAATTTGTCATGGTTGTGATCGCCATAAGGATCATGGGCCAAGTATTGGTCGTGGTTGTGATCGCCGTAAGGATCACGGGCCAAGTGTTGGTCATGGTTGTGATCACCGTAAGGATCACGGTTTGAGGCCAAGTGTTGGTCATGGTTGTGATCGCTGGAAAGATCATCTTCGTATCGAGAATACCAAGTTGTGTATATTCGTGATGTTGTGTGAGAGTCGAGGGTAAAGATCAAGCTCCTTGTGGTCATTTACTGATCGCTACGGTATTGTTTATACCAAGCTTGATTTGATCCTGAGATGATCATGTGATGTCCGAGGTTGGTAAGTGATGCATGTGACGGTTACCAAGTAACCCGAGCGGAATAAGTGGTGCATATAGTGTCGTCATGTTGCATGCTAGTATTGTTGGATTTATATGTTCATGTTGAGTTAGTTGTATCATGTTCTTGTTATATTGTTCTGATAATATCATGATAATTCCTGTTTAACTTGTAATTGCCATGTTGTGTGTCTGTCCTGAATGCTTCTGGTTATTGTGAGCTTGCAAGTACATTCAATATACTAACCTGGCATCTCATGCCAGTTTGCAGGTCATGCCGGATTTGATTGCTTGCTTGTCGTGGTTTCCGTTCGTGCGAGCTAGGATAAGCGTTCCAGCCAGAGTCCCTGCGGAGTGGAGTTCACCACCGTCGTCGTTGTTCTGCTGCTAGAGTTATGCCGCTGCTTCGACTTGTTCTGCTGCTTGCATAGAGCAACGGAGGATGGCGTAGCGTCGCCGTGCCGATGTTATTCATTGTAATATCGGAGACCATGTATTCATATTCGTGTAATAATAGAAAGCTAGTTTGTTCTATGCTAAGCAGTGTCGTATTCCAGAAGACTTCTCCTCGATCTCTGGGCTGGAATACGGGGCGTCCCAGTTTCTCTGAGATGGGATGCCATAGTACTTCCCACCCGCGTTCTTTGACGTCATGGTGCATCTGTATGTCTACATTGTGGACGACATCATCGACCTCGGGCCGTCATTCCTTCACAGCATGATGTCGTTCAAGAGGATGAATGGGGTCATCAAAGGATTCGTTCGTAACATGTCCCGTCCCAAAGGGAGCATCATCCAGGGGTATCTGACGCATGAGTGTGCCTCCTTTTGCCAGAATTATATAGGCGTCGGAAACCCTGTTGTTGTTTTGCCCGTCAAGAAGCACGATGGGAAGATAGAAGGAGATGGTCACAACAACGGCCGGAGGGAAATGCATGTGGACTACTCAGATCGACGGAATGACTTTGACAGGGCTAACTTAGTAGTGCTACAACACCTAGATGTGTTAGACGATTATGTGGCACGGCACAAAGAAAGCATCGCAAAGAAGTACCGTGATAAGGGGATGCTGAAGATGGACGACGAAGTTACTGTAGAGCACAACGCCACTTTGGTGTGTTGGTTGAAAGAGCAAGTTCTTGAAAATCCCCCAGAAGAGGGCAGTTCGGACGGATTGCTCATACACGCCTTAGTACATGGCCTTGCACCTAAGCTTGCGACATATCAGTCCTAAGATATCAATGGGTACACGTTCTACACAGAGTCCAAAGACATGGATAGTGATTACCAGAGCTCCGGGGTGACAAGAATGTGTGACCGACGCCAACGGCACAACTGAAAGATTCTACGGAAGGGTTGAAGAGATCTGTGAGCTTCACTATGATGGAATGCACGATGCGACGATATTCCGTGTTAGATGGGCCAAGGACGTCGTAAGAGAAAAAAGTATTTCACCACCATGTCTATACCCGACGCGAAGAGCACTCTCGTGAACATTAACGTCATCGCCAAAAATGAGCCATGGGTACTCGCTAAGCACGTGACACAATGCCTCTTCATAATTGACCCGTCTAATCCCAGCCATGTTGTCGTGAGGAGATCCAAAAGGTGGATCGTCAGAATGGATGGAGTCGCCAACGAGGAGGACTACAACCAATACAGCAACCCGATGAAGGAAGATGACGACAATGATGAAGCATACGTTAAAAGAAGAATCAATACTACTTTACCTAAGAAAGATCGTACTCCGTGGTTACGGAAAAGTCACAAGGAGGGGCTTAATTACTCGGTAGCAAACAAGAAAGGGAAGAAGCTCAATGTGAAACGTCGTCGACGCAGCTGATCAGAAACCATCATTTATATATATATATATATATATATATATATATATATATATATATATATATATATATATATATATATATATATATATATATATATATGTATCTATTTTTTGTACGCACTTAAGTAACCGTTATCAGTCAACTGATATGTTACCACCACATGCATGGTTCCCGTGATATTCACGCAGTGTGGGAGAGTGGAGACACCGTCGTCGGGAGAAAAACAAAAAACGAAAATAAAAGAAAAAGTAAAGTAAACAGAAAAGGAAAGGAAAATAATAAAAG
>NC_041393.1:771224529-771314363 GCF_002162155.2 Triticum dicoccoides | reverse complement strand
CCCCCTCGACCTCGCCGCCGCCAGCCATCACCAATGCGTCGGCCCTCGACCTAGCCGTTGCCGCCCTCTCCACCGCCCCGTAAGCCTCTGCCTCTCCTCTCCCCTGCCCTCCTCTATCTCTCTCTCTACTCTCTCTCTCTCTCTCTCTAATTTGAATTTAGCCTAGCTAAGTGTTGGATGTATGAACCATAGCTAGGAGATGTAGCAGAGAGAGCAATTTAGTTTAGGGCAATTTAGCAAATTTAGTTTAGTACAATTTAGTTTAGGCGATTTTGTTTAGGGCAATTTAGTTTATGTAAATTTAGGAAATTTAGTTTAGTGCAATTTAGTTTAGGGAAATTTTGTTTAGGAAATTTAGTTTAGGGTATATAAAATACCTGTAAATAAAAAAAAGTAGCAAATTGGTTTTTGTAGGTATAAAAAACAGTAGCTAAAATTTATAAAAAACAGTAGCTAATTATTTTTTGTAGGTATATAAATTAGCTATAAAAAAAGTAGCAAAAATGTATAAAAAACAGTAGCTAATTAGGGCAGTAGCAAATATCGCTAGGGCCAATTTTTTACCAAATGAGCAAATGTAGCTAGGGCAAATTTGTTTAGGGCAGTTTCTAATGCAATAGCTAATTCATTAGGGTCGGTAGCAGAGAGAGAGAGAGATATCATTTAGGAAAAAATAGTAGCAAATAAAAACTAAAAAACAGTAGCAAATAAAACCCTAGATGATGTTTTAGGAGCATATAGCCTATACAATGTTGTTGTTTTTAACACTTGGTTAATTTGCTAAGTCCTGGAAATCTGTCATATGATGTTGCCATGTTCTCTTGAGATAGCATCAAATCTGTTATATGAACTTGTGCCAATTGTCGAAAAATATCTGAGTGGCCTATGTTTTGCCGGAATGTTGATTCATTTCCATTTCGGCAAATTTTAGGCGCTCCATTTATCCACTTTTTAGCAAAGTTCATGCTGAAAATTTCCATGATTTTCGGCACGACTTGTGCTAGAAACTAGGACATATGGAGTACCCTGGATTTGCCGGAAGAGGAATGAATCAACATTCCGACCAAATATAGGCCCCTTTTTTCTCTTCATTATATCTTTTATTACAATTGTTGAATAGGAAACATGTCTACCGACGCCGAAGTCCTGGGTTCTGCTCGCCTCATAGACCCCATCGAGGCAGCAAATCACTATTTTGATTATCTGGACGAACACCAGATGGGGTTCCATGGTGGCGGCAGTGGCACCAACCCCAACACCGACGCCGACACCAGCACTGGCAGTGGCACCGACACCACCGAGCTTGGCATCGGACAAATTGTGGTCATGAAGATGCACCCCAAGAAGTTAGAGCCAATGGCGTCGAAGGAAGCGTGCTCGTGCTGGGGAAATCAACTTGGATGCATCCTCAGGGAAACCGCCAACATCAACAACGAGAGGTTGAAACAGTTACCACATATGGAGGACATGCTCCTAAAGAAGTTGCACAATAGGTTCCTGTTCCCCGGCCGGGATGAAGGCAAATATAAAGAGCCTTGGGACGATGTCGCCATGACAAAGATAAATGACAAGGCGATTGTGACGTTCACGAATGACTTGTCCTCCAGGAAAGTTCGGGTGAAAAAAGAGATTGCGAAGAATGAACTGTGGTCCAAGATTCATGCTGATAATCCGTTAATAACGGAAGAGGACTTTGCAAAATTCAAGGAGAATTGCAGTGAAGAAGAAGTCAAGGCAAGGTCAGAGAAAATGAAGGCGCTCCAGGCTAGGAACGCGCCTCCCGACCGCCTCGGAAGCCGTGGTTACAAGGGGAAGAGGAACGTATGGGCCAAGGAGGATGCCAAACATTAAAGTCACAGAATCCCAAACCCCTTACTGGAGTTCACCGACCCGCTAGATCAAGACTGGATTAGGGCCCGGTACAAGTGGGACAAAGTCCAAAAGATCTTTTACACAAACGCGAACACGAGGGAGTTCATGAGAGTTCTGGTAATTGTTATATTACCACATTATCATATTAGTTCCAATCAATTCGACTTCAAATTTTGTCACATTAGTAAACCATCCACGTTCCTTTTGCAGAAAGAGCAGTACCAAAAGGCAGCCAAAAGCGACGAGTCGGCACAGTCGTCGGTGACGCCCATGTGGGACACCCCATTCAACCGAGCCCTAAACATACTAAAAAAGGTCCCGGTGGACAAGCTACCATCCTATGGACGTGTGCATGGCGTCGGAGATGGCGCCTCATGGAATACGTGCTACCTCGAGGAGACAGAGGAAAGAAGGAAGAGACGGTTGGTCATCACTCAGCAGACCATCAACAAGAGGGTCGCAATTGCGGTCAATAAGACTAAGCCGAGACCAAAGAAGAGTTGGTCGGGCTAGTCAATGTAGCGGTTATTGACGCGGTGCAATGCTTGATTCTGGAAATTTTCGATTGGTCGAAGAACAATCCAAATGCATGGCCAGAGGACTTTCCCTTTCCCAGCTTTGTCGGGAGCAATTCGGCGAACACCAGAGCACTAGTAGCTGCTCAACCAACCGCAAAAGGTCTCGTTCCTGTCCATAGAAGCCCGACCTTCGTCTGTTGCATGCTCGGCGGGCCTTCATCGCAGGCTGAGCTCGACACCCTCATGGTAATTATGCATCATACCCTTTTCACCAGCATGTCTATAGTTCCATTTCAGTTGCGGATGTTTGATGTTGCAGACATGTCTCCTTCGTAGGCGGATGACATCAAGGGCTAGAAGGTGGTCGTGGGGAAGGCAATGATCGTGAAGCTGAAGGACCGCATGTTCCACAATCGAGAGATGCCCGATTGCATCTTCAAGGTTAACTTGGCCAGTGTCTTAGGGGGATTCGAGGATTAGCCTCGTCGGTACCAATTGATGATGACGAGACCCCTAAGATGATTGCCGCATGCAAGAGCTGGTTCTTGCGTTGGCTGAAGTCTCTTCTTCGTCTCGAGGCGCCCAGTATCACACCAATGCCACCTTATCAAGAAGGTATGAACACCACCCCACCTACCAAATTACCTGCACCTATCGTGGCGGGTGATAGCGGATGACGCGAGGGAGAGCCTCCATTAGTGCCAGATCATGTCGCCCCCGCTGTCGAAGAAGCAAATGTTGATGATGACATGGAGGATGATGATGATGACCCAGACAAGTATTTCAATACCGCTTATGATGATGGAGGATTGATGTCTTCGGACGACAAAGACTCACGCTATGAGCGTGGAGATGATTACTTGATGTTGCCTGATTTTCCGGAGCCGGGACGTCCTAAGGAGGAATGCAAAAAGTCTCTCTTCAAGCAATCCTCGTAGGAGACACCTCTAGATGTCGCCAGTACCCAGCAACCCCCCAAGGGCCATCCACTGATTAGCCCGACGACACTAGGGGTGATGGTTAGGGAAGGTATGGTGGGCTCACTACCGCCACCCTCCAAGAAGCAAAGGAGGAGACCGGACAGGAAAGGCCCTAAAGGCACTAGAGCTGCTTCAAGCAGCCGGCCACCTCTGAAGCCCCGGGTGGTAGACAGAATACCTGTCGAAGGTGCGAAGCGAATGTCGCCGGTGAGCCAATCCTACCTGCCAAAGTGCTAGAGCACGTAGTGAACAATAACCTAAGGAGACTCCATGAGGATGTGCTGGTGATACGTCTCCAACATATCTATAATTGTTGATTGTTCCATGTTGTTTTATTATCAATCTTGGATGTTTTATAATCATTTTATAGCCATTTTAAATCATTTTTTTGTACTAACCTATTGACATAATGCCAAGCGCCAGTTGCTGTTTTTTCCATGTTTTTTACATCGCAGGAAATCAATATCAGACGAAGTCCAAATGCCACAAAACTCCACGGTTATTTTTTATGGGCCAGAAGGAAGGCAATGGGCCCTGGTTGCACCTCGGGGGCGCCCCGAGGGGGGTACAACCCACGAGGGCGCTACAGGAGTCCCAGGCACGCCCTGGTGGGTTGTGCCCACCTCGGGTGCCCCCCGGAGCGCCTCTTTGCTCTATAAATACCCCCAAAAATACCAGAATTCCAGGGGAGTTGACGAAATATTCATCCAGCCGCCGCAGAGTCCAGAACCACCAGATCCAATCTAGACACCATCACGGAGGGGTTCACCACTTCCATTGGTGCCTCTCTGATGATGCGTGAGTAATTATTTGTAGACCTTCGGGTCCGTAGTTGGTAGCTAGATGGCTCTCCCTCTTTCTCTCTCGCTGAATTCTCAATACAATGGTCTCTTGGAGATCCATATGATGTAACTCCTTTTGCGGTGTGTCTGTTGGGATCTTATGAACTTCGAGTTTATGATCAGTCATATCTTTTTATATCCATGAAAGTTATTTGAGTTTCTTTGATCTCTTATATCCAGGATCTCTTATAGCCTCGTATTTCTTCTCCGGTATTTGGGTTTTGTTTGGCCAACTTGATCTATTTGTCTTGCAATGGGAAGAGGTGCCCGGTAGTGGGTTCGATCTTACGGTGCTTGATCCCAGTGACAGAAAGGGAAACGACACGTATGTATCATCACTAGTAGAAAAAGGGCCTAATGTGAAGCACATTAGTCCTAGTTTGTAACAAAAACCGGCACTAAGGTGATCATTAGTGCCGGTCCCAATGGCTAGGGGGCGGAGATCATTAGTACCGGTTCATGGAAAACCTTTAGTACCGGTTCGTGCCATGAACCGGTACTAAAGAGGCTGTTGCAGGGTGTGGTCAGGCTGGGGCCACACCAGCACCTTTAGTACCGGTTCATACCACAAACCGGTACTAGAGGTTTCTAGTTGATTCATACTGCAGCGGTTTTTTAGTCCCACCTCGCTCCGCTAACAGAGTTTTTACCACCTTAAATATGTTACTTCTCAAACTAAACCAGTTGGTCTTCATTGAACTCTATGTGTAGAATTTGTGGCCAAAATATGAGTCTTGTTCGGTTTCTAAACCGGTGAGGACTCATATTGACAATTCAGATTGTACACAAAAAGATCACTGACGATCAATGTATTTTTGATGTATTTCTCTGTAGCAGTCGCGCGTTTTGGCTGAAAGGCGGTACTGATCAATATATTTTTATGTATATTTTTTACATGTTTACACAATTTTAATAACTTATTACAACTCCGGTCTTTCTTTGCATTTAGATGCACAATTCAAATCAACATCATCAAGTTTCAACCCTTTCTGACATAATTTGCTATTTTTGATGCATTTACTGATTTGTTTTGAGAGCTAAATGACCGTGAAATTTAAAAGCACTACAAAATGAACTCTGAAAAGGTTGAAACTTGGCAAGGTATCATCATTTCACCCGCATAGAATGTGCAAAAAAGTAGAGAGGGTTACGGCAAAAATGGGATGCACTTCGTGTACAAACTGGACAATCTCTTTCCAAGTATCAGGGTTTCGAACGAAAACTCATCTGTTACACCGGCTATTCAATATTTTAATAACTTATTACAACTCCGGACTTTTTTTGTGTTCAGATGCACAATTCAAATCCACGTCATCAACTTTCAACCCTTTCTGACATAATTTATTATTTTTGATGCATTTACTGATTTGTTTTGACAGCTAAATGGCCATGAAATTGAAAACCACTATAAAATGAACTCTGAAAAGGTTGAAACTTGGCAAGGTATCATCATTTCACCCACATAGCATGTGCAAAAAAGTAGAGAGGGTTACGACAAAAACTGGATGCACTTCATGTACAAATTGGACAATCTCTTTCGAAGTATCAGGGTTTCGGATGAAAACTCATCAGTTACACCGGTTACTCAATATTTTAATAACTTATTAAAACTCCAGACTTTTTTTGTGTTCAGATGCACAATTCAAATCCATGTCATTAACTTTCAACCCTTTCTGACATAATTTGCTATTTTCGATGCATTTACTGATTTGTTTTGAGAGCTAAATGATCGTGAAATTGAAAAACACTACAAAATGAACTCTGAAAAGGTTGAAACTTGGCAACATATCATCATTTCCCCCGCTTAGCATGTGCAAAAAAGTTGAGAGGGTTGCGGCAAAAACTGGATGCACTTCGTGTACAAACTGGACAGTCTCTTTTGAACTATCAAGGTTTCGGACGAAAACTCATCTGTTACACCGGTTACGCAATATTTTAATAACTTATTACAACTCCGGACTTTTTTACATTCAGAAGCACAATTCAAATCCATGTCATCAACTTTCAACCATTTCTGACATAATTTGCTATTTTCGATGCATTTACTGATTTGTTTTGAGAGCTAAATGACCGTGAATGTGAAAAACACTACAAAATGAACTCTGAAAAGGTTGACACTTGGCAAGGTATCATCATTTCACCCACATAGCATGTGCAAAAAAGTAGAGAGGTTTTTGGCAAAAACTGGATGCACTTCGTGTACAAACTGGACAATCTCTTTCGAAGTATCAGGGTTTCGGACGAAAACTCATCTGTTACACCGGTTACTCAATGTTTTAATAACTTGTTACAACTCCGAACTTTTTTTGTTTTCAGATGCACAATTCAAATCCACGTCATCAACTTTCAACCCTTTTCTGACATAATTTGCAATTTTCGATGCATTTACTTATTTGTTTTGAGAGCTAAATAGCCGTGAAATTGAAAAAACTACAAAATGAACTCTGAAAAGGTTGAAACTTGGCAAGGTATCATCATTTCACCCGCATAGCATATGCAAAAAATTAGAGAGGGGTACGGCAAAAGCTTGATGCACTTCGTGTACAAACTGGACAATCTCTTTCGAAGTATTAGGGTTTCGGACGAAAACTCATTTTCTACACCGGTTACTCAATATTTTAATAACTTATTACAACTCATGACTTTTTTGCGCTCAAATGCACAATTCATATCCACGTCATCAACTATCAACCCTTTCTGGCATAATTTGCTATTTTCGATGCATGTACTGATTTGTTTTGAGAGCTAAATGACCGTGAAATTGAAAAACACTATAAAATGAACTCTGAAAAGGTTGAAACTTGGCAAGGTGCGATCATTTCACCCGCATAGCATGTGCAAAAAAGTAGAGAGGTTACGGCAAAAACTTGATGCACTTCGTGTACAAACTGGACAATCTCTTTCGAAGTATCAGGGTTTCGGACGAAAACTCATCTGTTACACCGATTACTCAACATTTTAATAACTTATTACAACTCTGCACTTTTTTGCATTCAGATGGACAATTTAAATCCACGTCATCAACTTTCGACCCTTTCTGACATAATTTGTTGTTTTCGATGCATTTACTGATTTGTTTTGAGAGCTAAATGACCGTGATATTGAAAAACACTAGAAAATGAACTCTGAAAAGGTTGAAACCTGGCAAGGTACCATCATTTCACCCGCATAGCATGTGCAAAAAATTAGATAGGGCTACGGAAAAAACTTGATGCACTTCATGTACAAACTGGACAATCTCTTTAGAAGTCTCAGCGTTTCGGACGAAAACTCATCTGTTACACCGGTTACTCAATATTTTAATAACTTATTACAACTCCGGACTTTTTTGCGTTCAGATGCACAATTCGAATCACTACAAAATGACTGTCAAATTGAAAAGCACTACAAAATGAACTGTAAAATCACTACAAATTTGAATATAATGATAGAACACACTAATACTAAACATAAGAAAAAATAATCATTGAAAAATCTATTTTTAGAGTTAAATTATTCACGAACTAGTGATTCACACAAATTTCAAATAATTCAAATTTAAACTATTCAAATTTTTTGTCCCTAAAGCAAAAATATTCACAGAGAAACTCTAAATACAGCAAAAAAATTACTCATAAATAAGTAGAAGAAAATATATAAACCACAAAAGAAAGGACTATATAAAAAAATTATTTCCGCACTGCCCAGTGGGCCTGCTCGGCCTTGGGCGTAATTATCCAGGCCCATAAGGCCCAGCAGACTCACAGGGCAGCGCGGCATAGTTAGGCCCAGAGGCCTGCATTAGATAGGAGCTCGAAGGAGTAGCCGCGGCTGGGTTATAAACTACTGTGGCTGCCCTTCGCTCGGCGAGGTGGGACAAAACATTGTGCAGCACGGAACGGGAGCGCACCCCCTTTAGTACCGGTTCGTGGCTCCAACCGGTACCAAAGAGCATGTCTTTTGTACCGCTGGGAGCCACAAACCGGTACTAAATGGGATCCTTCCCGCCGCTTGGCCTAGCCAAAGTTGACCTTTAGTACCGGTTCCTTTCTCCAACCGGTACGAAAGACCTCCCCTATATAAGCAGCACTTACAAAAAATTCAGTTATCATCTTCATCTGTTCGTCGTGACCGCCCGTCCCCGCGCCGCAACCGTCGCCGTCGTCGCCTCCACCGTCCAAGCGCCGCCCCCGTCTCGCCGCCCCCGTTGCCGTCGACGTTGCTGCCCCCATCGCGTGCGTCCCATCCGCGCCCCGGCCCGTCCCTGTCGCCTCGCATCGCCAGTCGTCGCCCCGCTATAAGATCGATTGACCGCGCGCCCCGGCTGTCCCCCTGCCGCTCGCCGGCGGCCTCTGTGACGCACACACACAAACACACAGACACACACAAATGTTTAATGTATAGTTGAATTAATAGAACTAGTTTAGTTGAATTAGTTGAATTAGTTGAACTAGTTAGTTGAATTAGGAGCTACTTTATTTAGGTATATTTTTAGTAAGTGCTTAGTTGAATTAATTAGTTGAACTAGCTAGTTGAATTAATAGAACTAGTTTAGTTGAATTAGTTGAATTAGTTGAACTAGTTAGTTGAATTAGTTGAATTAATTAGGAGCTACTTTACTTAGGTATATTTTTAGTAAGTGCTTAGTTGAATTAATTAGTTGAACTAGCTAGTTGAATTAATAGAACTAGTTTAATTAGTTGAATTAATATAACTAATAAGTGTTTAATGTTTCACCAATGAACATAGGAAATGTCGTCTCACGACGAAAACGATTTCATTATGTGCGAAAACTGCGAAGACCAATGCGGCATGTGCGACAAAAATTTCCTAGTTGATGATAGGCGATGCAGCATCAAGTTGGATGAGACCTTCGAAGTGGATACAGTAAGTCACAACGACAAATCTTTTTTCGTAATTCAGCATGACTTATATATGCTTCATTTGCTTCAACTTATTATTTTCAATTTTCACTATTCTACTAGCGTATCCCCTGCCATGCAAAAAAATTATCTTGGATAAGATAAATTTCAGTCCTAACAGAACTATGGAGGTAAAGAGAGTTTACTTGAAGACCGAGCATGGTTATACCTTCAACATCAAATTATACAACAAGACACCTACCCTTTTTGAATGCAAAACTTGGCAAGCACTATGCAAGGCTTATGCATTTGAGCCTGATATGTTTATCACCTTTGATATTCGTCCGGAAGATGATATTGAAGGTAATAGAGAGATTTGGGTCAATGTGCAGATGCCTCCAATTCTACCATTATGTGAGTTTCTCAACCATATTTATGTCTTTGATATTATTATTTTCAAAAATAGTTGACAACTAATTTGTATTGACAGCTTATTTCCATTCAAGCAAACATGTCTAGCGCTTGCACTAGCAGAAAAAACCCCATTCGTCCCGGTTCATGAGGGCCATTTTCCCGGTTCAAGAACCGGGACTAAAGGGTCGTCACTAAGGCTCCACATGGTCGCTGCCTCTTGCCCGGGCAGGGGGGCCTTTTGTCCCGGTTGGTGCCATAAACTGGGACCAAAAGGCTTCCACATGTTAGCATTTCAGGGGCTCGGTTTTTAGTTTTTTTTCTGAAAGGGGGGTGGGGGTTTTGTAGGGTTAATTTAGGGATTTCATATATTGTGTTAGCTAGCTAATACAGAGAAGTGTCCTCTCTTATCTCCGTGCTTGGTCGATGCTACGTATAGAGAGGACTTGACATGCTAGCTAGCTAGTAAGCAAATGAAGGAAACTATTAAGTACAGAAGATTGTCATGAACATATACAGAGAGAAGTGATCGACCTCTCCTTCTCTCTGAGAGATTGGTCGAACAACAAGTTTTCGTATATCTTACCGACGGTACTGGCTACATATATATATACAATGTGTAAGATCTCTTACAATACCCTAACATATGAACTCAAGTTCCACATGCATGGTCTTGATGGTAGGAGTTCATTCCGCATCTCCCACATATAATTTGAATTCAGCCAATTCCTCTTGAATTGCTCGCATGCGATCTTGTGGTAGGAGTTCATTCCGCATCTCCCACATATAATTTGAATAAGGGGTTCAATACATATATATATGAATGAAACTCAACATAAATGATGGTAATAAAATAAACTTGTGAATATTTTTGCTTACGCACTTCATATTGTCTTTTAGAGTAGCCCCGCCTATTCTTGGTCGTCGCGTTGTAGATGAACTCACAGACGTAGTATCCATAGTAATTCTTACCGGGTTCCTGCCACAAGCACTTTACAAGAAATAGAGGTCAATCAAACTGATAATGAAGCATTATAAATGGCATTGATGAAAGCAGCTAGAGTCAACGGGATATGCGCGGAACTAGCTAGTTAGTAGTACTTACTTTCGGGAATTTCCATCGCAGATCCCGCGGCAGTCCCGAAACTTGTGCGGTGAATACTTTCCAAGCACTGTGAGACAAAGAAAACAATTACTTGATATCATGAAATGAACAAAGTTGCCGATATGGTGCGATAATGATTGATTCAATTTACTTCTCGAGCATTTTAGACATGTCCGCATATTCCTTGGGATCTTTTCGTCTCGAGTCTAAGACGCTTACTAGTCCCTTCTCAAGCTTAATCTCTAGGAGAATATAGTGGAAACTGTGCACGCATGCATATAACTCATCAGTTACATTAATTAATATAACCTCGAGTAATAATTAAGGGAACCCGAATATGCACAAGATAGTAACACTCACCTGAAGTTGTAAAGAAAGAGTATTGTATCTTTGTTTTGATTTATTAGCAACGATCGTAGCAAGTTTTGCTCAGTTTCTTCGGTATGAAATTTAACCGTAAATTCATCTATGAGATTTGTGTTAATGAACCCAATATCATACATTTCAGCTCTTCTGCATTGGACGATCTTCAATCTGCATAATATAGTGAGGATAATTATATATACATGCAATGAAAGAGTTGAGCTATATATAGAGACTTATTGACAGAAGTAGTACTTACAGACAGTAGCAAGTGACCGTTAATTTATCGAGAGCCTTTAGATTGAAAAACTGGAAGAACTCCTCAAATGGAACAGACGGCTCCTCAATTCCAACGAGGTTGTGTACATCCTCTTTAACTTTCAGCATCAAAGTATTGATTTTTATTCTCAGATGACTGCGCCTTTCTACAGGTTTCCATGTACCAATCATGGAATCTTCGCATCATCATTGTTAGAGTAGTTCCATCTTTGACGAGAGGCTTCCCTTACTCGTATTTGAATTTGTCCGGCTCCATTATATCAAAATGTGCATCGTCGTAATCTCCAGGATTCGTACCGGGCAAGACCCCCGGATGATTAGCCGCGATATCGCTAGACACCTTCAGCGGGGGGCGCGATTGGTTCGCTTGTTCGCCGAGCTGGGGAATTTTTTTCCCAGTTCTTCGTTCTTGTAACCTTTTGTCACTGCAAGTACTTCCTGACTGCTTCGCTTCCTTACATGTCTTTTCAGTAATGCGCTCTTGGTTTGCGGCGGAGACGGTGGTAGTCGATGCAGGGCATCCAAAGTGTGCTTCGCTTTCACCAGATCTATCTTCTCCTCCGGAGGTGGATGTCTCTTATCTCTTTGCGCTACGAAGTAGTCCCTCACTTGGGCTTGAGAGATCTCCTCATTTTCCTTCTCAGTCCTCTAGTATGGTAATTTCTCTAGAATCTTGAGAGATGGACCAGATCTGTATTGCCTCCCGCATGTACTGCTAGATGCCGGAGCAGGCCGAGCGGCTGCAGCTTTCTTCTTTTGTTGCTTACGAGGTGGAGGAGAAGGACTGCGATGCGCCGAAGCAGCCGGAGCGGCGGTGGGTTTCTTCCTCCCTTGCTGACGAGGCGGAGAAGGAGGATGCTGGCTGGTCGGGCGCGCTATCGCAGGCAGAGAAGGAGGCGGAGTGCCGCCATGCACCGGAGAAGGAGGCGGAGTGCCCTGATCACTCGCCGGAGGAGCAGGCGGAGGAGGAGGCGGAGTGCCGCCACACGCCGGAGAAGGAGGCGAAGTGCCCTGATCAGTCGGCGGAGGAGCAGGCGGAGAAGGAGGCGGAGTGCCCTGACTCGCCGGAGGAGGAGGAGGAGGTGGAGGTGTCCAGTTCGGAAGGTTGATGAGCTCCTTCCTCCATAGGCATGGAGTCGTCAAAGCAGAACCCAGCCGAGTCTCCCCTTCACCGGTAGGGTGGTCAAGTATGAGCTCCTCAAATCCCTCTGTTATTTCTTCCACTGTCACCCCGGCATATCCTTCTGGAATTGGACGACAGTGAAAAGTTGCGCTGGGTTCAGGAGGTCGAACAGAGCCGACAGCCGCCTTGACTTTGTACTTCTCCCATTGCGTGATAAGGTGGCAATCTTGAGACTCTGTGATAGCATCCACGGGGTAGCTAGCAGGAGCTGTGAAGATGGGCTCCAGCTGAAGCAGCTCGGTGGAAGCCATGCTGCTCCTCCGCTAAGATGGCGGTGTAGCTTAGGGGGTAGCTTCGGCAGGTCGCTTGCTTCGAACTGCATATCGTTCCTCTAGCTTCTGTACCCTTGAGTGCAGCTCCTGCAGTTCGCTCCGCTCCACCTTCCTCCTCCTCTCTTGGCATTTGTAACCACCTACGGCCGGAAACCCAGCCTTCCATGGAATGGAGCCTGGCATGCCTCGTGTCCGTCCAGGGTGCTCAGGATTCCCGACGGCCCTTGTGAACTCGTCTTTCTCTCTGTCTGGAACGAACGTCCCTTCCTGTGCTGCATTAATATAGTGTTGAAGCTTCTTGAGTGGTATTCGCAGTTGCTCCCTCGTCCAAACGCACTTCCCTGTTACAGGTTCCAAGGTTCCGCCAACCCCGAAGAACCAAGTCCGGCAACGGTCTAGCCAGTTCAATGTCTCTGGTTCGACCCCTTTATCAAGCAGGTCGTTCTCAACCTTGTCCCACAACGGTCGGGCTTTGAGGTAGCCACCTGACCCCGTGGAACGGTGATGCTCCTTCTTCGCAGCATATATCTTGTTTATGGCTGACATCTTCCTACTCCTCTCTGATGTCTTGTTTGCCACAAATGCGTCCCATTGATCTCTGAGCTTCTCGTACCAGCCGATGAATTCTGGTGTCTTTTCTTTGTCGACAAACTTTGCTTTCAGGTCATTCTTCCACTTCCTGAATAGATCAGCTATCTTCTTGAGAGCAAAGGACTTGATCAATGTCTCTTTAACTGGATTCTCCGGATCATCCTCTTCCGGTAGGGTGAAATTTATCTTCAGCGCTTTCCAAAGATCAGCTTTATGACTATCTTCGACAAAAGAAACTTGAAGCTCTTCATCCTTAGGCTGATTCCGTAGCTCTATGCTAATCAGGATCATGTCCCTAACAAGAACCCCGCACTGAGCAGTAAATGCCTCCTTGGTCCGGAGGGGTTCAATCGGTTGGCCATCGCGCGCGATTGCTGTGATCGTGAGCCTTTCATATGATCGCAACTTTTTCTTCGGGCCTTATCTCTTTACCGAAGTTGTGCTCGATAATAAGAAGAAAGAAGAGAGTTAATATGTGTAGATACCAAAACAATGAATGCATCAATTATCTATAGTCAGCACAGTCTTAATTAATATATATGCCTGGCCGGACTCTGTTCGGTCACCGGAGCCGCCATCACGGCGTCCTTCTTGCACCGGCATTTGGTTACCGATCACTGTCTCCTCCGTTGTTCAAGGACCATAGCTTGCATCTTCACCCTCTCCTTCCAGACCATGGCTTTCGTTAAGATATGACATGACATCAGCTCCGGCTGCGATTATGTCCCCCAACACCCGTTTTGCTTGCTCGTCTCGGCCGTGCTCCATAGTTTCTGCAAATATTACAACATGGCAATTATTATACAAACATGACACATGGATATATTACTGGCAAACATAGACCTAGCTATAGCTATTCACAACAAGGAATTATATTAATTAATGGCCTCGACGCTTCTCTAGGGTTTGGGGTGGCCTCGGCAACGCTAAAAGGGTTCGGGGTGGCCTCACGACAACACTCTTTTAACTTGGTAAAGGAGGGGGTATATCGACAACGACGACATACATACATGAAAAAAAATGTTATCGGGGAGGGGGTATATCAACCCCCCCCCCTAATGTTGAATTCCCGAGAGAGTTAGGAACCGGAGGGGAACTCCTCACCCCTCATGTCTGAGGAGTTTTTACTCCCTCTCTCCCATGAAACATTCATCAAACAAACTTAATACGAGTTTTAACAGAAAACATTCATCTAACAAAATTACAATAGAAAAAATTGACCAAGTTTTCATATATCATCATCATCATCTACTACAAAAAAAAATTGACAAATTCTTTGCATATTCGACAACAATAATATCACCAAAAAAAATCTATGAAGTTAACATTAAAAATTATAACTTTTCCATATTCGTAGAACCATCGACCCTCGACCCTCGAACCCTCGACCATAGAACCATCGAATCCTCGACCCCTCGAACCCTCAACCCCCTCCCCCCTCCTCATGTCGAAGTTATCGGGGAGGTGGTATATCGACCCCCCTCCTCATATCGAAGTTATCGGGGAGGTGGTATATCAACAACAACATACCCGATAAATAATAAGAAGAGGAAGAAGAAGAAAAAAAAGAGGAGAAGAAGAAAGGAGTAGAGAGAGGAGAAGATCAAAGAAAAAAGAAGAAGAAGAAAAAAAGAGGAGAAGAAGAAAGGAATAGAGGTGAAGAAGAAGAAAAAATAGAAATTACTCTATTTTTTTCTTCTTCTCTTCTATTCCTTTCTTCTTCTCCTCTTTTTTCGTTTTTCCTCTTCTTATTTATTTCTCCTCTTCTTCTCCTTTCTTCCTCTCCTTCTTCCTCTCCTCTTCTTCTCCTTTCTTCCTCTCCTTCTTCCTCTTCTTATTATTTTCCTTTTTCTTCTCCTTCTTTTTCTTCTTCTTCCTTCTTCCTTCTTCCTAGCTAGATATATAAAAAATTCTAAAAATGTAACTTTTCCATATATAAAACTTTTTCTTCTTCTTCCTTCTTCCTTCTCTTCCTTCTTCCTAAATATATAAAACTTTTCTAAAAATGAAACTAACCAAAAATGCACTAAATCAAAGAACATACATAGATAAAACTTTTCTAAAAATCTAACTTTTGCATATATGAACATATATACACAGAGAACATACAAACATATATACATTTTTATAAAAATGCAAAAAACAAATCATCATATATATGAACAAAAAATCTGCAAAAAAGCAGAGAGGAAGCCAGCCGGACCGAACGTGACGGCGGCGTGTGGTCGGGGCAGGTCGGGGGCGTGGGGCAGCATTGGGGCAGGGGCACTGGCCGGGGCGGCACGTCGGGGCAGGGGTGCACGGGCCGGGCGGCGTATCGGGGCAGGGGCACGGGCCAGGGCGGCGCATCGGGACAGGGCAAGGGCGCAGGGCGACGGTGAAGAGGAGCGGGCAGCGACGACGAGGGCGACCGCGGGCCGATGAAGACGAGGGCGACAGCGGGCCGGCGACAGCATCGGGGTAGTGCTCGTGGAGGCAACGGCGTCGAGCGAGGGCACGGGGGACGGCGACGACAGGCGCGGGCGACGGCAACAGCGACGGCGGGCGGCGTTGGGGCAGCCTGGCGGCGTCGATGTCGTCGGCGTTGTCAGGGCGACAACTGCGAGATGAGAAGTGAAATTTTCACAAGTGTTTGCTTATATAACAAAGCCTTTAGTCTCGGTTCGTGGAACCAACCGGGACTAATGCCCCCCTTTAGTCCCGGTTGGTGCCACCAACCGGGACCAAAGGTCTCTTTTCAGCGGCCCAAAGGGCGGGAAGCAGAGGCCTTTGGTCCAGGTTGGTGGCACGAACTGGGACTAAAGTGGGGGCATTGGTACTGGTTCGTGGCACCAACCGGACCAATTCCCCCCTTTAGTCCCGGTTGGTTCCAGCAACCGGGACCAAAGGCCTTGTGCTGCCCGCGTCGCTGCCAAAGTTTAGTCCCACCTCGCTAGTTGAGAGAGCTCGAGAGTGGTTTATAAGCGCTGCTGCGCCAACCCTCTCGAGCTCCTCTCAACTGCAGGCTTTCGGGCCTAATCTATCACTGTGTGCCTGTGGCCCTACTGGGCCTACTTCTGGCCTAAATCTTGGCCCATTGTTGGGTTTCTAGTCGTACTCAGGCCGTGGTGGCCCTTTAGGTGGCACAGTTTTTTTATTGTTTTTGTTTTATTTTTTGCTTTGTTTATTTCATTTTGTTTCTACTTACAGCAAAATACTTACTAGTTTTTCAGTGATCCTTTTTGCTTTTAGGTAAAAAAATTATAAACTTTCTGTTAGTGCCATTTGCTTTCTAATTTGAATAGTTTAAACTTGAATTTTTGGAAATTTGTGTGAATCACTAGTTTTTGAATAGCTTTACTATAAAAATAGATTTTTGAGTGATTCTTTTTCCTGCTAATTAATATTACTGTGTTTTATCATTATATTCAAAAATATATTTTGTTATTTTAGTTTCTAACAAAAAATTCTTTATGATAATTCTTTTTGCTATTAAAGTTTCTAACAAAAAAATTTCTTTATGAAAATTCTTTTTTCTTTTAATGTTTTGAATAGAAAATACTCTGATCATTTTAGTTTAATAAATTTTATATAATTTTAGTTTCAATAATACTAGAGGTTTTATAAAAGTTTATTTTGTTTTTACTTATTTATTAAAGTTTATTTTGTTTCTACTTATTTATTTTCTTTGTTTTTTGCTTTATTTATTTTATTTTGTTTCTACTTACTGTTGGTTTTTTATTTTATTATAGTTCATTTATTTTACTTTATTAAAGTTTATTTTGTTTCTACTTACTTATTTTATTTTGTTTCTACTTATTTATTTTCTTTTCTTTTCTTTCTTTTTTATTTATTTTATGAAAATTCTTTTTTCTTTTAATGTTTTATACACAAAAGCCCTCTCCCCTGGCTGGTTCATTGGTCCCGGTTTGTGGCCTGAGCCGGTCCTAAAGACCTCCCTTTGGTCCCGGCTTAGGCCACCAACCGGGACCAAAGGGGCCAGACGAACCGGGACCAATGACCGCACGAGGCCCGGCAGGCCCCTGGCCTCACGAACCGGGACCAATGGGCCAATGGGTCCCGGTTCGTGACTGAACCGGGACTAATAGGCTAACCGGGCCTGAACGTATACCCTGTTTTCTACAAGTGTAGGTAGACAGGACCGTCCACTGTCCCGGGGTTGAACTAAACTGCGAGGAGATAAGTCATTATGTTTCATGGCTTGAGAATCTTGATGCTGTCAAGAGAAATTATTTTCCTAAATTTGAAAATCTTAGTACTCAAAACGTGCGACCAATAGTGATCATATTGAACTACGGTCACATCTATTTAGGAAAGATGGTAGGATTTTTACTATTTTTCCGAAGTGCATCTTTTGCATACATTATTTTTTAAGCTAAACTTCATTGCTAAGTATGTTACTATACGATGTTCTTCAACAAGGACTCCCGATGAATGTTGTGCCTTAGTGGATCGAGACTAAAGGTTGCATGAGAATGGTTAGCTTACGGCCAAGACATCCTACATTGCACTTTGTTGCATTCAGGATTTCTAATAGCGAGGAATGCTTAATAGTGAAAGACTGGAGCAAAATTGTCCATGATCGCAGAGAAGTCCTAGGGGGCAGCAATCAGAAGCGCAGCCCAGGATTAGGAGACAGGTTCATCTGGATGATCCAATATGATGAATCAGGAGAGCTATACATGTTCTATGCTATTTTACTTGAGAGAGAGCAGCGGGAGTGATTAGCATGCTCTTAGTACTTGTCCTCTCATGTCCGTGTTCTTCGACTTGAACTTAATCTCAAAGAGTGATTTGCTTTTGTGGTCTTATATATGAACGCTTATAATCATGACCATGTTGAACTCGATGATATCTTTCCTTCTGGTACAAGTGAATGTTTCTTCCTTAAGCTAGTATTGGTGGTGATTAGATAGCGGTAACGACTATGATGATTAAATAGTGGTAATGACGACTATAATGATTTATTAGCTTGTTGGTGATGACATATGATGCAATAGTTTTTATATTAATATGATGATGATAAGTTATTATATCATTTATGATAGAAACCGCAGATTAGTTTCAACTGGATGGATCCTCGCTAGCTAAGTGATCAAGTATATGCCATATCCATATCACTTGCTCACCTAATATAAGTGATCAAGTAATATGGATATGGCATATATACTTTGATCACTTAGCTAGGATCCATGCATGCATCCAGTTGAAACTAATATGCGGTACTTTCACCTAATGATTTAACAACTCATTATAATTAATGTAAAAACAATCTCTAAATTAAATTGAAAACACAAAACAAAAGGAAAAAATAAAAAATAAAACCAAAACCCCCCAAACATTTAGTACCGGTTGGTATTACCAACCGGTACTAAAGGTCACCCCGCACCCGGCCCTGGCTCGTGCTACGTGGTGGCACTTTAGAGGCGGTTCGTGCCGAACCGGTTCTAAAGGGTGGGGGACCTTTAGTCCCCACCCTTTAGTGCCGGTTGTAGAACCGGCACTAAAGGACCTTACGAACCGGTGCTAAATCCCAGTTTTGCACTAGTGCATTGCTACTAAGGATAAAAAGACGACATCTAGATCTATCGCCATATAGATAAACCGATCTTGTATACATCCTGCCATCGTTCTTATTGCATTACTCCATTTTTTCATGAATGTAATATACTAGATGCATGCTGGATAGCGGGCGATGTGTGCAGTAATAGTAGTAGATGCAGGCAGGAGTAGGTCTACTAATCTTGGACGTGATGCCTATGTAATGATCATTGCCTAGATATTGGAATAATTATTTGAAGTTCTATCAATTGCCCAATAGTAATTTGTTTACCCACCGTGTGCTATTTTTCTCGAGAGAAGCCACTAGTGAAACCTACGGCTCCGGGGTCTTCCTTCTCATATATTTGCCTTGCGATCTACTTTTTCCTTGCATTTTTATTCATATCTATTTAACCAAAAATACAAAAATACCTTGCTGCACTTTTATTTATTTGCGATCTATTTAGTCAACCTATTACAATTTTCTCCCGTCCACGCACCAATTTTTGGCGCCGTTACCCGAAAGGGATTGACAACCCCTTTAACTCGCCGGGTTGGGAGGTGTTGTTGTTTGTGTGCAGGTGTTGTTTACGTTGTGTTGCTTGGTTCTCCTACTGGTTTGATACCTTTGTTACATAACTGAGGTAAATACCTACCGTCGTTGTGCTACATCATCCCTCCCTTTCCGGGGAAATACCAACGTAGTTCCAGCTGCCATCAAGGAGAGTTTCTGGTGCCGTTACCGGGGAGGATCTTTAACATATCCAGGTTCCTAATAACAAATCTCATCTCCTTGCAATTTATATTATTCGCCATTTGCCTCTCGTTTTCCTCTCCCCGAGTTCACAAAAATTTGTCATTTTATTCGCCTCTCTTTTCCGTTCGTCATTTTCTTGTCGGATCTGTTTTTGTGTGTGTTCTTGTTTGCGTAGTAATGATGCCTCAAAGAAAATATTATGATGTTCCTCACCCAAATATTTTGCTTGAAATTTAGAAAATTACTAAGGAATATATGACTATACAATTTGAGCACAATAAGTATTTTACTGAAGAACTTAAGGTGCACTCCGTTGTGCTAGATGCTATTACAAAACAACTTGATGATATTAGTAGAGAAGTTTGCAATCTCCACTCTAAATATGCTTTTGCCGAAAGTTTGTTAGGAAAAATATCCGATGCACAAGCTACTTTAGTGAATCAAATGGCCGCTAAACCAATCTTGTTAGAGGATAAAAATGATGAATATCTTAAAATTTATTGGTGTTTCTTCTAATGATTCATTGTTAGTAAAATTAATAATGATGAAAAAGGGACTCGAGAAGAGTCAACTTTAGGTAGAAGGCGTCCCAATATTTTGGAGGGTGAAAATCTTGTTAAGAAAATTGATGAAAGTGGGTTTGGAGAGGTCAAAACTTTAGCTAGTGATGTATCCACTCTTTTGGATTACAAAGATTTAATTATGATAGTTGCTCTTTGATTGATTGTATCTCTTTGTTGCAATCCATGATATATTCACCCCATGCTTATGAATAAAATAAAGCTTTTACTAAACATATTGTTGATGCTATGATTAAACCTCTTGAAGAAAAGTTGGAATTATAAGTTTCAATTCCTAGAAAATTGCATGATGAGTGGGAACCTACTATCAAAGTCAAGATTAAAAATTATGAGTGTTTTGCTTTGTGTGACTTGGGTACTAGTGTTTCTACAATTCCGAAATCTTTATGTGATGTGCTTGGTCTTACCAATCTTGAAGAATGTTCCTTGAATTTGCACTTGGCGGATTCTACTATTAAAAATCCTATGGGAAGAATTAATGATGTTCTTATTCTTGCAAATAGGAATTATGTGCCCACAGATTTATCGCTCTTGATATTGATTGCAATCCGTCTTGTCCAATTATTCTTGCTAGACTGTTTTTATGCACTATCGGTGTCGTGATTGATATGAAAGAAGGCAATATTAAGTTCCAATTTCCTTTGAGAATGGGTATGTACCACTTTCCTAGAAATAGAATTAAGCCACCATATGAATCAATCATGAGGGCATCTTATGTATCTCGAACCAAAGATGACAAAACTTAGATCCTTGTTTTATGCCTAGCTAAGGGCGTAAAACTATAGCGCTTGTTGGGAGGCAACCCAATGAATAATTTTTTTTTTGCTTTTTGCTTTCTGTTCTTGAGTGTTAGCACAATTATTCTTCTGTTATGATAATGTTTTTTGTGTTTTAATTACTGTTTGTTCCAAGTAAAGCCTTTAGGATCTTCTTGGGTGCTAGTTGTTTGATCTTGCTGGAAAAAACAGAAACTTTGTGCTCACGAAAACAATTTTCATAAATCACAGAAAAGATATTTTGTACTAATTATTTTTTCACAAGATTAATATACAAATTAACCTGGTATTCCTAATTTGGTAGAATTTTTGGAGTTACAGAAGTATTCGTTTAAGTCAGATTGCTACAGACTATTCTGTTTTGATAGATTCTGTTTTCTTTGTGTTGTGTGCTTATTTTGATGGCTCTATGGTTTTATTTGATGAGTTTTTGCCATAGAAAAGTTGGAATACAGTAGATATAATACAAAAAAAATATGAATTGGATTGATACAGCAATTATAGTAGCAGTTTACTTTCTTACACTAACGGATCTCACGAAGGTTTTGTTGAGTTTTGTGTGATTGAAGTTTTCAAGTTTGGGGTTATCTTATGATGGATGAAGGAAGGATGTAAGATCCTAAGCTTGGGTATGCCCCGTCATCCCAGGCTATTATCCAAGGATGAGCAACCAACTAAGCTTGGGGATGCCCCCGAGTGGGATCCATGCTTTCTTCCAACAACTATCGGTATTTTACTCGAGACTATATTTTTATTCGTCACATAATATGTGTTTTGCTTGGAGCGTCTTGTATGATAGGTGTCTTTGCTTGTTTTATTTTGTGTTTTAAGTCATCAATCCTTGCTGGAAACACCTTTTTGAGAGAGCCTAAATTATGTCATGACTTATTAGAATTGATCTCTATGCTTCACTTAAATTTTTATGAGCAATGGGCTTGCTCTAGTGCTTCACATATATCTTTTTGAGCAAGGTGTGCTTTGTTATTTTTGAAGAAATTCTCTCTTGTTTCACTTAAATTATTTTGGGAGAAAGAAAAAAAATTATGCTCATGATCTTCACTTATATTTGTTTGAGCTTATGAAAAGCAACACATGAAAATTAGTTCCAAAGTAATAGATATCCAAGAAGGATAAAGAAAGAAAAATGTCATGAAGATCATTGGACAAAATAAACTTGATTCTTAGTAATAGTTTTGAGACACGATGATGTGATATGCGAGTTAAGTTGATGAGTAATTGTGCTCTAGTAAGAATATTGGTGTTAAGGTTTGTGATTCCCTATGCATGCACGAAAGTCAATATTCATGCAATGGAAATTATATCCTACTTGTGGTGCATTATTGGTGTTAATTATGCTTACTGCTTGCTTATGAGATTATTCGTTTCTTGGTTGGTTGCTTCCCAATCTTTTGCTAGCCTTCATTTTGCACTAAGTATGACCTCTACTTGTGCATCCAAAATCCTTTAAACCAGGTTTGCCACATGAGTCCACTATATCTACCTATATGCGGCATTCTTTTGTCGTTCCAAGCAAATTTGCATGTGCCATCTCTAATTTTCAAAATAAACTTCTCTTTTGTGTGTTTGTTTCGCTCGTGGAACGGTAACGGGTGGCACTACAAAAAAAATACACTTTCGTGATGATACGTGTTTGTCACAGCAGGTCGCATTTTCTGTCATGCTTGTACATCCATGAAGATGTTATGACAGAATCAAGATAGTCATACCTGTGCTGTCGTAGAAGTATTCCATGACATTACCAAAATTATTATCACGGAAGTGTCCACTTCCATGACGATAAATCGCGCGTCACAGAAGTGCTCTCCTCAAGGGTGACCGACACGTGGCATCCACCGTAACGGAACGCCGTTAAGCTATCGGGTCCGGTTTTGGATCCGATAACCCGTTAACAGCCCCGACCAATGGGGATTTTCCACGTGTAAAATCATCATTGGCTGGAGGAAACACGTGTCGGCTCACCATTGGGACAGATGTCATCCACTCATTGGACCCAAGGCGCCTATGATACGTCAACACGTGGCACGGCCCAACAGAGGCCCATTCCTGTGAAAGGCTGGCCTATTTGACTTGGTCAAAAGGTGGCGGGCCGGCCCACGGAAAGCCTGTTAACGGCATGTCCGCATATAGCCCATTTACAACCCGCTAACCCAGGGCCCATTACGCCCTATCCGAATTAGGACCAGTAGCATCATCTGGGCCGTCCAATATGATTCCAACCCATTTTAACTTTTGGCCCATGTGTGGCCCATGACTTATTTTGGCCCATATGAGGCCCTTTGTAACTCTTGGCCCATTAACGGCCCGTGGTGAAATTGGCCCGTAATGAACAGTGTATCACTTTATACCCATTAACGGCCCATTATTCCACTGGGCCGTTTCCAGCCCAAGTTATCTTTTGGCCTTCTCAGGGCACATTTATTCTTGGGCTCATTTGCAGCATTCTATTACTTACGGCCCGTTACTGTCATTTTCTGCTAGTGGGCCAAATTCAGCCTGTAGTTACAGTCGGCCCGTTTGTGGACCCTTAATATGTTGGGCCATTTTCATGTCAAAAAAAACCCGTTGGGCTGTTTTCATACAGTTATCAAATACGGCCTACTAACGGCCCATTATGGTCCACGAATAGTACGGCCCATGATTAGCAAAATGATGATACGCCCCGTAGAAGGCCCATGGATCCTATGGCCTGTAGAAGGCCCATGGACCCTACGGCCCGTAGAAGGCCCATGCATCCTACGGCCCATATAGAAGGCCAATGGATCCTACGCCCGTAGAAGGCCCATGGATCATACGGCCCGCAGGAGGCCCGTGGTTACAACAGTCTGTGTGCTGCCATGATTATTTTGGCCTAGTTACCAAAAATAGGCTATTGTGGACACTAGAAAAACACAGAAAAAGAACTGCAGTGACTACAAGCAAACAACTAAACAGGACAATGAGGAAATAAATAAGAAAGCAATTAACGCTAGCCTATTACCGCTATTACACATATTACATCCACTGGGCATCAAAGTTTGCCACTAGTGTAAATATAGGGAACAAAGTGTAACATCCCAAAAATTTAACCAGGTTTTAGTTAGTAAAATTTTGCCTGCAAGAATATTTCTGTTGATTTCAGAACTTTTCTTTTAATGTTAAGGAGTTTTATTTTTCCCAAGTGGATCTTTCCAAAAACATATTGGACTTCTATGCTTCATTTTTCTTAATCAGTGGATTTATTTATTAAATTATTTCACCCTGAGCTTTATTCATTAAAATGACTTGTTTTAAGTTTTGGAGCTCTGTTTGAACTACAACCATTTGATAACTTTAACTAATATTCCAACCAAAATTTGGAGATGTCATGTGATGTCTCTAAATCACTTCTGTGCATTAATATATTTATTTCATTACATATTTTGAGTTTTACACCTGTTCTTCAAATCTGGTCCAGTGGGCATTTTTGCACTATAGCCTATTTAAATATTTCTCTAGAGCTCCATCAAAATTATGGCATGTCAGTGGTAGCATACCATCCAACTTGATGCAGAAACCTAGTGATGTTCTATGGAGAAATTAAGTGCATCAACCTCTTTTTCATTCTGGACCAGACTTGTGTTTTCTACTGCAACCCCATTCATTCTTGATCAAGTGACCTTGTGATTTCTCCTGCTTGTAGTCAACCCTGCAAAACCCCTAAGTCCAGGAGCATGCACTCTTTGGAACACTTTTGGTCCATGTAATGATGCCATTTACTCCCTGTCCAGAATTGTAGTTTTGCAAAACTTGCACTAGCAAGTTTCTCCTTTTGGCAAACTAACCTCACCACCCCCTCTTTCTTATAAAGAGACCCCACTCTAGGAGATTCGGCCACCCCAAGAACTGCCTAGGTGCCTTTGGCATTTTGTCAAACACCCTGAGTGCATAGCCAGATTTGGCATGATTTCAAGTTTACATGGTGAACTTGAGCCCCTGACCTATCCACCATGTCCCTTGATTCCCTTGCTAACCCTAGACTAGCCCTGGTTCTTGCCAGCCTCAACAGCGACCTCTAGGCTGCCCTGGCTTTTCATCGAGCACGTCCCGGGCATGCTCTGGGCACGCCCAGAGCGTGCGTTTGGCACGCACGTACGCCCGAGCCGCTGCGTCCCGCCCCACACTCACTCCGGTCCATGACCGACCGCAGCCAGCACGTCGTGTCCCCTTCTGCACCCCCACGAGCCCCGCAGCTCTCGCCACGTCTCCGGCAGGCCAGCAGCTAGCCGCCACTGCCGCCCGATAGCTCCTGCGCTGGCCAGCGCCGCCCAAGCCACCTCCGCTCACCAGCTCGCCCTTGGAGCAGTAGCCGCTCGTCCGCTAGCTCCTGCCGCCATCCCCAGCCTCGCCACGATGCCCTGCAGCTACAAAAGACGGTCGTTGGCGCCCTTATCTGCGGCCGCTGCTGAACCGCCTCGACTTGCCTATTTAAGGAAGCCCCGAGCCCGTTCCCGCACACAGGCAACCTCAGGCCACCTCAATAGCGCTCACTAGCTCGCAATCGACCCGGGGAGGTTCTCTTCCCCGTCTCCGGCAACTCCTGCCGCCGCCACTGCCCCAGCCACTCCGGCACCATCAGGGCCTCCCCCTCTCCACTCTCTCCACCAGAAGCCCTCTTTTCCTCCCGTGAACCTTTCCCCCTACTCGATTTTGATTGGGAACCATCGCAGCCCCAAAGGCACTTTGCTCCCGAGGCCTCCTCCGCCGCGAAGCTCACCGTTGGCGACTCCCTCCACCCCCGCCGACCCAACGACCACCGGGAGGACCGCCCCGGTCTTGCGGATCCATCTCGACTCCCTGGAGCCCGCGGGGAGCAGCCATTCGCCGACGTTGATCGCCGCCGCCGCGCCTCCGTTCGGGAGAAGGAAGAAGAGGGAGGGATGGACTGTTCAAACCTGACCAGTGGGCCCCCTGGACCCACTGTCAGTGACCCCGCCCCAGTACATGTGGGTTAAGTGGAAGCGCATTTCCAAAGTACGCCTTCGACGTGTACGTATATATTCGAAACGTTTTCTTTTCTGTTTTAATTTAAATAACAGATTTTTGACCAAACTTTGACCGGCTGCATCTTATTAAATACAACTCCAAATAAATTAATTATTTTTCCTACCTCTCTCAAATGTTGTCTAGTTTATTTTAAGATTTATTTGAAAAAATTTAAAAACAACTTTTTGTGATGTTTTGATTTTGTGTGTTAATTTATATATATTCTTTTAAATAGGATTTTTGAAGATTTCAAGATATTTTGGAATGCACCCTACCTTCCCATGACCTGAAGGCAAGCATTCTGAACCCTGGTGTAATTTTTGTGTGTGTTGCTTAACACGGTGACAACACCACCCCGACACTTATGAGTGCATGTGTTCCTACTCATGAGTGCATGTTAATGAATTTCATGTAAATGGAGTTGATATGGTTGTGATGGAAATCACCGTCATATGCCTTTCATGCATACCGGGAGGAAAGCCGAGAAGGCCTCTGTCTTGGGTAGACACGGTCTTGTTCCTAGTTCTCCATCGAGACGGTCGTGTCCGGTATGGCATGAGGGGGTATGTCGCGTGGTGTTTCTATCTGTTGGTTAAATTATATGTATTGTTATGCTAATCATGCAGGAAATATTACAACCTCCTGAGTCGACCGTAGATCGAGTCTTGTGCCAGTAACCCCCATACTTGCTTCGTACTACCACTCGTCTCTACAACAAGTAGGGTACGGTTAAGTAAGTTGTCAACCCCTTTCCTAGCACACACCGTACAGAGAGGCCATGGTGGAAGATACTGGAGGCATCCGGTAGTCATGCCACTGGGTCCGGGAGCATGGGTGTTTCGGTTGTAGCCGAAGGGGTAGCTCCCCAGTTTGCGCGCGGTATAAATTTTTTGATCCCATGTTACGTCGAGGTTGTAGCCTCCCCACTTAGAGTTTTGCTTGACAGGTGTCGTGGGTGATTCCAGACACATGTGAGTTAAGCTGGTGTGTGCAAGTTAGGTGTGTTTTCAACAAAAAGACCGTAGACGGAATTAGTCCCGATGGACTAAAGGAGTCCGTTACTCGTGGGTAAAGAGTACACCCTCTGCAGAGATTAAACCTATTCGAATAGCCGTGTCCATGGTTAAGGACTACAGTCTGGGATGGGTCAAGTGTCGGTCTTAGTGTCGGTCTTCGGAGGTGAAACTGTTAAACCAGAACTGAAAACACAACTTGTGACTTGTGATATTTATGATTTTTATCTTTGTTGTGGACTAACCCGTGATATTATTGGTATTATCGAATATCCCTGGGATGGTTCTACCTCCTGGATATTCACTGTGTTTTCTTTTAAAGCCCTTTATGTGGTGTCTCTAAGACGCCCGACTGTGGCATTTCTTTTAAAGCCCTTTATGTGGTGTCGCTAAGACGCCCGACTGTGGCATTTCTTTTAAAGCCCTTTATGTGGTGTCGCTAAGACGCCCGACTGTGGCATTTCTTTTAAAGCCCTTTATGTGGTATCCTAAGACGCCCGAATGTGGCATTTCTTTTAAAGCCCTTTATGTGGTGTCGCTAAGACGCCCGACTGTGGCATTTCTTTTAAAGCCCTTTATGTGGTGTCGCTAAGACGCCCGACTGTGGCATTTCTTTTAAAGCCCTTTATGTGGTGTCGCTAAGACGCCCGACTGTGGCATTTCTTTTAAAGCCCTTTATGTTATTGATTTCATAATTTTAATACTACTATGTTATCGCATATTCATAAATAACATGCTTGCATGCATCAGAGTTTTATTTATCTTTTGTGACTGACGTCATGAGCATAAAATATTTCCAGCACATCATTGTTATGTTATACATGTGTTCATAATGTTTGCGAGTACATTCAAAGTTCTCACTGGCTTGTCCCTGGCTATTGTCTTGGCCAGATTTTCTTGCGCGGAGAGGAGCGACCGTGCCGACAGTCCCGGAAGCTAAGCAACGGTGATAGTAGCCTCGCGAAGATAGGAGTTAACATGGTCAGCTGTTCCTGTGGGAAATGGAGTCCCATAGACACTGATGATCCACAAACCGCTTTCGCCATCAATCATTAGAAACCATATTGTTGTACTCACAGGCCAGAATGGTCTTGTACTACATATTTTGTATCTTGCTTGGAAATTCTATATCAAGTTGGTGCCTCATCAGCTAACAGTTATCCTGGGGCTGGTGAGCACAAGGGCCATTTTCTGGAAATTAATACCCGGAGAATCGGTCCCCACAAACTTGGTACCAGAGCCAGGCTGACCATTGGCTAATCCTATCTTAGCCAGGTCGAAAAACTTAGGCAAACCAACCCACCAGATCCTAACCGAAACCCCAGCCAAGCTTCCCGTGCAAGATAGCCACACAGTGATCCCGACACTTTTGGAAGTCGGTGCCCAACCTATCAGCCTAGCCTGTCGATCGCACACCAGTGACCGATGGCTAAAATGTATCATTCGCAAGCGTGCGAAGGAAGACTCCGTCCCCTTTTCTATAAAAAGGGCACGCTAGCCTCAACTAGCACAGCACAGCCTCTTCCCAAACCTAGCCACAATGCCTGGTCCCATAGTGCACAATGAGAGCACAGCAACCAACCTTGGAGGTTTCGTGACCATACTCGCAAACCTCACCCATCGTGCCTATGCGTTAGAAGAGCCCCCATAATATGTTGTGTACCAAGGTCCCATGAGCGGTGAGGACCGCCAATTCTGGGCCACTGTGCATATCTGCGATAGGGGTCTGTCGCCAGAACGCCCCTACAGGTTCACCGGAAGGACAACTTCCTTCGAGCCACAAGCCATCCAGCTAGCTGCTCGAGAAGCTATAGTTCAACTCCAGCAGTTGTCGCCCAGAGTTAACTGTCGCTTGTTCTACTACTACCCCAGGCGTGAAGGGTATGGTAGACCACCCCAAGTTGCCAACGGAGATCACGAGACGGATCCAGCATTGTTGCACCTAGTGCGCTATGTAAGTGCACTAGAGGCACTGTTCGACCAGATCACCATTGATCTGATCGCAGCTGGTTCGTAAAGCCCCGGCAAGCAGGGAAACCGAGCCCGATGCCGACAATCCAGTCGTGCTGTTCGGACACCCGATCGAGGCCCTGAGGTCAGCTCTAGCCAGCGGCCAAGGTACCTTGATGACCCTAGAAGTGCTTCGCCACCTTTTGGGAGCACACTCCAACGGAATTGTGGCCAACAATCCCCGCGATGGTCATCATCGCTACCCCGACCCTTCAGTTCCTCCACCATCTCCGACTAATCCCGACAGTGAGACACGTGGAGAAGCCTCGACATCCACCAGGCACGCCCGTTTAGACATAAACGAGGTAGACTAAGCCGTACGAGTAGTATCGAGTCTCAGTGTATCCTCGCTTGTAATCGTGCGACCTAGTATATAAACGCAGCCTGTCGTTGTGCCTCTGTTTTAATAGTAGCCTTGCGTATTTTGTCAGCTCATAGTTGCACATTTTCAGGGCACAGCTACAAAAAACAACCCCGACGACACCCACAGTAACACGTCTCTTTATGAGATATGTGTATCTCTGACACTGACCCCAACCTTTGGAGGTGATCTGGCATCTTTATTACCTTTCACCATGCTAAATAAACCAACCCAGATGCTATATAAGAAAGGCCATCTTGTGACCTTACCCAGCAACCCTCACCTCGTGCACCACTCTCACAACCATTTCTTGCCTTGCCGAGCCCTAGTATTTATCGGAGAACCCCAGATGCAACCCCAGGTAGCTTTGTCAAAATATTGCGAGACTTTACCTGCAGTACCATGGGTTCTACCGAGCCACCCCAGTACGAGCTGTTCAAATCGAGAATCACCCCTTCCACCTCGGAATATTGGGCAGCAGTACACATCCCTCCTGTGGACCCCAACCAAGATCCAACGGAGGTTTCCTTCGTGCGGAAATCTATGCCGACCCCACGCTTGGCCATAGAAGCTGCTGCGAACGAAGCAATTGCTCGTCTTCGATCCGCAGTACCCTATGCCCGCGAACGAGGATATTATTATTTTCCGAGCCATGCAACGCCCGGGGGAGTAACATCTTTTCAAGGTGGACGGATTGAGAGAGACCCAGTGCTAGCCAACCTTATCCAGTACATCATCGCTCAAGAGCATTTGAACCAGCGAGTGATGGATTATCTACAGAGTCTCACTGATCTGAATCCTCAGATTGCCATCGGCAGACCACTAAGGCCCGACCCGGAGAGATACATACATCGACTGGTCAATCCACTTCCTCCGATAGAAGAGGAATGTATTCCATTGCCAGAGACTTTTTCTCGAGACCCCGTCCAGTTACCTTTCTCATTTTAGACGTCACTGTTGTGTTTGTTATTTCAGCATTTATTATTACATTGTAACTTATGCATGGTACCTCGAATTTGTGCGACGAGTCGAGTATTTAGTTTCTACTAGTATGAGTAGTTTTCTTCGTGATTAACCTGTGTAACCGCGAAAATTCTGGTATGAGATTTCTTTTCCCTGAGTTGCTGCATCGTTTATCCTCTCACGGCATGGATTATTTTTATTCACGCAACACCACGGCAGCAGACCCATAACCACTCGGACTCTTACACTGTCTTGCAAAGACACGCAATCATGTTGCATCTCACCGACCATCTCCCTAAGCACTCCACATACCTCCAAGGGAGAGATTAGCGGATAATCATCCGGATACCAATCACCTCCGGCACACCGATAACAGTTAATAGCCGGGATTTCGCCTAATCCCCGTGATCACCACCACCACGGAGAGCCAGCACCCGAGCGGCAGCATCACGGCAATCATCAAAGATCATCGCGCACAGGAGCACAGAGAGCCCCAGCACTGCCGCCAGCCCTCCACACACCAGGATCACATACCAGTCTGGCACCGTCTCCGCCATTGGAGCCTCGTCTCGAGCTCCGGTAAGCAGTAATGGAGGAGAAGGACGAGGAGGAACGAGGCCAAGTGCGAAGATGAAGAAGGAGCACCGCGGTCGTTTTATAGCTCGAGATCGGTGTACGGTGGGCGAAGTCCACCAGCGCCACTCGTCGCCCGATCGCCGGTGTTCGGAGGCGAATCTGCGAGCAGTGCCGATAGTGCACTGGCCCGCGAGGTGAGTGCACACTGCACCGGCAGCAAGCACGCCGCGCACTACCGCAGTACGGCGTAGATGCCCTACGAGCTAATCGTCGCCGGTGGAGAAAGCCGGGAAAGCGCGCGGGAGAGAGGAAGAAGAGAGAGCCAGAGGAAGAAGGAGAGACTGACAGTGGGCCCTGGTCCCACCTGTCAGCCAAAGGGAGCATTGTGCTCTCAGGTACGACCAGCGTATTGTAGAATTTAGAATTTATTCTAAATTCACCGCGTCCAGCGTAGAAATCGCTCATTTTCCTGCTTATTGCCCTCTCACTGTAGCCACTTTTTACCACTTTAGTAAAATGATCTTTTGACCAGGTAAAAGTATTTTGTTTTACAATCCTTAGCAAATCTCGAGGACGAGATTTTTCTTAAGGGGGTAGTAATTGTAACACCCCAAATATTTAACCAGGTTTTAGTTATTAAAATTTTGCCTGCAAGAATATTTCTGTTGATTTCAGAACTTTTCTTTTAATGTTAAGGAGTTTTATTTTTCCCAAGTGGATCTTTCCAAAAACATATTGGACTTCTATGCTCTCTCATTTTTCTTAATCAATGGATTTACTTATTAAATTATTTCACCTTGAGCTTTATTCATTAAAATGACTTGTTTTAAGTTTTGGAGCTCTGTTTGAACTACAACCATTTGATAACTATAACTAATATTCCAACCAAAATTTGGAGATGTCATGTGATGTCTCTAAATCACTTATGTATGCGTGATGTGCCTTGCTCTGCTCGATCTGTCACAAAAACCAAGCGGCATGCATGGGTCGATGCCAGCCACACAGCAAAAGCAAAGGCTAGCTACAAAATTCCTGTTAGAGATATTTTTGAGATACATATATTTGAATAGTCTAGAATTTGTAATCCGTCTCCTACCTTATCTTCAGGAGTGGCTTCTTGCCCTTCAATTCTTATACTCAATATATACTCGCCCTCAAGGCTCAATAATACATCCATCATATTTTGCAATCTCCTCTCTCTCCCTTCTAACATAGTATCAGCCTAACCGATCCAACCCTATTCGCCGCCCGCCGCTTCCGCTCCACGCCGCCCCCAGGGCGGTCCGCCTTTATGATCGCCACCGTGGGCCACGCCGCCCATACCTAGGGTTCGTTAGCCGGCCACGTTGACCGGCTGCGCTAGAGTCTTTTTCCCGATCTCTTGATCTGGATTCTTCTCTCTCACCGGTCGTTTGACCACCGTTTCTTTTTGGTTTTTTGATCTATAATTGGCTTGCGTCGCCCATCGCTGTTCGTCGTCAAGAACGCGCCTCTACTCCACCATTGGCGTCGACTCCATTGACATCTTCGTCGCCCAAGAGACGGCTGCTTGCATCCTCTTGTGCTGGATCGTTGGCTGGCTCGCACCATGTGGCCCGCCGCTACACTTGCGGCTGCTCGCACGATGCTGCTGGCCGGCGTCCTCGACTGCGTAGGCCCGGATAGCTCGAGCGCTAACGCACCCAACGTGGGCAGATGCGCTTGTGCTAGGTGTGGTTGGCTGCTTGGATTCCACGTCTGTCGCGCCAGGTCTGGTGGCTGCTCGGGTTCCACGTACGTCTACTGCTCCCTGATGATGCATCCATGTGTGGTGCTTACTAGTGGTTGGGGCGTGCCATTGGCACGCCTCCTGAGCGTTCATATGCGCACTTATCTAGCTAGTTTATGCACATTGATGGGTCTAGGTTGATCATTGATGGCACTTATATACACCAAAAGTAATTTGACTACATGTGAATATGCTTTGCTGACTTTAACCTCCCGATTGGTTCCAGAATTCATTAACTTGCTATTATGAGGATCGCATGTGCTCCTCTGCGTGGTAAACGTACGTGCGGCAAACCAAGACATGGAGCTCCGTTAATGTACCTGGACAGCGACGCTGTGGGAGAGACTCGCCTCCTTCCTGGATCTCCCTTTCAAGGGGTAGAAAAGGAGAAAAGTTAATTATTTACCTAGAGAGTGTATCTGCAAGCATGAAAGTCACTCCAATTTCCTAGGCAATTAGAGAAAATTCGTCAAACAGATTACAGTTCAAGATGAACAATCATTGTGTTCTTTTAAGATCCCAAGAAGAAAAAGATCATTCGCAGGTTCTATAATTTATAATACTTGCCAAAATAACTTGATGCCCCCTATGTGGCCTGAATTGTCCAGTGCCTTTGTTGAATCTGTTTTCAAAGTTATCTGACCCCATGCTGCATCATCACAAAATATCTTTAATAATGAACAATGCCTCACTTTGAAAAGCCATGCTACTATTGCTCTTTACTATAATACACATCTTTGTTTACTGTTCCGAGTATAAAATGTATGCACTGATATATATAATAGAAGATGGATTTTGAATTTGGTCATATCTATGGCTGAACTAAGCCAAGACTTGGTCTAGCCTGAATAATTCTATTTACTTATCGAAAGAAAAGTAAGTGGCCGGGCCCTTCCCCGGACGCTGCGCAAGCAGGAGCTACGTGCACCGGGCTCCCTTTTTATCATCGAAAGAACAGTACAAAGTTCCAACAAATAAAAAACTCCTTGGTCTTAGCGGATTCCAAAATGCGCCACCTAAAGAGGAGCGGACAGTTGTACAGAATTAGAAGAGAGAAAAAACCTATGAGCACTCGGGAAGCTGCCATACATGTAAATTTAACAGAAGACTGGGAAGTTCTCTAAATTCTTATTTTCTAGTACCCGAATTACTTAAACTTGTGGACAGTGTGTATGATACCTAAGAAGTGTATAGATGAAAAAGTGTTTATAAGCTCCAAGTAGTTTTGGTGCGTGTAGCATACAGGAACTATATCTTCTACATGAATAGTGGATATTGGCAGTATTAGTTCTGTTCATGGAAATTATTCAGTAGGATAGCATTTCATTCTGTAAAAGCTGTAGAGGGCTACTTAAATTTTGAAACATTGAGTACATGGCATGGTGGAGAGTACTGGTGTACTGGACCATACCAACTTAAGAGTTCCTTAATAATACTATGGTCTGCCATCATATTCCACTTGACTAAAACTCCACTTTTCATTCTTCAACACTCCTTCAGGAACACTTCAGGTATATATATTCATGGGGACTACCAGAAACTGAAGCACATGGTATCATGCAAGAAGCATAAATATAGCATTAGTAGTCGTATGAAACATGCCAACCTTGTCACCCAGTTCTGGATTATGGTCAGGTGGTTAATCTAGGATTCAAATCAAACAACTACTGTATCCGTCAACTCTGAAAGATTTTAAGTGGTATCTGCTGAGCTGCTCTTTTAAATATATTTCACTCAATTTTGGCTGTTGTTTTTCCTTCTGGACAAGGTGGGATGGCTATGGAGGTTTACAATTTATTCATAAGAATATATTTAAATAATTTAACCTATCCCATGGTTGAACTCTTGGAAAATGATATAAAGATGGGTCCCATTTGTCTGGTACAACCTGACTTGTTATGTGGGGTTGTGTGGCCATATAGATGGTGAAGTTGCCATTCCAAAATACCTGCGTTCTAGACCCCTTGCAGTATGGTAGTGCCGTTGAAACAAACAAAACAAATACCAGATTAGAAGTTTATACCTCTTACTGACGATGACGGCCAATCGCCTCGTTGTGTGTAATATTTATGGTAACTGTTTATCTTTTGAATGGCCAGAGCTTTTCATGGTAACTGTTTATCTCTAGAATTAATAGACTAATGTTATATTTATGCATCCATGGCTAGAGCTGTATCATAATAGTCTACATACACAAGGTACATGGATGGAAACAGGGGTGTGTACCTTAGTGTTATATCAAGTATATTATAAGTAAACATATATCCTTTCGATTATAATTTATTTACAACATCTAGACTGATTCTGTTAATTTACTTTACAGAACCATTAAAAGATGCCCATATGACTACATTAAATTCCTAATGAAATAGAGTTGTCGATGTCAGATAAGATGGGCATAATCGAGAGAAGAATATCCATAAGCATCATGTTGTTCCTAGACTAACATAGATTGCTATTTTTCTTAAATAGGATATCATTTTTTTGTGTGAATTCCATTCAACAAAGAATATAGAAGGCTTACTACCCCGAGTTTCTTTCGGAAGAAAAAAAACAATTGTGCTTGCATGGCGGATGACATAAATCAGACAAATAATCAATGGATAGGGGTGTGTGTAAGTTAGTTATCCACGTGCCAGAACCATGATTTGGTTTCGAGATCTTATGTGTTTCAGCTCTAACCTACCCCAACTTGTTTGGGACTGAAGGCTTAGTTGTTGTTATGTCTTATGCACAGTTTTCACACTGGTTTAGAAAATCACTTGTGTTATCCAGATGAATGCTTATTTATTGAGCAATGACAATGACCACAAAATTATGTATGGATGCATCGAATCCAAAGAGAATCGAGTTATGACACAACTAAAATACTAAAAGCGCGGTAAGAACTGGATCCAGGGCAGTTCATACAGATTCTCATCTTGTCACTAGTTTGTACATGAAACATGAGCAAATCATTCCAGTGTACCTCACAAGCCTGATAGGATGGCATCAGCATCTATAGAAAATTAACAGTCCACAGTAATATTCACTGGTTGTAGTTAAAGATTAGCCCAACATACAACATTTGCCATTACAATATATGAATTAACATGCAAAAGGGGAAAAAGAACTGAGGTCAAAACCTGTTTCGAAAAATCCAGTCCAGCATCTCTGAAGGCTTTTTGTACTTCTAGTAGACCATTCCGGGTTTCAAGTGTACCACCAGTCTGTACGTATAAAAAGCATGTGATGCAAACAAGTATCTAATAGCAATGGGAAAAGAGAGGCATAATAAGGAAATATAGGACTATATATGTACCTTAGAGATTACAATTACAAGAGTAGATTTAAGTTCCTCCCCTAGTTGAGCAATTTGATGATCAATTCCAGCAGGGTCGGTGTTGTCAATAAATCGTATTTGATATCTAGCAGAAAAAAGGTTAATGCTTATAGTGCTTGAAACAAACCATAATACACAGAATGGAAAAATGCAATCAAGGTACATTGCGCAGATTAGAGAACTTGGGACAATACCTTCAGTGGGGGGTTATCAGACGCAAGTGCCTCAAAAAAAATTGAGGCCCCAAAGATGATCCTCCAATTCCTATAGAGAGTATTTGAGTAAAATGACCAGCCTGAGATGATGGAGGTTTAATCTGCATTGTTATAGCAAAACTGGCTTTTAAGAGCTTGTAGTGAACTAATGACTAAAAGTGAAGGTACGAAAAGCCTGAATAAGTTTAATCAGCACCCATATCTTGTATGATGCACACATTCCCTAAAATACAAGCTTGCTTTGTGAGTATTACAATGACAGAGCATGCTTACACACAAACATACTCAAGACTTCCTCATGGATGGCATATCACAGCAACAGAATTGTACAACAAAACCTGTACGCTCGACTTCTTCTGATTATTTCGTCCTGAATGCTTCCAGGTGCCTTGCTAGAACTAAAGCTAGCTACCACTGGCACTCTTTCTCTGAGTAGCTATAAGCAATTGCATTGCCTCAACCCATCCCTAAAATTAAGCTTCTAATCATGGCAGAGATATAAATACACAAGAGTGGCAGGAAGAGCACTAACCTGTTCAATTGAAGTGAAGAGCCTGACATTAGCTTATTGAAACGCTATTCAGTTCAACTATATATTTACTTAAAATGCACAGCCAATGAGCTAGATATTATAACAGTACAATACCTTCATTATGAATAAAAATATGGTTCTCATTTGCCAAGGTAATCAGATCGCCCATCATTCCATCTCCTAATTAATTCCAATGCCTCAGAACCTCATATATTCCTGAAGTGACGATCCAAATACTAAGAAGTGGTGTTCTGATAAGTTTTGTGCTACACGTTTATACCTAGAACATAAATTTATGATAAACTTCACATGTAGCTCAGTTGCGAGGCTTGGTTACAAAGATTGATGCTATCGACTATAGTGATTCCATTCTGTAATCATCACACACTCCACACACACAAAAAATTAAAGTCCACCAAGTGCATGGTCATTCTTGTACATTGCATCAAACACATGATATGCACATGGCTAAGGAAATCAAAGCCTGAATGATTTAAAGAAAACAAGTGACATGAAGACTTAAACAGGAAAAGAGGTTGCCGCCATCGCCATTATTGGCTCCTTGCCATCATCAAACCTCACTATTCCCCTTACCACTGGTCGCTCATCAGCACATGGAACACCGACGAAATCTTCTCCATCCAAGATCTTTTGGGTCAAACTTTATTCCTGCAGAACAAACACCAAACCAACAATCTGTTGAATTGTTTAAATAGGTACCATGGAATAGGGGGGGGGGGAGGTTGAACCTCCAAATTGAATCTTGCCCGCCCGGGTGCTCGAGCGAGGTTGGATCCGGCAGAGGCGCGACCTACATGACGTAGGAACAAATCTGGTTTGTGCCTCAGTGGTGTAGCGCCGCGACCGATCTGAGAGTGCAGCCCCTCCTGTTGCATCTTGAGGGTAAAACGTGAGGTGGAGGCTGGGCAAAGACTGTTAAGCATCCAATCGAAGCGCATAGATGGATGTTCGCCTTTCTTTCTGGTGAACCCTAGCCTAGATAGCTTGCTCTCCTTGGGGATGACTACAGCAGCGAGACGGCGGCAGGTAGGAGGAGGAGGAGGAGAGGTGGAGGCGGCGGGGTGGCGCATGCACAGGGAGGGGTGGCGGCACCGCGGGATAGAGGGAAGATGAGTGGCGGCGTTGGAGACCGGAGAGGGAGGAGGCGACGCTCGAGGCGGAGGGCGTGAGGACGAGAGGGTTTCGCTCCACTACTTTTACATTATTTCTTTTTATCTTTATTTCCTGCCCAATCCATGTGATCGACGTGGCATGCGTGAGTAGGCGCCCTTGCCGCGACTATTAATGGGTTTAATGTGTACTAGATGGAAAGTGTGGCTTGCCGCACCCCCTCAGGGTGCGGTCACATACAACATGACATGGTAGGTCACGCTTCGAATTCGATAGGTTGACATGTCAAAAAACTGAGAATGCCTTCATAAATACATAACTGTGTCCAACACATGGCATCCATCCAGACCGGACCAAAAAGCAGTGCAATCAGTTACTCCAAAGCCTTAGGAGCATTTTGATTCCAAAAGTAAACCAACACGATGAGTCATCACAAAATAAATACGGTAGTTCAGTAATTATATAGACAAAGGAATGTGAAATTGAGAAATACTTGTGTTAAAGTTGGCAAGTCCCGTAGCATGCACGTATTGTAAACATTGTGTGACAAATTTGAAGCATGGGGTGTTCTTTGAGTGCTTTCCTTACGAGTGGCGGTCGGCGACGAGCGATGGTCTTTCCTACCAGTAGTACTTTGCTTCAAGGGCTAATAAACTTTTGCAATAAGTATATGAGTTCTTTATGACTAATCTGAGTCCATGAATTATACACACTCTTACCTTTTCACAATTTGCTAGCCTCTACAGTACCGTGCAGTGCTCTTTCTCACCTCGAGAGTTGGTGCAAACTTCGCCGGTGCATCCAAACCCCATGATACGATACGCTCTATCACACATAAGCCTCCTTATATCTTCCTCAAAACAGCCACCATACCTACCTATTATGGCATTTCCATAGCCATTCCGAGATATATTGCCATGCAACTTTCCACCATTCCGTTTATTATGACACGCTCCATCAGTCATATTGTTTTGCATGATTATGTAGTTGACATCGTATTTGTGGCAAAGCCACTTTCATAATAATTACTTAATTGTCGCTCTTGATTCATCGCATACCCGGTACACCGCCGGAGGCATTCACATATAGAGTCATATTTTTGTTCTAGTATCGAGTTGTAATATTGAGTTATGAGTAAATAAAAGTGTGATGATCATCATTATTAGAGCATTGTCCCATGTGAGGAAAGACTATAAAAAGAGGCCAAAGAAGCCCAAATAAAAATAAAAAATAAAAAAATGATAGAAAAAGAGAGAAGGGACAATGCTACTATCCTTTTTCCACACTTGTGCTTCAAAATAGCACCATGATCTTCATGATAGGGAATCTCTTGTTTTGTCACTTTCATATACTAGTGCAAAATTTTCGTTATAGAACTTGGCTTGTATATTCCAACGATGGGCTTCCTCAAATGCCCTAGGTCTTCGTGAGCAAGCAAGTTGGATGCACACCCACTTAGTTTTCAGTTTAAGCTTTCACACACTTATAGCTCTAGTGCGTCTGTTGCATGGCAATCCCTACTCCTTGCATTGACATCAATTGATGGGCATCTCCATAGCCCGTTGATTAACCGCGTCAATGTGATACTTTCTCGTTTTTTGTCTTCTCTCATAACACCTATCATCATATTCTATTCCATCTATAGTGCTATATCCATGGCTTGCGCTCATGTATTGCATAAGGGTTGAAAAGGCTGAAGCGCATTAAAAAGTATGAACCAATTGCTCGACTTGTCATCGGGGTTATGCATAAGGGGAGCATTTTGTGTGACGAAAATGAAGCATGGCCAAACTATATGATTTTGTACGGATGAGCTCTCTTTGGCTATGTTATTTTAATAAGACATGATTGCTTGACTAGTATGCTTGAAGTATTACTATTTTTATGTCAATATTGAACTTTTATCTTGAATCTTTTGGATCCGAACATTCATGCCACAATAAAGAAAATTACATTGAGAATTATGTTAGGTTGCATTCCACATTAAAAATTCTGTTTTTATCATTTACCTACTCGAGGACGAGCAGGAATTAAGCTTGGGGATGCTTGATACGTCTTCAATGTATCTATAATTTTTGATTGTTCCATGCTATTATATTATCCATCTAGGATGTTTTATATGCATTTATATGCTATTTTATATGATTTTTGGGACTAACCTATTAACCTAGAGCCCAGTGTCAGTTTTTGGTTTTTTCCTTGTTTTGAGTTTTGCAGAAAAGAAATACCAAACGGAGTCCAATGGACGTGCCAATTTTTGATGATTTTTTATGGACCAAAAGAAGACCCCGAAGTAAAAGAGTTAGGCCAGAAGAGTCCCGGGGCGTCCATGAGGGTGCCCCCCCCCCCCGGGCGCCTCCCTGACTTGTTCCCGACGCCAAAAAATCCTATAAATACTGAAACCTCCAGAAAATAACCTAGATCGGGAGTTTCATCGCCGCAAGCCTCTGTAGCCACCGAAAACCAATCTAGACCCGTTCCGACACCCTGCTGGAGGGGGGCATCCCTCTCCGGTGGCCATTTTCATCATCCCGGTGCTCTCCATGACAAGGAGGGAGTAGTTCACCCTCGGGGCTGAGGGTATGTACCAGTAGCTATGTGTTTGATCTCTCTCTATCTCGTGTTCTTGATTTGGCACGATCTTGATGTATCGCGAGCTTTGCTATTATAGTTTGATCTTATGATGTTTCGCCCCCTCTACTCTCTTGTAATGGATTGAGTTTTCCCTTTGAAGTTGTCTTATCGGATTGAGTCTTTAAGGATTTGAGAACACTTGATGTATGTCTTGCATGTACTTATCTGTGGTGACAATGGGATATCACGTGATCTACTTGATCTATGTTATGTGATCAACTTGCGGGTTCTGTGACCTTGTGAACTTATGCATAGGGGTTGGCACACGTTTTCGTCTTGACTCTCCGGTAGAAACTTTGGGGCTCTCTTTGAAGTTCTTTGTGTTGGCTGAATAGATGAATCTAAGATTGTGTGATGCATATCGTATAATCATAGCCACGGATACTTGAGGTGACATTGGAGTATCTAGGTCACATTAGGGTTTTGGTTGATTTGTGTCTTAAGGTGTTATTCTAGTACGAACTCTATGATAGATCGAACAGAAAAAATAGCTTCGTGTTATTTTACAACAGACTCTTGAATAGATCGATGAGAAAGGATAACTTTGAGGTGGTTTCGTACCCTACAATAATCTTTTCATTTGTTCTCCGCTATTAGTGTCTTTGGAATGACTCTTTGTTGCATGTTGAGGGATAGTTATATGATCCAGTAATGTTATTATTGTTGAGAGAACTTGCACTAGTGAAAGTATAAACCTTAAGCCTTGTTTCCTAGCATTGCAATATCGTTTACGCTCATTTTTTTCATTAGTTACCTTTCTGTTTTTATATTTTCAGGTTACAAAAACCTATATCTACCATCCATATTGCACTTGTATCACCATCTCTTCGCCGAACAAGTGCACCTATACAATTTACCATTGTATTGGGTGTGTTGGGGACACAAGAGACTCTTTGTTATTTGGTTGCAGGGTTGTTTGAGAGAGACCATCTTCATTCTACGCCTCCCACGGATTAATAAACCTTAGGTCATCCACTTGAGGGAAATTTGCTACTGTTCTACAAATCTCTGCACTTGAAGGCCCAACAACGTCTTCAAGAAGAAGGTTGAGTAGTAGACATCAAGGCCTTTCCAAAGCAGTCCACTGATGATTACCTCCCAAACCATCTGTATGGTCAGGAGGCGAGGAAGGTATTCATAGAACACCCATGGTTCAATATTGAAGTGTTCCTGAAGAGGACGAAGGATGGACGATCAATCATCCACATGCACTGGCCTAAAGTTACAAAGACCTTCAACATCAATGAAGGCTCAACAGATGAGATACATCTGTCTATGTATTATCTATGATGCTAATTTTGAAAGGTTATAGATGTTGCATATGAAACTTGGTCCTGGTGTAGTTGTGTAATGGGGTAGCTGAGTGCTGAAGCTATATGATGTTGTACTCTGATGTATTTCAATTATGAAAATGAGATATATTGTGTGCTTAATATGAACTATCAATTAGATTAATAAATGGATTTTGAATAATCAGATAATTAGTCTGCTAGTGGCGAATTAGCCTGTTAATTGGGTTTTTCTATTGCAAACGGTTGTTGAAAAATACCGTGGGCGATGACCTCAGGCAACACACACAGTTTCTAGGAATAAACCGTGTTAGATCAATGAACAATCACACACGACTTTCTCTTGAAAACTGTTTGCGTTAGGCCACGTTGCGCAAACGTTTACCACATGAAAACTGTGTGTGATGGACAGCGTTTGCCACACAGTTTCTTCCACGGACCGTGTGTGATATATATTCAATAACGCAAGCGATTTAACGGGAAAAATTATGTGTGATGTACCTGTGAACGAAAACTTTTTCCTTCGAGCGACTGTGTGGGATGTACATACCTATGGAAATGATTTCTAAGATTCACCGTGTGGGATGTACATACCTACGAAAATGATTTCTAGTACTCATCGTGTGGGTTGTACATACCTACGGAAATGATTTCTGGAATTCACCGTGTGGGATGTACATACCTACGGAAATGATTTCTGGGATTCACGGTGTGAGGTGTACATACCTACCAAAATGATTGGGTTTTGATGCCTCGTCCGTCCCACACGGCCCCAGCCTGGGTCCGAGGAGGGACTATCCCCGACGATTTCTGGGTCGTGTGGGAAGGACCCCCCCATGTTGGAAAGCTATTATGAAGGTCAAAGACACATATATGGCTGGTAGAAAAATTAATATCAATAGTGGGAACCTAGCCAGAGTTTGGCATGATCCCTGGGTGGATGATATTGTTCTTTGTGAGCGCTTCCCAGATCTTTTCAGTATCTGTCAAGAGCAGGAATGTACTGTTGCCTCTTGGGTTGCAAATAACTATAACCTGGGTTTTAGACGCAGGTTGTTTGGTGAGCTGAGTGACCAATGGGCTTGGATGGTTGCGAAAGCCAATCAGCTGTCGTTGAATAACTCTTCGGATACTATCTCATGGAAGCTTAGTAGTACAGGAAAATTTACAACTAAGTCTGTTTACGAGTGGTTAGAAAGGAACCTATCTGGCCCTAATTACAAGTGGGTGTGGAAGGCTCCTATTCCACTGAAAATCAAAATTTTCCTGTGGCAACTTTATCAAAATGTTGTGCTCACTAGAGATAATATGAGAGCTAGGAGGTTGCCTTGGGATCCTACATGTTCCTTTTGTACTGATATTGAAACAGCAAATCATTTATTCTTCACCTGCCCGCTCGCCCGCACTGTTTGGGGTGTGTTGGGAATTACGGGTGGAGCATCTTGCTGTCCCCGATCTCTTTGGCAAAGCTGGGCGTGGTTGTATAGATTCTTCCCAGGAGGGGAACCTTTTTATATGATGATTATCGCTGCTGTGTGCTGGGGGATCTGGAACCTTCGTAATAAAGTTACCTTTGACAACCATGTTGCTCGCACTCCACTTGAGGCGGTTTTCACTGCATGTTCTTTTATGCTGTACTGGGCAGGTTTACTCAAGGAGGATGCCAAGGTGAAGTTCCAGGCTGGTGTGAAGAGGTTGGCTCATGCAGCTGCGGCACTCGCGGATCGACCCTTTCCCCGCGGCAGACTCCTTCTCGGCGACAATGAGGGGATCCAGATCGGCTAGCTGAAGTCCGCTGGTGGTCTATGGTTTGGCCGTCCACTGGGGTTTGATGCCCGCTGGATCTGGCACCTTTTGGTAGTACCTTGCTGCGGCAAAAACTTGTGTGTTAGATAGTCTTACCGTTAAACCATCCTAGTTGGGCAGTTGTTGTTAGTGCCATCAGGTTTTCGCCCCACGGCGGGATGATCCGCTCTAGGGTCATCATGCAGTGGGTTTCCTGGTGGTGCACCAACTCGCTCCTCCCCTTTCAGTCTCCTTCTGCGCCGTCTCATTTCGGTCTAGTTCTCTTCTGCTAGTAGTGGGATACATGACTAAAAACTTGGGTTATGACTGATGTATTTCCGTTGATTGCAAAATTAATGGAAAAGGGGTGAGAGCCCGGTTGGAAGTGGCCAGTGCGTGTAGGGCAGTCTCCTTCTGGCAACTCGCCTCACAGTATGGTTGCATGGGGGATGGTGATGAGGCGTATACGGTTAGGGCACACAGGAGAACAAGCATTTATCACGGCCAGCCAGATAAGGGGAAATCGCACATGGGATGAAGCCAAATTACCTTTACCATCCAACGAGCGAAATTGTACTCGCACACGGTAGTAAAGAACGAACAAATATTTTATTATGGCGAAAACAATATCATGAAGAGAAAGTTCTATGGCATAAAATGTTGATGTTAACGTTGTTGCACTGAAAATTGACAGGTAGCATTAGACTCTAGTTTCCAGTTTTCAAGGAGCCGACTCTACACCCGGATCGCTTCACCGTGCACATCAGCGCCAAAGACACTGCCGCCGTACCGTCCCTCACCCACCAGCACTACCACCAACCCCACACACCTCCACAAACGACACCACAAACCCAACTCCACCAAAAGCCAGACGCTCCTACATCTGCCTACAAGGACTCCAAAGATGGCGACTCCAAGGTGCACGTTATGTCAGGACATCACAGCCACCTGAGCGTACAACGTCCGATCTAAGGTTTTCACCCGGTGCTTGCTACCAGAAGAATGGCTGAAACAAAATCAGTGACGACACCTTCAAGAAGGAAAACGGCGTCCGTGGATGTCATTGCTGCCGGCATCGACAATGTCCTTGCATGGGTTTCACCCGGATTTGAGCATCAAAACCATACCCGTAGAAGAGAAAAACAACCTCCCCTCTCTAGCCGAGAAGGCAAGAGGTGCCCCAACCATGGCAAGGGCCGTCTGAGGGCCACCCTGCCTTGCACCAGGGACGGGAGCTCACGGCCAATAACCGAAAGTGGAGCACTATGACACCATCGCGAGACTTAGCCACCACAGCCGCTCGTCGTTGATGTAGAGCCGCCGCCGCATGGGACCGACCGCCCAGATTCACCCATCAAAGCCCATCAGCACTAAGCCGCCATCTCACGCTCTCCACGCACCATCACACACCCAGTGAAGCAGGGGAGCCAGTTCTGTCCATCGACGCTCGGAGCCACCACTGCAAACCTAATGCCGGCCGCCGCTCCTCTGGTACCCAAATCCAGGTGGAGGCGAGCTAGCTGACCAAGGCACGCAACCGGGCCACACTCACGAGAAACACCTCGTCGTTGTTGTCCCAAGAGCCAGCTGTGCTTTGCCGGTTCGCGCCTCAGGCGGCAACGAGGGGAGGAAGATGGAAGGGGAAAGGTGGAGGCGGTGTTTACTTTTTTGCCCCCGAGTCGCCAGAGCTGGCGACGCGGCGGAAAGAGGTGTTTGCAGTTTTCTAAATAAAAGACAGAAAGACAATGTGTTCATGCTGCAGGAGGCGTTTAGTTCTCTATAAGTTGTTGGCCACGATCACTCCGTGGGATGGCGTGCGATTCATGGATTGTGGGAGGCTAGTTTGTTATGCAGCTGAATAAATGGAGAAAAACTGAAGAGGGCATAGAATGTGCACATCGTAAAACTCCCATGTATGTCCGGGAGAGGATCCGAGTCCCACATGCGGGCTTTTTCTTTTGGCTTTCAGTTTTTAAACTTCCATATATTCTGAATAAAAACCCAAATTGAATTATGTTTTCATCTTCATGTTTCTCGTGTTGAGGGCTTTCAAATAAGACCCATTTTGAATATATTTTGACGAATTTTGGAAAACATGTTAAGTTTTAACTCTCAAAATTAGGATGAGTGACTGATGAAATCATGATTTTTTTGGCCTACAACTGACACAAAAAATGTTTTAAAGCTTATCTATTACTTGGTAAGAGCGAGCGAGAAAATCGCAAGTTTCAGATTAAAAATCTCAAGTTTCAACGCTTGAAACTAATAACTTATTGTGCCCTCGTGTTGGATCCAACTACTTCACGAATCGTGAGGCAATCAAGCAGCCTGACGGGGCATGGCAGGTGCATGCCCCTGCGAATTTCCGTTGTATGTCTCACCGTGTTTCATAGTGTTTCGTTGTGTTCTTCCACTTTTCGTGCGTGTGTGATCTTGTGTTAGTCCCAACAGGTGGATGACCATATAATCTGGAACGTCCAGGATAGACTCTGCTCTGTCTCACGGATCAGGACAAGAAAGTGAATCTTGAATAGTTTTAAAATTTTGGAGGTGGCACTTGAACCTAAACAAAGTCGAGGGTTGTAATTCATGTGAATCCTAAGACAAGTTCGGGGGGTAATATGGGCTTGTCCCCTTCAATATTATTATGGCTTGTAAGCGCGTCTTCAATAGTTGCCCTATTTTTAGGCGTGAAAACAGGGTGTTTAAAAAAAATTGGGCACGAAAACAACTTTTTTGGAACGACATCCTCAACAGCTACCCCAAAATAGGGCACTCAAACATTCAAATCTGAACCTACTGTGAAACTGATTTTTACTGTCAAAACATCTAAAACTGAAACTGAACTGAATTTTACTAGTAGTACCAGGAGCAGAGAAGCATTGCACATTTTCAGAAAATTGTAATGATGCACTTGCACTACACATGTTCAGAAAATATCTGTCGCTGCTAGCTGTTGCCATCGTTGCTAGGCAGCCGCCGCTAGGTGTTGCACTTGCATTGTAATTTTTTTACAGTTGGGCAGTTGTTGAAGGGCGTTTTTGTCTACTCAGGCCCAAAGAACAGCTGCTGCCCTAAAAATAAGGCAGCGCTCGGCCGCTAGCTACGCCATTGGTGGCTCTGGTTGTTGGATTGTCCAAGTCGGTAGTTGAGGGAGGGGGCGTCAACCATAGTGCTTTGTATGTACTACGTTGTATAAGGGTTACTAGGTTCTGCTTAGCTGTGCTTGTCCTTATCGGCCGGCTGATAAGCAGAGCTTTCCTTTGTCGTTGGAAAACCGGAAGAATATTAAGGTTTGCGTCTCCCGACGGCCTCATTCGTGCAACACATAGTCACCATGAAAGCATAGAATGTTAAGGTTTGCGTCGCACCTGTATTATACCGCTGCTACTGCTATAAATATTACTGGCAAGTTGAAACAATAATATATTCATGTACGTACAAATGAATGCATGCATCCATCTATCTGCTCGGGGTTTGTCATGTCTGTAGGTCTCTATCTAAATGACGATCTACCGGTAGTTAACTCGGCTTGTATTCTTGTTTGAGACCTTGGCTAATAAGCCAGCGCATGCATGATCGATGCATCCATGGCCTTGTGTCTGTCTTACTCGATCGTATACATTACGGCTCAAGCCCAGCTCGAGCAAGTTAAAATGATTTTGTTAGGACTCAACCAACTCGTCCAGCAGGCAGGCTTGGTTAAAAGACTCGGCTAGGATTTATTAGTTTGAACTTCCCCGCGAATAAGTAGTTGAGAGTTGCATCTCCGAGCGTAGCACACGACATGGAGACGGTGGTTAGCAAAGGATCGATATCAGCCTTATTTTTTGAACAAATGGATCAATATCATCTGCTAACTCGAGGCATGCCCACTCACTAGCACTGTAGCACTAGGCAACCCGATTTTTGTTTAGAAATGCATGGAAATTTATTCATACTCACAGCCATTAAATGTATAGTGTTTTGGATCCAGGATCCAAGAAATTACAAACTAATTCCTACAATTAAGAATAAAATTTAAAATTTTGAGACATATTCCTGGTGGTATCAATCTTTGCAAGATGAAGTACCATCAAGAGTTCAGTAAAGATACCCCGCCAAACAGTTGTGGAGACTTCCTATTCGGCACCTTTTGCACTAGTTAGAGCATCTCCGATAGGCATGCAACGCGCGGCGCTCTAAAAAAGCGTTTACAGCGCCGAAATCGTGAGTTTTTGCGCGCCGTGGAGCGCTGGCTCCAGCGGCCGCTACAAAATATAGCGCGGGAGAGCCGCTCCAGCAGGCGAGCTATATTTCGTCTTCTCTTTTCTACTACGACTCGATACACATTCGGCTCCGACTCTATAGGCATAGATAGATAGAAACCGATAGAAAAAAAAAGATAGATATATAGTACATAGATAGATAAAAAACAATACGTAGATAGTGCATAGATAATTTATAGCCTCCTCTAACGGTAGATAAAAAAACTACGACTCGTCGTCCTCCTCCTCCGACTCGGACTCCGCCTCGGTAATGTCCTCCTCCGACGTCTCAATGAAGGCATCAAGGTACCGATCGTCGTTGGAGTCCTAGGACGACGCTTCTCCTAGCCCGATGTTGAATTCAGCGGACGCCTTCCACGTACGCCTGTCCTCGTGATAGGCGGCTCGCTCCGCCCTCCTCTCCTCCCTCTCCGCCCTCCTTTGTGCAAAGAATTGCTGCTCGTTGATGACGTCCTACGGGAAGCGTTGGTGCCACAATGCCATGGCTTCCTCGTCCATCTCGGCGAGGTTGAGATAGCGCTCCCCCCCTCCGGTTCTCACGACGATCCTCGATGGTGATAAGTTGTGGGGGAGGCGCTAACTCCTGCGCCCGCTCCCACGTCGGCACCTCCGGGAAGTTCATGTCCCTACGGGACCGCCGGAGGCGCCACGCCACCGTGTCGTACACGTGGGCGGCCTCGTGGGCGGTGTCGAAGGTGCCGAGGCCGAGGCGCATGTCGCTGGACCGAATCTCGACAGAGAAGGCGCCGGAGGGGCGCGCGCGGATGCCGCGGTAGTCCGAGACTCCCCGGCGGCGCGGTGATATGGTGGCGCGTCGGCGGCGACGTGAGAAAGTGGGGACAGAGCTGCAGAGGGCGTGTGGCGTGGTGGAGAGCGATGGGAGGGCGCGTGGCGGGCGCTGCATCTTATAGGTGCGCCAAAACTAGCACGTGCCCGGTAGCTTTTTCACGCGCGCGATCTTTTCCCCTGAGCCTGAGTTTTCCGCTGCCGCTGAAGCGTGCGAAACCGCTCCGCGCGCTAAAATTGCCTTTTACCGCGCGCCTGAGTTTTCCGTCACCGCTGAAGCGCACGAAACCGTCCCGCACGCTAAAATCGCCTTTTATCGCACGCGCGTTTTTTGCAGCCACCCTTAGAGATGCTCTTAGGGAACGCGGCACACACACGCATGGTCAGCTGGGCCAGCAAATTAAAGCAACGTTTTCTCGCTTGATCGCTCCACCGGTTCGCTCCCTTCTCTATTGTCGCTCGCATCCGCTGCAGCTTTTCTTTTGACCACTCATGGTCTCACTCGTTGACAGTTGACCGTTTGACCCTTTGAGAGATTGGCACCGATGACTTTTCCAAAAAGTTCATCAATATGAAAAAGGGTCACCTATTTGAAAATTTTCAAAATTTCAAAATAGTTCATGAATTAGAATTTTTTTGTAGATTTGCAAAAGTTTGTGAATTTCAAAAATTGTTCAACTTTGAGAAAAAGTTTGCAAATTCAAAAAAGTTTTTGAATATTTAAAAACCCTGGAAATTAGAAAAAGGTTCACGAATTTGAAAAAAAAAGATCTTGCATAAATTTCATGAAATTTAAATAAAAAAAGGAAAAAAACGGAATAAAGAAAAGAGAACGTGCAAAAACTGTCTGGAAAACAAAAAAAGAACAAAGAACCGGTCAAGGAAATAGCCCACCAGAAACCCGTGCTAATCATAAGTTGGCCTGCCCGCTTCAGTCCTGGGGGTGTGCGCCCGCTTTTGCCTCTATTTGGCGGATTTGGCCCAGTTTTTATCTAAAGAAGAATTTGGCCCAGTTGATCAGGTAAGAGTATAAAATAGATCTGAGCCATTGATCTCATTAATTAGTGGCCTGATTAACTCTTACCTTCTTACCTTATATGTGAAAAGAGGGGGTAAGAGGGACCATGTCAAAATTTGCCTTAGACTTAACTGAGATTTAGTATGTCTGTAATGCCATATAATATAATTGTAAACACAACAAACCCCAAATTATTTGGCATGCCATATTTTTTGTTAAAACAAATGCTTGAGGTGGACCACCCTGTTTCCAGATCCTAAATCCGCCACTTCTTGTAAACAATCAGGACATCCGGCATTAACAAGTTATGGTTTTATAATTGACAATCCGTTGAATGCTTAACAGAAGTCAGGAACTGCTGTCCCAACAATCTGACAAAAGTAAACTGACTGCACAAAGCATATAATGTTATATACATGGCAAGGCATAGCTGCGTAAACAAAATCAATTCAGCTTTTACAAGAATGACAAGGCTGATGGAATGTAATAGCTGGTACGAATTCAGATTTTTAGTCAGGTGCAAATAGAGATTTCACTAAAATAACATTAAGGTTGGATTGATTCCGGTGATTACCGTAATTTGATGAGTTCATGTATTCACTAAGTGTTAATGCTTTGTTCTGGTTCTCTATTAAAAGGAGGCCTTATATCCCTTAGTTTCCAATAGGACCCCACTGCCACGGGAGGGTATGACAAAAGATGCCATACACGTTCTTACTATATGCACGTATGACTATATACGAAATACATGCCTACATTACATTGATGAATTGGAGCTGGCTCTGTGTCGAGTTATAACAGTTACATGGTGAATGCCATCCAACATAATTATCCATCACCGATCCAATGCCTGCGAGCTTTTCGCATATTGATCGTTGCTAAGTCACTACTTACAATCACTATAAAACTGCTATTGCTACCGTTACCATTACTGTTACATGTTACCATTGCTATCAAAATTATCATTCGCTTGCTGCAGATATTTAGTCTCCAAGTATGGTTGAATTGACAACTCAACTGCTAATACTTGCAAATATTCTTTGGCTTCTCTTGTGTCGAATCAATAAATTTGTGTTTAATACTCTACCCTCAAAAATTATTGCTATCCCCTATACTTGTGGGTGTTATCAGTGTGCTTATGATAGAAGATCTACAGGTGGATTTGTTGTGTTCCTGGGAACAAACCTTATATCATGGAGTGCAAGAAAACAGGCTACGTTCTTAAGATCCAGTGAGGCTGAGTATAAGGCTCTAGCAAATGCTACAGCTGAAGTCATGTGGATTCAGACTTTGCTTTATGAGCTTGAAGTCAAAATTCCACGAGCTGCAAGATTATGGTGTGATAATATTGGTGCAATCTATCTCTCAGCTAATCTTGTTTTTCATGCACGTACTAAGCATATTGAGGTTGATTTCCACTTCATAGGAGAAAGAGTAGCTCACAAGCTACTTGACATAAAGTTCATACCTATCGGTGATCAACTAGCTAATGGCTATACAAAACCACTCACCACGACGAGGCTGGATGAATTCAAGTACAATCTCAACCTCGAAGTCCCTTAGGTTTAGATTGAGGAGAGTGTTGGAATAGTCGTATAGGGATGGGATTATATGTTTAACTTGTATTCTTCTTCTATCTCTTCTTCTGTTCCAACTCTTATTCCCGGCGACTCCTACCCACTTTATGTAAACTATCTGTCCATCGTATCATCTTGTAAGCCACGGCATTACCAATATAAATACAAGTGCGGCACGAGCAAAGGGTTTAACGCTTCCCAAATAATCTTACACAATGACCTATGAAACAGTAAGTTGGACGATCTGAAAGCAAATTATAGACATTTTGTAAACAACTAAAAATTTTGTGAACAAATTAAAGACTTGGCCGCACATGCGAGACCAGCAAGTATTTGCCGATCGCCATTTTTAATTAGCCATATGCGAAAATGATAGATTAACATCCTCGATGCTATCTTTTAAAAGAATAGAAGATGAACGTACACACAACCAACCACCGCACTTACGGCATCGCATACGTGTTCTCTCCTCTGCTACTATGGAGCACCGGACTTGTTGTTTGAACAATTTTTAAACAAGGCCGGCAGCCAGCGCATATGTATTGCAATGGGCTGTTACACGATTAATTTATAGTGGCGATTAATGGGGCCATGACTAAATTGTTCAAATTAACAAGGCATCGCATGCGTGTTCTCTCCTCTGCTACTACGGAACACAGGACTTGTTAGTTTGAACAGTTTTTAAACAAGGACGGCCTCGTGTTTGTCATAAGATATTAGGACGCCACATTTGGTTTCGCGAAACAATACAGGAGTAATAGCATTCTATTTACAGATTTACTGCAGGCCACGGGGACAAACAAAAACGATCAAGAAGTACAATTAATAAGACAAACAAAAGACAAACTAGCGGGTAGGAGTGAGCAAACCGCCAAAGCCAAGGGCAATGTCTTCGTCGTTGTTGCACATGTTTCTACAGAACCAACACCACTTGTCATTTGCAAATTCCTTTAATATAACAAGTGGTACGCAGCCTGAAATTGACCGGGGGCATGCATCCAAGACCCCGTGCTCGTCATAAGATATAAAACTTAGCTGTGTTTAGCCGTGCACATCACGGTTGGTAATAAGCTTCATTCAGCATTAATGATTTACTTACCGCTCGAACAAGTCATGGTCCTGCAGGCCAGCCATGATTGAAAATTGTTCAGACTAACAAGTCCGACCTTTCGTAGTAGCAGAGGAGCTAACTACCCTGTCATGTGTAGCGAGAGAACACGCATGCGATGACGTAAGTGTGGTGGTTGAATGTCTGTACGTTCATCTTTCATTCTTTTAATAAAAGATAGCACCGAGGGTGTTAATCCATCCTTTTCACATATGACTAATGAAAAATGACGACCAGCGAAGACAGGAAAGACTTGTTCGTCTGACATGTGCGGCCTAAGGTCCAATGCTGACCCGCAAACGTGTCTGAAAATAGGTATAGACTAACGTCCGGACATGGATATGAGAGCCAGTCATCCAATCCTATACCTCAAATATTCGCGTATATTTAACTTAACAAAAAATTAAAACCCATACCTGACACAAAAGACCTTCAGGACCCTCCTCCTCCTCCTCCTCCTTTAAGAAAGAAAGTTAGGGTTCGTGCCTCTCGCCGGCGCCGGCACAGGTCCGCCTCGTCTCTGGTGGCCCTAGGGCCATGGAGGCGCGGTGGATCCTGGCAAGGGCCGGCGGGAGGGCTCCGTTTTTAGTCGTTTTCTTCAATCTTGTTAGGGTTTGTGTCCTACTCAGGAAGGCGAGACGGCGGCGGCTCCCTGAAGATGGAATAAAGGTCTCCCCGCCTAGCCCCCGTTCCGGCGTGCGTCTAGCATCGTTGGTGGGCGTGTGGAGGTGTGTCTCCGGCAGATCTATCTTTGGTGGATTTGCTCGGATCTCGTAGTTGTTCGTCTACGTTCGTGTGCCTTCGGTTTGGATACTTTCGATCTACGTTATTTTTCATCGGCGGCGGTTGCTGTTCTGGGGTGCTGGTCCTATGGGGCCTTAGCACGACGACTTCCCGACTGTCTACTACAACAAGTTGTGCCCGGCTCCGGCGATGGAGGGGCGATGACGGCGGCGCGCCTTCGGCTCGCTTCGGTGCTTGTAGTCGTCGCTAGGTGGTCTACGATTCTGGATGTAATTTTTATTTTTGGTATTCGTTGTATTGCCATGATTGAAGATGAATAGATTGGAAGTTTTTTTCGCAAAAAAAATAAAAATTAAAACATGCCATCTGCACCGCGCCTTCCGCCATCGCCGGGCCAAATTAGCACGGTCCTTAGCATGGTCCCTCCACCAAATATGCATATACGTATATTGCAACTCCAATGTAGCTTCCGCCAGATGTATCCACCTGCTGTGTAGCTTCCGCCAAATGCATCCATGCATTAGATCCGCCAAATGCATCCATTTTCGCTAAATAAATCAATATAGAATATCTCGCTAATAGCATGATATAGCGCGCTATAGCACGCTAATAGCGTATTTTCAAGGGCGGTGCTATTTTCTGCAGCGCGCTATTTTTTTCGATGGTTGCTATGCTAATCAAGTTTAGCTAGCTATGCTAACTAGCTAGTTACGTGCCTTCCGCCAAAACAAGCTAGCTAGCTTGTAGCCTTCCGCCAAACAACTACACTAATGCGGCCTTCCGCCATCCAACGTACTGGCCAGGCGTACAGCACATGTCCGGACTCCCACCCCTTTGTCTGTCTCCGGTTTACGGAAAATGGATGTTCAGATGCTTCAGCGGATCGGTGCGGGACTGCGTTGCATGGCAAACTGTATCCGGACAACGAGATCCGGACGGATGTGGTCGATTTTAGCGTTCAATTTGAAGATGCGCTAAGTCTTTAATTTCTTCAAAAATATCTTAATTGTTTAATAAATGTATTTAATTTTCTTTAGAATTGTTGAACTTGCAGTTTCATAGGACACCAGTCTCGAGGAATTTTTTTTCAGGAGTAACGTCCTTTCGTGTTCCAGACCAACAGATGAGCTATAAAGGCCGGTCCTTTCCAATCAATAAATTTGTCTTTTCTTCAGTAAACTCTGATATGATTGTAAGAGAATTAGAGAGTGGGAATTGATGGAATCCCATGTTGTATTGGTGAGTCCCGCTGGTGAGTATATATTGTGTACATGACTTGAAAGACAAGAAGCCTCCATAAAGATAAGGTAAGAGAGAGATATGAATCATATATTACCAAATACAAGTATGACAGATATACTCTAATATCCACTGCAGTCACAACGGTAGCAGCGCAAACGGTGTGGCCGGAGAAGAAGCCAAAAGTTGTAGCTGGTGGATTGACATTCCCCTGCATTCAAAACGGTCGATGTGTCACAGATGTTGTGGTTGTAGTGGAGACCGGCGTGATTGCTCAAGCAAGGCAGAAGACCTTTGTGCCAATGTTGATGTAGCCGAAAGCGAAGGGTGGTGTAGCCATAGTTGCGGTACCATGCAAGAGACACCGTGGTCGATGTCAAGGCCGGATTACCGGTGTCGAGGTAGCCGCATGGGGAACCATGGGTGCAAGAAAGTGGAGTGTAGCCAGGGACGCGGCTATGCACTAGGAAGAAGATGCGGACATGATCGAAGTAGTCATTGAATAGGGTGTCGATGTCGAAGATGATGTTGTCGAAGCAGTCGTAGACGAGGCACCGCACCGGGTTTGTGAAGCCCTGAGAACGCAATAGGGACGAAGGCACGCATCGGTGTGGCAACACCAGGCATGCATAGATGGGGTCCAGCAGGACTTGTACGTCATGTAAAACGGACCAGCGGAGGAGGCCTGCAGGACATGTGCGACGAAAAATGACCTAAGGGTGGAAGGTGTTGATGTTTCCCATGGTTGCCGAAGTGGACAAAGTGGTCGAGGAAGAAACAATGATGCTAGCGACAAGCGTGTGCTAGAAGAAGAAGAATGTATAATCGGTGAAACCAGAGGTATATATCTTGAAGAGTCACGTCGGTTGCATGGAGAAGCACGGCGGCGGTGCTTGAAGTAGGCGAGGAAAAACCCAACGGTGTGATGAAGACCATGCGTGGATGGTGGTGATACTGTATCTAGGGAGGTTGCGCAGCAGGCACCACGGTAGACATCAACACACAGGGAGGACGAGGTGGACTGCGCGCGGCAATACTAAGGGCCATGTGGCGACATAGCTACAGCTCACGACTCATTGTGGCCCGAAGGGGCAACACGGCGGCACCCCGTTGCTCGATCGGTGGTACGGACTTGATGACAAACTTCAAACTATCCTGCAGAGGCACACATAAACTGCTGATCAATTCAGTCATGAGCCGAGGAATCTCGGTCGAAGCATGGCAACGATGGGTCGGCGAAGTACAACATGTGACAGAAGGGAAGACAATGGGAGTCCCTTGGGGTGCCGTGTGCCACGCCAGGCCACACAGTCAAAGAAGAGGTCGGTGAGTCGACATTCATGTCTAAGTACAGGCACACATAGTGTTGGCAGGTGGTGTGCGACATAAACCGATCCCATGTCGAAAATCCAAAAAAGAAACGTCGATTAAATGATCCATGTGAGGGAAAAATACCCTAGATCAATGGATTGGGAAAAGATTCTCTAGCATAGCCAATCAACATGATCGATGGATGAACTCTAGGTATGGGGTTGCACAGCCCCCGGTGAATATCATGAAAATCGATCTCCCCGAGGACGGAGCGGCATGGAAGATAGGTTGAGAAACTTGCGGCGGATACCATGTAAGAGGATTGCAGCAAGAGAATTAGTGACGCTTGTTGTTTTGCTAAGCCCATGCGTGAGTATATATTGTGTGCATGTTTCGGAGGACAAGGAGCTCTGATAAAAATAAGGTAGGGGAGGGGAATGAATCATATACTGTCAATTACAAATATACCAAATATATTCTAATAATTATTGTAGGTGTAGGTAGGCTGATATGAGCCATTGCGCGAACCAACCTGTGGTTGAATGGTTAGCAGGACAGTGATATCTCAAACCCATCAGGGTTCAAGTCCTGATGCTCGCATTTATTCCTGGATTTATTTCAGGATTTTCGGTGATACGTTTTCAGTTGGAGGAGACGTCCCCGTCGACGACGAGACGCCTACGTTGACTTCATAAATCTCAAGATGATATGACAACTCGGTCTCTCGGAGGTGCTCATAGGGGTAGGATGTGCATGTGTATGTTCATAGAGGTGAGTGTATATATGAGCGCTTGTGTCTGTACTGTGTTAAAAAAAGTATAAGCCATTGCTTATATGTTAGTACATATCATGGTTTTTCTGGTCCGCTGTGCTGGAGAAAGCATATGAATAAATAAGCTCGATCGACTGTAGAACATTATGAGATTTAGTCATCAGTGTATCAAATGCACATCTCATATATTAGGGCAAGCCTGCCGGCGCATATGTATTTTAATGAAATGTTACACGACTATTTGCAAGAATAATTGTATGAGGCCTACGGCTGGCCTAACTGAGCTTTTGTTAGGATTCGATAGATAATATTCTGAGGTGCCGCCAGTAGTGTAGAATGATGTTACGAAGACACATCTATGTACACTCTTGACCGAACTGTGTGATGATGCACATTTCACAAACGAACAAAAAATAAAAGTGTATGCTAGTAAATAAAATGTGTGCGATGACCCATTCATTGGACACATTATTGATGTGCAAACTGTGCGTTAGGGCATCTCCAGCCGCGCCCCCAACAGGCCCCCCCAGGCCACTTTTTCGGCGCCGGCGCCGAAAAAACGGCCCAGTCGCGCCCCCAGGACGCCGAAAATCGCCGGTACGGACCTTTTTTCCGCCCGGCGGTCACAGGCCGAACCCAGCGCGCTGGGGAGCCGTTGGGGGCTCCGGCGCTAGGGAAAAGCACGCCTGGCCCACACCGACAGGGAAAAAGTCAAGGTTTTCTTCCCCCCGACTCGCCTCGCACCCCCGCGCCCTCGGCCACCACTAGCTATATTCCGGCGACGGCCGCCGGCCTACTCCGCTAGATAGCCATTCCCCGCCGGAAAAGCAGCGCTTCGCCGCGGCAGCCCCTCCCGCAGCAGCTGGGCGTTTCCGGCTGCCGTTTCCGGCCGCGGAGGCGCGGTTTAACGGCGGGTACACGCCCACCGAGCGCAAGGTGTTCGGCGTTTTGACTGTGCTGATGATGGACTCGGATGAGGAGGAAGAGCTCGCCACGCTGCTGGAGGAGGAAGCCGCGGCCTACGTCCAGGAAGAAGAGCATCTGATGGTGCTCGCCGCCCTCGCCCAGCTGCTGGCGAGCAATGAAAAGCCGCGTCGAGGTGGCGCGGCGCCGGGGCGGGTGAAAGCAAAGAACCGGCATCGTCTGCACGGCTACTGCATGCTCTACTCCGACTACTTCGCCGATGCTCCACTTCATGGCGAGAGAACATTTCGGCATTTGGTGTGCTCCAATCTCGATTCGCTGTTGTTCGGTATCCCGCTCAGACCTGGTCGAAAGATCAAATGTGGGAGATCATGACTTGCTGTGTCATCTTGCACAACATGATCATCGAGAGCGAGCAAGAAGACCCAGTGTTTGACACTGAACCATACTACAGGCAGGGTCCTCTAGCCGAAGTTGATCACCAGCTACCGGCAACTTGGACTGCCTATCTCAGTATGCGTCAGGAGATCCGAGACCCACAGGTGCATCATTAACTGCAGAAAGATCTGATTGAGCACCTATGGAGGCTCAAGGGGGACGCCGAGTGATGAAATACGAGTTTTTATTTGTTGAACTATATAATTTGTATTGAACTATTTGTTGTTGTAGTATTTTGTTGAAGTATTTGATTTTTCTGTGATGAAATATGTGTGTGTTGATAATTGAACGACGAATCCACGCCGAATATGGGCTTATTCTCGGCCATATGGGCCGTTTATTCACCGAAATTGGGCTGCAAAGTGGGCCAATTTCGGCGCCTGGGGGCGACGACTGGACGCAAAACCGCTCCCAGCGCCGAGTGTATCGCCGGCTCGCCCCCAGGCGGCGCTTTTAGACGCCCCCTGGGGGGCCAACGGCTGGAGATGCCCTTACAGGCCACACAGTTTGGCAAGCAGAGGCGTGTGCAATAGGTCGTCATAAGGCACACGTCATGACACACACAATTGCTATTTTCCCAATCATGTGCATTAATTAGCGAACACACTCGTATGCTTAATTAAAAATAACAATCCTCGATTATGTTGAAGACTTATGGTCTCTTGTATGTGGTCTAGTTAGTCTTTGTTTTAATTTTTCCAACTTCCAGTATCACATTTCGACCTCCGTCAATTTCCTTTTAAGTGTGCCGTCTTCCGGTAGCACAACTACTCCAGCTACCACTCGCACCACACCCAACAAGAGACTAATCAACCTCAAGCTAGCTAGGCGAGAGACATAGAGAGCAATGGCGGAGCTATTGGTGCTGGGTTTGGCCAAGACAGTGGTGCAGGCGGCGCTTAGCAAGGTGAAGGCGGCGGTCGAAGAGGAGAAGGAGCTGCGTGCGAATGCACGGGGAAATATGGTGCTCATCACATTGGAGTTCGAGATGATCCACTCTTTCCTTGACGTCGCCACTGAAGAGCGCGTCAAGAACAATCTGGTGAAGACCTGGGTGAGGCAGGTCCGCGAGCTCGCCTACGACCTCGAGGACTGCATCGAGTTTGTTGTTCACCTCGACAACAAACCCACCTGGTGTTTTAGATTATTCCCCTGCTGGCCTTCATCGGCACTGCATCTGGACATGGCGGTCGCGGAGCTACAGCAGATGAGAACCAGGGCTGAGGAGTTGGGCAAGAGCTACTTGCGCTACAGCCACATCATGGACTCTGACCCCAAGCTGTTTAAGTTGCAACAACACGTTACATCCGGCGACGCTGCCGGCGCAGTAGCACTCAACATGCTACTCACGGCAAGGGGTGCCATGAAAAGGCAACCATGCTTTCGGGATCTCGCTCAGTTGATCACCAAGAAAGACGTCCAAGAGCTTCGAGTTATTTCAGTGTGGGAGACGGTCGACGGCGACCTTGGTACCACATCCATCATCAGGAAGGTATACAATGACACGTCGTTCATTGCATACTTCACCTGTCGTGCATGGGTGAAGATCACACATCCTTTCAATTCCCGAGACTTCATCCGGAGCATCATGGCTCAGTTCTATGAAAACTCTTGCAAAGATTCAACCATGGTAGGGACGCATGTCCTAATTAAGATGGACGCCGCCACCAATGAAGATCTCGTCAAGGAGTTTAAGCAGCTCGTCACGGAGAAGAGGTATCTTATAGTATTGGAAGGCTTTTCAAATATGCTAGAGTGGGACGCTATCAGGACATTTCTTCCTGACATGAAGAATGGTAGCTGGATCATCGTATCCACGCAGCGCTTCGAGATAGCGAGCTTGTGCATTGGGCATTCTTATCAGCTAACGGAGCTGAAGCAGTTCTCGCCTGAGCACTCTGTCTGTGCTCTCTTCAAGGAGGTAACATATATCATTAGTTATTCTTAGGACATCAATTTCCATGTGATGAACTTAACCTATCTACTACGTATATTATTTATTACTGCAATTACATCACACCGCGCTCTCAATTAACATGCTAAATAATATCACAATAGAGCATTTATCGGAAATATCACAATAGATCATAACATCTAGAGATTAATCTGCTAGTATAGACACTTGATTGATGTGTCACAAAGTAACAGTAGCTATAGATGATATTTTGTCATTGTCGCAGTGGATCATAATTGCACGCCACAAAAACTATTCCAATTCTAGTTTTGCATGCTAGCCTAATATCACTTATAAATTGGCTTGATGGTCTGATTTTGTTTCAGTAAAATTTTAATTAATACCATGTATATCAGACCAATCTATTTGTTATACAAAATTAAATTTTGCATATTGGTATAGTATCACATGCAAATGATTGATGTGCTAACCTAGCTATATAAGTGTTTGACTAGCTAGCTCACTATCTAAACTTTAAGTGTTCTTAGTAAGCTGATAACACATCTACAGCACACATCTGATACTTGATATGGTTGTCAAATACTAGCAAATTAATACAAAACCTTGTGAGTAAAGAAATAAAAATATTAGCAAAGACGTTGCGATGCAATTGTGAAACAGTGGTTTATACAAGCTTGGCTAAACTTACCTAGGACAAAAAGAGTAAAATCATATATATATAATATAGGTATTGAACATGACATGCCCTATCATCTACCTATTATATATTAAAAGCACAATACAAAGAATTTCTTTTAGTCACCAGGTTGGTCCACATCATAGTTAGATCTACAATTTGCCGCTAGGATTTAAAGAGAAGTCAGTACTGCTTTAATAGAGTCTTTGTTCCATACAGAAAATGGAAAGCAGAATTGGCATTCAATCCTAACGTGAGCCTGATGATTTCTCCAAGTCCTAAATATGTCACCAAAAGAAGTCCCAATTGAGAAAACAAGACATGATATAGGCTAGCTGAAGTAGTGAACCTGCTGGTAGGGATAACATGCTAGGCTGTACACATGACTGGATATAAAATTAATTAAAAAGGAATATTACCACTGCCAATAGAGTAAAAAATGTAAAATAGGTACAAACATTTCTCACAAGTCTGCATGTTTATTTTTACAAGAGAAAATATTTACAGTTTGCACCTGGAGATGGGGTGGCAGGGAAGGGTGGGAGACGCGCCGGCGGCGGGGCGAGGGGGAAAGGAGGCAGAGGAGAGGAAGAGAGGGAGAGGAATTTTGCTCGGCCTCCGAGCAATGGAGTAAAAATAGGGAGATTTGTGGTGGCCGAATAAATTTTTGATTCCTCTAATGGTTTTAAGCGATCGGTTTGGTGCGGGTCAAAGGAGGAAAACTGCATTTTTACTTCCCTAACCGGTTGTAAGGGACCGGCTAGAATTTTTTTCGATAAAGGGCTTTTCATTGAATTGAAATATCGAGTTGATACAATCGCATCAAAAAATCACCCGGCCTCTGCATAACTAGATGCACACAGCCAAAGTTCGCAGAAGTAAATGTCTAGATAGTCTGGCGAAGAACCATAATAAAAGATAAAAATAAAAAGTCCAGCCTATAAAGGTACTGAATCAATCCGAAGATCACACCGCCAACCATGGGGGTAGAAAATTTCCCGGGCAGAATGCTCCAGCCTGGTAGACGCCATCAAAAAAAGGTCTCTGTCCTCCGGCTTCTGCAGGATAGACCATGTACGGAGCCATCGCGAGCATATATGGATAACCTGCAAAGGAGAAGGAACAGATGCATGGTTAAAAACAATATCATTCCTGGTGAGCCAGAATGCCCAACATAAGGCAGCCGCCCCCACAAGAATGTGAGCAGAAAACTGTTTATCTATACCCCTCAACCAATTGCCGAATATATTACGTGCACTACGTGGGGGATATAAATTGGAAGCTATTTGTACAATGGCCCAAACAGATCGTGCGAACTTGCATTCAAAAAATAAGTGTTTAATCGACTCATCATGATGACAGAAAACACATTTTTTGCAACCTTGCCAATTTCGTCGTGCCAAATTGTCCTTAGTTAAGATAACCCCCTTATTAAAGAACCATAGGAAAATTTTCACTCTCAGAGGGATCTTAAGCTTCCACAGTTTTCGATTATCAATTGGAACCTCGTTATGTACCAATGCATCATACATGGATTTTACCGAAAACTTTCCACTTTGATGCAATTTCCAACGAAAGATGTCTGGTTCCTCAGACAGCTGAATTGCTCCCAAACGGGTTAGCAAATCCTGCCATGCTGCCAAACGAGGTCCAACGGGCGTTCTACGAAAAGAAATATCTGGGTTTTCTTGACCCAACACTTGCTTAATCGTGACAAACTTGTGTCTAACTATCCGATATAAGCTTGGGTATTGCACGTTTAAAGGAATGTTCCCCAACCATGTGTCTTCCCAGAATCGAATTTGGGAGCCGTCCCTGACCGACAACGTTCCGAATTGGAAAAAGAAATCTTTAGCTTTCATCACCCCGCTCCAAAAGTGTGAGTCACCCGGTTTCCAGTAGACTTGGGAGATTGCTTTGGAACCCACGTATTTATTACGAATGATTTCCTGCCAAACTCCATCCTCAGTGAGTAGTTTATAAACCCATTTGCTGAGTAATGCAATATTTTTGAACTCTAGATCCTGGATACCAAGTCCCCCTTGGCTTTTTGGTCGACATAAGACATTCCACCTAGCCAAACGGTATTTCTTGGTTTCACTATCACTTTGCCAAAAAAATCTTGATCTAAAGTAATCAAGACACTGTAGCACACCTTTTGGGAGATGAAAAAATGATAACATGTAGAGAACCATATTGGTAAGGACGGAATTAATCAAGATTAGTCGCCCCCCATAGGACAGAAGTTTGGCCTTCCAACTAGCCAGACGTTTCTCCAATCTCTCTTCAACATGTTTCCATTCAGCTATAGTCAATCGCCGATAATGGATAGGGATACCCAGATATCGAATCGGAAATTGTCCGAGTTGACAACCAAAGATTTCAGCATAATCTTGGTGATGCTTCTGCGGCCTCGCCGAAGCAGAACAGTTCACTCTTATGAAAATTAATCTTTAGGCCAGATAAATCCTCGAAAGCACATAAAAGCAGTTTGAGGTTTCTGGCCTTTTCTAAGTCATGATCCAAAAACAGTATAGTGTCATCCGCATACTGCAATATTGATAGGCCTCCTTGTACTAAATGAGGGATGACCCCAGTGACTTGACCTGCTAACTTGGCTCTCTCGATGAGAGTGGCTAGCATATCGGCCAGAATATTGAACAAGATGGGTGATGCAGGATCTCCCTGACGGAGCCCCTTCTTTGTCTGAAAATAGTTGCCTACGTCATCATTTAGCTTAATGGCAACACTACCTCCGGACACAAAGCTCTCAACCCATCGACACCAAGTATCGGAAAACCCTTTCATTCGTAATGTTTGAAGCAGAAAGGGCCACTTTACTTTATCGTAAGCTTTCTCGAAGTCTATTTTAAGAATGACTCCGTTCAAATTTTTGTGATGCAGCTCATGAACCGTTTCATGAAGGACAGCAACTCCATCCAAAATGTTTCGTCCTTGCATGAAAGCTGTTTGGGATGGTTTGACTACGTGGTCTGCCACCCCGTTCAGTCGGTTAGTGGCGACCTTGGTGAAGATTTTAAAACTTACATTTAGTAAGCAAATCGGTCTATATTGTTGAATCTGACTCGCATCTTTCGACTTAGGTAGAAGAATTATTTCCCCAAAATTTAGACGGGAAATGTCCAATCTGTGAGCATGCAGTTCGTTAAACAACTGAACCAAGTCTGATTTTAACATATCCCAGAAATTTTGAAAGAACTCCGCCGGAAAGCCATCCGGACCCGGAGACTTATTATGTTCCATCTGAAAGACTGCAGTCCGAATTTCCTCCTCAGAGAAAGGAGAGGTTAGGAATTCGTTTTCCGCATTGGAAAGTTGCTGAATATCATGAAAATTAGACTCATCCATCTCCATTGTCGTATTCATAGATGGACCAAACAAATCTTTATAATACTTAGTAATGAATTTCTTTAGATGAGCATCCCCCTCAATTCGACCCTCCTCCTGATCTAGAGCGAAGATACGTTTCTTTCTATGTCTGCCATTGGCTAACATTTGAAAGTATTTTGTATTGTCGTCTCCAAGTACCAGCGAATCAGTCTTACACCTTTGGTACCATTTAATTTCCTCCTCGCGTAACAGGCGGGCTAGCTGCTCATTGAGCTGACTCTTATGCTCAATCTCCATAGCTGAAAGCAGCCGCACCTCCGCGATTTTATCTAAGGAGTCAATTAAGGTAGAGAGTCGCAACTTTTCTTGCTTATATATCCCTGCGGTGTGTTTGGCCCAACCACGAAGGAATTGGCGCAACGCACGAATGAGATAGTTCCAACGTTGAATTGGTGTGTCGCCACGAGGTGGACGCTGCCACACCTTTTTAACCAACTCATGAAAACCCTCTCTACTAAGCCATCCCAGCTCAAATTTGAACTGTTGGCGATTCGTACTAGCAGCTGCTTGACCAAAATCAGTAAGCAATGGGGCATGATCCGATAAGGCCTCAATTCTCTCCAGTGCTCGTACCGAGGCTAGGGGGTATTTAAATTCCCAATCCGTGGTAACTAGCACCCGGTCTAGTTTTTCAAAAGTTGGTATAGATCTGTTATTAGCCCAAGTGTATTGGCGCCCCGACATAGAAAGTTCCCGCAAGTCGAGGCTATCAATAACAGCGTTAAAAAGAAATGGCCATCTAGTGTCAAATCTGTCATTGTTTTTCTCCTGGTGGTATCGAAGAATATTGAAATCCCCCCCAAGTAGCATTGGGTGTGGATTTTCTCGACAGGTGTTGACAATTTCTTTGAGAAAAGCCGATTTGAACTCCTCTTGAGCGGCACCATAAATGGCTACCAAACTCCAGATGAAGTTATCGGCTTTGTTTCGAAGGTTGAATTTAATGTGATACTCCCCCTTCGACGATGAAAGAAGTTCCAAGTAGGTGGAGTGTATACCTAACAGGATACCCCCGGACCTCCCTGAAGGCGGTAAAATGTGCCATTCATAATCTTTACCACATGAAAAATGGTCTAGATCACGTGTAGGAAAGTCACGCCTACCACACTCAGAGATTGCCACAAAGTCAAGAGCATAATCCCTGACACAATCAGAAATATGTCTATGTTTAGCCAAGTCGCCAAGACCTCTGCTATTCCAAAACATCCCTTTCATGATGAACCTTTTTTGCAATTGGAGACTTTTGCTTTTTTATTTGAGCGTCCCTTCTTTTTCCCTGAACTAGACTTGTTCTTACGTACCGATGCGACAAGCTCACATAGCATAGTGTCGCGCATGGTATCTTCTAAGTCTACCTCAGTTGCATCTTGGACCAGATGGGAGAGAAGTTTGCCTTCATGATTGGCATCCGACTCCTCGTCTTCCTCATCTGATACTAAGGGGTCCACAAGAATACGCGATTTAGGAGCAACCGTAAGCCGGTCGAACTCCACTTGCTTAAGAGCCTTAACAGACAAGTCAACGGCTGATACATTTTTACCGAGTGAAATACCAAGGCTAGTGATATTTGAAGATACTTTGGCATTGTCAAAAGAAAGGAAGGATTTGGAAGTGGACGTACCATCAAAGTCGAGGTTCCGCGAGGCCGTTCTACGCATGGCCTTCCGCATTGAGTCCTCGTCCGTAGCGGAAGCCCCATAGGAGTCAACATGATGACGCCCGCTACGTCTGAGATTAGCCGGTGACGACTCGGAAGCCCTGAATGGTGGAGTAGAAGGCTCCGGCGTAGGTGAGGCAGCCCTGGCAGACGGCGACCTCCCCCCCTCCACCTCGCTCGCCAACGGGGACTCCCCCCCGCCCGGCGAGGAAGGTGTATAGGACAGCGCCCGAAGCTCCGCCAGCGCAAGGTCGTGGTCCGCTCTCACCGCCGGGGAGAAAATGACCCCCCGACGACAAGTAGGTCGCAGTGAAGCCGAGGTCGGTGTCGTCACCTGGTCATCCACATCCACCCTAGGTGATCCGATCTCCTGTGGCGCAGAGGGGCTGTCATCCCGAAGCTGCTCCTCCGGTGCAGCCGGTGTATCAGTTAACAACGGGGGCGACACAGACATACGGGACGGCGAGCTAGGTGCCCTGGAAGAATTCGGAGGCGTGACTGCAATCATATTTCCCCCCGCAACCGGTCCAGGAAGAGCAGCAGGGTGAGCGGGGGTAACGGATGTAGTCTGCATCGGAACGGCACCACCCGAAGTTGAGGTAGCCGTCGAGTGCATGGAAGTCGAGGACGCTTTTGGCCTCTTGCTCATGTCATCAGCCCTGGTCCTATCCTCTCTATCATGGCCCTTGTCCCCCTCAAAATCATCTTCATGCTCCCAAACACGTGGTACAAAGTCATCATCTACACGGAAGTCCTCTTCTTCCAATGTATAACGGAACTCATAGCCCTTCTTCTGAACCACCACATCCGACGAAAGCGAGTTGATAGTGCTCCTCTTAAAGGCATCAAGGTTAAGCACTCCCACCTGTATCCGAACTATACCCCGGCGGCGTAAGCAAAGAAGGTCGACATCCAAGGTTGAACCAATAACAGAACCAACCGCCCAAAGACCCAAGAAATGTCGTAGTGCATGTGGAACACCATGAACATGCACCCAAACTGGAATGAGCTCAAAGCGGAACGGAATGTCCTCTGACTGCCATGCCTTGAATTCCAATGTGACATTATGCGATTTTATAAAGACCGTGAACCCAGTTACTCTCAGAAGCACCTCTTCACAGGGAAAAGACATGAGGAAAGCATTCTGTCCATGCGGAATTGCCTCCCACGTCCACTGGTTCTGGTACTGCGCGATCTTAGCCACCTCTGCCTCCACAATGCCAGCAGATATAGAACCTCCCGAGATCGTAACAAGGGCTGTTGGTGAAGTTTGTGGCGCCAAATCAGCTCTGCAAATATTATCCGGCATTTGAAAGAAGGCCATATTCTCTGTACCATATCCGCAGAGCATCGCCGCCGGCTTTGGCATCTTAAGAGCCGGGCAGCGACGCAGAGTCATCGGATGATTGGACTTGTTACAAATGAAGCAGAATTGCTGCGTCTCACAATCTTCAGCAAGGTGCCCCGCAGCCTGGCACTTGGTGCACCACAATTTTTTTGCCCCTGTGGTCACTCCGAGAATCGGTGTAGGTTGCGCCTGTGAAGTTTGCGTCTGAAATAACTGCTGAACCTGTGGCAAAACCGGTTGGGCTGCTGTCGCAAGAGGCATTGGAACAAGAGACTGCATTCCCTGAGAACCATGAGAGACTGTCGCAGCAGTTGTAACAGTGGGAGCAAGTAAACCTGGACGAAATTTTGGTCTTCCGCCCTTGCCTCCTTTTGGCTTCCGAGGGCGCACAAACCAATCCTGTCCACCGGCCGTCGCATTCGTCAGTCCGGCATTAAAAGCGATCTGAGGAGTAGCTGGAGGCGGGCCAAGATTCTGCTGCGGTAGAGGTCCAGCCGGATGATATGCATACATCGGCTGCTGCTGGTTCTGCACATACCCAACCGAAGCATGGTAGAACGGCTGTTGCTGGTAGAGCTGCTGCGGCAAATTGACCTGATAAAGCTGCTGCTGCGGTTGCATTGGCGCAGGCGCAGTAGGTTGCAGAGAAGGAGACGGCGTGGTGTTGGAGTTAGCCAGCTGCGGTGTCGGAAGGACAGGTGTGAATACACCCGGCGCGAAGCCTGGTGCACCTCCCGATGTCGAAGGGTCCACCGGTTGCGGGACGGCGGCGGCAGAGCGGGGCAAGCCCGAGCCGGGCGGCACCTCGCGGGACATCACGGCGGCGCACAGGACAGATGCGAAGGATCGAGTGGCAATAGGGTTTCTCCGATGGCTATTCCTGTTCCACATATGAGACAGCCAACGGTTGAGATTAACCATGCGTAATGGACGTGGGGGATCTGACAAACCTGGAATAGGTTGGGGGCCCATCGTCGGAGACCGATCCGGCGATCTGAGAATCGGTGCAGGCGTCGGGCTCCTGGCTGGTGTCGACATCGCCACCGTGCCGAGACCGGCCTTGCTGAGAACGTCGCCTATTGAAAGAGACGGAGAAATCCTTGCCGGCGGAATGGGTCCAATCCAGGGTCTTACAAGAACCCTAGATGAAGCCGCCACCCTAGCCGTATCCCGTCCGGTCTGTGTGACCGCCCTGGATGGGGACGCCCGCAGATCCAAGGACTTCACCTCATCCGTCTGAGCCGCCCTTACCGTAGATGGTAACTTCCTGGAAGAAGGTCTCTCCCAGACCCTAGAAGCAGGAGTGGGGAACCCAATATCTGCCCAGAACTCGGCGGCAATCTCGTCGTCCGATTTTCGCCGGCGCAAATCCGTTGATTGCTCGCACGCCGATCCCTCGTCCCGACTCTCATCCGTACGCAAACATGCAAAACGCGAGCCGCAACCACCCGCCGCCGTTGCAGACCACCCCGGCGCCAAGGTAAGCCGCCGGCGGGAGGAGATCCGCATAAGCCGGAGGAGATCCACTCACCGCAATCAATTGCCTCCTTCGTCTTCGCAGTCATAGTGGTGGCATATTTGAGAAATGCCCTTAATATATCATAATGGTATACCATCGTGATTATAACTAATCTAATCGCAACCGTATGATCATCATAAGTGTGCCTAATATATCACATTTGATAAGTCAGCGCGCGCGCGCGCACACACACACACACAAACACACACACACACACACACACACACACACACACACATATATATATAACAATTTGATTTGCCTTTTTAAGTGTGTAAATGTAACATTGTCTAGAAATCTTCGCAGCTTCATATAAATAATTATCATCCTACTGTTGAGCAGTGAACTTTTTGTGCAATGATATTGGTACGTGGACCTGAATTATTAACCAGATTAAGAACAATATATATGTTACTCCCAATTTATAAAACATCATGTATGACATATAGAATCACACCACACTCACATAACGTCTATGAGAAGTCCGGAATTGTAGAGATTGGAGATTGGCGAAGTTAATAGAGGTGTCTTGCTTTTTTTTGTGAGGGAGAATTGTCTTGCTGTTGAGGGTATGTACAACATTTTAGGACCATAAAAATAATACACTTTAATGGGACACACATGATGTCAAAACTATATTTGATCTCTTGTGAGTTGCAAACACAACCAACCCTCTCACCGGCTAAGCTATGCTTTGTTCTGCATGCTACTATAGATTTAAACATGTACACCACAGCATATACATCACACCAATAAACTTGATGGATATACGAAATGACCCATGAAATTTTTGCAATACACTTATTACTTTGTAAGTAACATGTTATACCTAAGGATATGTGTCACACCAATACAAACTTGATGGATACGCGGATGACCCATGAAACCTTTGCAACAAAATTGTTATGTTGTACATAACCGGCTAGGCACGCAGATGGCAATTTGTGAATATGTACACGAGGGGTGTTCCTTTCTCAAATTGAAGCCTTGAGCCTAATAAGTGATTATTTCTTTTAATTAGCTTGTTCTTTTTAGAACGTGGATGTATTTGTACAAATATTCATATAAACATGTTAGTGTACCCCACCGTATGAAGATGATATGATGAGACCAGACGAATTGCTCTTTAGCGTCTGATAGATTATGCAAACCATACTAGAGTTTGCCAACTATATCTAAGTTTGATGTGCTGGAATTTTGTCTATTTTTGGCCTAGCCCAATAGCAGTTTCAGAAATTTCTAATAAATCCTAGAGGCCCACGCAGCCCATTAGTGCAAGGCAAGAGGTGGAACTAAAGTTTAGTCCCACATTGCTAGTTTAGAGGGAGTTGGACCTCTTTATAAGGGAGGCTCCTTCCCCACTTGTATGAGCATAAGAACAAGAGGGACATCCACGCGCGCTCCTCCTCCGCCGCCTGCCTCGTCACTCCGCGCCGCGGGTTGCGGGAATGAGCTGAACCGATGTCCAAATTTTTGCCACGCAGACGCACCAGAACTACTGCTATTAGAGGTTCCTGAGCACTGCGCTCCTGCTACGATCTTCCTCATCCCGGCTTGCGGCGTGCACCGCAGGTCGGGACAGTAGGCCTCCGAAACCGCACCTCAAAAGGGTGATAAGGTTTTTGGGGAGCGCTCTGCACGACTACTGACTCCTTCGCCATGGACGCCCCCGACTCCGACGACTACTTCCCCGACGTTGACAACCTCCTCGACGACATGGAGGACACCGACCCCAAGTCCAGTGCCTTTGCTCCGGCTGTTGTCTCGTACGTGTTTTTGTTTTTCCTATTAGAGGTCCTGTCACAGTTGCTTCTTCTAGTGTTTGCCCTACACATGTTAGGATCTACCTCATTTATGCTACTGTCTGCTCGAGAGATGATCGTTTCTAGCTCATATATGCAAATGTTATTTACCTTCACTTTGTCAAATCGCATGACTTGTTTCATCACTGCTATACTAGTCATGTTTTATCTAGTATTTCTGTTAATAAAATCATTCTGTAAATTGCTCATATTTCCAACATGATGGAGTGATAGTAGCGTGGAGTTAGAACCTTGATGATCGATAGTTTCTACTACAACATAAATACTAACAAATAGGGTTGGTGTCATCGCAAGTCAACGATGAGGTTTCTTATTCAACATTGACAAACTTGATCCATCTCATTTTTTATTCAAATAGATCACACAAGAATTTTCTAAAATTTAAAATTTGGAAGTAAATTATACTCGCTCCGTCCCAAAATTCTTGTGTTAGATTTGTCTAAATACGGATGTATCTAGTTACATTTTAGTGTTAGATACATCCGTATCTAGACAAATCTAAGACAAGAATTTTGTGACGGAGGGAGTATATAGATTGCTTAATTTTATGATTAGAGATATTTTATCTTATGATCTAACTATCTGGAAAGAAACCTATAGCACATAAGCTCCAATTCATTTCTATCATGTGATCAGACACATTTTTGTGTTAATTTATATGGTTTCTAATCCTATAGTATAAAAGAGGATGTACCATATATACCAATGGTATGTTCTCTATTTTATTACTGTATTTTATAATCATGTGGATGGAATAGTTAACCTAAAGCATTGTGGTGGTAGGAACGCATGGGACTAAGGAGTTTCATAACATACTGGGTTACAACTTTGTAGCCCATGAGGCTGAATTTTTTTTATATGTGTGAATGCACATAATAAAACCAATGACACATGAAATGTATGCGACTAAAACTGTAGAATGAGCAGATGAAAGAATGGGACCAGAGTAGCATGGTGAAACTTCAAATAAATAAGGGTAAACATATAATAGTACCTCCATTTCAAAATAGAAGATGACATAAAAGTCTTGGACTCAAACTTTGAAAAATATTTAAACAAAATCCTTTATCTTTTGGCAACATATTAATACAAAATAGTAATTGTGCAATTATGTTGCATCCTGGAGATTGTGTCCATGTCTAGAACATCACATCTTTCACATCTTGGTGGAGTCGGAGTCGCCCTCGTGCAGGTCTGATGACGATGACATCGGATTGCAACCTCGACGGCACTCTTCTCCAATGCGGCGTGTGTGCGTTCTTGTGTGGGTTGCCAGATCGCCTTGTGTGCCTTGTTTTTGCGGGCGTGTTGTGACAGTTTTCGCCCGGTTTTCCGTTCATTAACTGGGCAACTCTCTTCGACCTTTTTTAATGAATCAGGCCCTAAGGGACCGTGTTTCAAAAGAAAAATATAGGCGAAAGAAAAACCTGGGCAATCATTTTTTGCGGGTTCAAAACCTGGACAATCTGGATAAAAATATTGAGCCTTTTCCATTCAGTATATTAAGCACCATAAAAAAACCACATAATACCATACGAGCAATTATAAAATCACATAAAAATTATTCACAAGCTTCGGATCTGACATCACATACAGAGGTCACATATAGTCTTATTTTTTGCGGGTGAACATATAGTCATTGTTAACGTGTTAACTTTAAAAGTACCATTGTAATATTTACTCCAAAATAAACATGGTTAAAATCATTAAAATCTACAGATTCACATTTTAATTGGCACAACATTTGGGATGACTATCAAACCTTATTGTTTGTAGTTGCATAACACAAATGTCAATAAAAGAAGAAGAAAATATCTCATACATTTTCAGTACGCTGTGCTAGTTCGAAGAACAGTACTATAACAGATTATTGTGCTTGTGTGATTTATCTCGCTCAACACATACACAGGGTTGTCAAGGCGATGGAGATAGAGGCAACGAACCAGTGATGTTTGAACTGGGCCAACGTTCCGCCTACAAAAGGAGCCCATCTACAAAAGAAGTAGCCCATGACTGGGTGACGAAGTATCCCCTTGTTGGACGCGATTCAGAAGTTAAGTACCTCCGTCAATATATAATACGCGCGCGTATAGAAGGGACAATAATTTCTGTGTGGGGGATCACTGGTATCGGGAAATCAGCTCTTGTCAGATACACATTCTGTAATATGATAATAACTACCAGTCGCCTATTTGAAAAGTATGTCTGGGTGGATGCATCACATCCCTTCAGTTTATCTGAGTTCTGTCGGAGCATACTCTCGGAATTTCACTCAGAAAAGGACCCCATTGAAAAGTGCCGTGAAATTCTTCAAAATCAACGGTGCCTACTTGTCATCGATGATCTCCAGTCAAAGGAAGAATGGGATATTATACATACGGACTTATTATCTGCAAAGGGGACTAAAAGTGTCGTCGTCGTTATTACAACGGAACGAAGCATCGCCACATATTGTAGTGCATCTCGCGGAGATGCGTTGAGTGTCAAAGGTCTAAAATCTGATGCCTCCTTTGATCTCTTCCAAATGCAGGTGTGTTTCTGTCACGTATACAAAACTTCCTAGTTGCATGTACGTTCTCACATACTGAATATTTCTGTCATTTAAGTTATCACTCTAGAATGATTTTTTCGAAAAAGGAGGCTTACCCCCAGCCTCTGCATCCGAAAGATGCATGTTGTCGTTTAATATGTATGTGTGTGCACACCATGTATCTTGTTGTGAAGGCCTTTTGTCCATAAACATGGGCGTATTTGTTTTGATTACAATAAGAATTTGACCAACAATTACACTAATATAATGACAACAGATCATATTGAAAAGTGTGCATCTGTAATTGTACTTTATTAAATAAATCAGTGTTAACAAACTAATTAGTGGACGAACGTTGTCTTCAACAAACAAATAATCCTAATTAACATGGTAGATTCCCAACTAAAGGAGTATTTATTTGCATGTAAGTTGTATGATTTAGATCATACACTGATGTGCTAAGAATCTACACGTTTCTTAATGCAATTTCATTAGTAAGAGAACTAGAAAGTTTCTACTCCATGGTTTGGACATTGAGACAGTCTTCATAACGTCACTTTGACCACTAATTCCTATCATAATAGATGTATAGAACAGAAAAGAACACAGTTCTATATTTTTTGCTTATACATATGATTTTCAATTTTTCAGTCTGAATAATTAAAATGAAATTCGTAGTAAAAGTGTTTAACTGAAGACGGGTCTAAAACGTCATGTATTTTTGACGTGGAGGGACTATTGATAGTAGAAACCAGTGAGCTACAAAGTTCGGCCGGTTGATCACTGTGCAAATATAGCCAACTAACTCGATTAACATACTGAGACTAGGAAACAGCCCCCACCCTCCATCCCGTGTCGTCCCCCGCGGCGGTTACTCGGATGGTATACAAACCCGAGTCGTTGATACCCGCCACTCCTCCCTTCCTCCTCTCCATCACTGTCGGGGGAAGTCGTCGGGCAAAGTCAGGGCGGCCGACGGCGGTGGCGGTGGATCAGCTCCCTATCATGACGGTTGGTGGCGCTGAGTAGTCGGGCTCGCGGGGGCACACGTCCTCGATCTGATCCATGGGGGCTGCTCCAGGTGGCGGCGTAGGGCGGACTCTTGGTGTTGATGTGTGGGTGCGGTGACGCGGATCTGGAGCCATGGAGGGCTTGGTGGTGATGTGTGGGGGCCTCCGTGTGCGGGCCAGTGTCTGGCAAGCTGTGATCGGATGTGGTGCTGGGGTCAGTGTATGCCAGGCTATGATGTGGACCACGTCTTCGCGGTGTTGGCCTTCCGCGCATGCGGTGGTCAGCCCGTCGTGACAAGATCCATGGCTTGGTGCTGGTTATCCAGGTCCAAACGGTTGGATGGTGATGCTTGCAAACTGTACTGCAACGACTTCCTACGGCTCCACAATGGCGGTGGTCATTGAAAGGTCTTCTAGAGGACTCATCTCTTCTAGTCCGGTGATTGACTAATTCGGTAGTGAGATGCAAATTATGGACGACGGCTTGATGCGTAGGGATGATTGTGCAGTGGCAGTGGGTGCATCACATGTAGCTGCTAGGATTGCGAAGAATTGGTGGCGATAGCGCATGGGTGACTTCGATAGTGGTGCTACTCGGGCACCCAGTCTCAAGCTCTTGGGAGAAAGCCTAGGTCCGACATGGGTGGTTATACCCGGCAATGACGATGTTTTTCTTACATCGTTGCCTTGTTGAAGACATTGCTCGGATATGCTTTGATTGATTTTTTAGGGCCTTGTGGTTGGATCCAGTGACGGCGGCACTTGGGTGTCGCTCTCTTCCTGAAGGCCTTACTATTGAAGAGCATCGAAATCCATGTGGTGTCATGAGATGGTTGGTGCAGATATGGTCGTTGTTGCCGTTTACCAAAAAATTATATTGCCTATTTCTGGAGTAGTACAAAGATAATGAAATCAAAACATGTGGTTATTCAGACTTCTGCTAGTGACTTGTACGTCGAACCAAAGTGTTTCCAATTTATTTACAGTTTTTGTTAATAACGCTACGTCGTAAATAATAAAATAATACACAACATAGTGCAATATTACTCATGACATATCCAGCGGGTCACCCTGGGGTCCCCTATTTTATAACTAGCGTATTAGCAGCGTGCTGAAACCAAACAGCAGAACAATTCGTTACCATGCAGATTTACTAGTTAATAATCACATTTTTTTTCTGAACAAAAGGTACAGAGGGCGAAACCATCATTCACAAGCAACCACTTGATTGGAGATCTAGAAGACTTTGTTCCCAGGTGTGGGGGTCTTCCCAAAGTAATTGTTGCTATAGCAGACGTATTGGCCAGACATACCAGAATAGTGGATAATTTACGGTCTTTGGAACAGAGATTTATTGTCGACCTGGAGACCAAACCGGAGTATGATAATCTACAGGGTCTATTTGATTCGATAAGTTCGTACTTCCGTACTTGTCAAGATTCACTAAAGCCATGTATCATCTACTTGACAATTTTTCCTCGGCATCACATCATTCGACGGAGGCGCATAGTAAGGCGGTGGGCTGCAGAGGGTTACTTGATGGACAGCCATGAAGAAACTGCCGATGAAATCGGTGAGATGTACTTCTCCAAACTCCTAGATGTGAGCATAATTCAGGAGCCAGAAGGAAAACTTGCCACTGCCGAACCAGGTGACACAAGGAGCGTTTTGTGCGAGGTCAATGGTTTCTTCCACGAGTACATCATGTCACGACGATTGGAAGAAAATTTTGTGTTTGAACTGCTGGGCAATTGTGCCCTAACCAACAGGCGGACAGGGCGTCACCTTGTCATACGGGTTTCTTGGGATAGAAACAAAGATGTGTTCAAGAGCATTGACTTCTCGCGGCTACGGTCACTGACAGTGCTTGGTGAGTGGAAATCATTCTTCATCTCGGACGGAATGAAGCTTCTCCGGGTGCTTGATCTGGAGGATGCACGAGGAGTAAGAGATGATGATCTTGAGAAGATGATGAAATGGCTGCATCGCCTCAAATTCCTCTCACTGCGAGGACAGCGTGAGATCCACCATCTACCAAGTTCACTGGGTTATCTCAGGCAACTAGAGACTCTGGATGTCAGATACACCTCAATAGCCACCTTGCCAGGAAGCATCACCAAGTTACAAAAGCTACAGTACATACGTGCTGGCAGCACAACCAACAGTAACCCAGCTGCATCAGCACCACCTACTTCATCCAGCAGTCGGTTCTGTACATCTCGTCGTCACATGGTTGGTGTTGAAGTGCCTAGAGGGCTTGGAGAACTCACAGGGTTGCATACACTCGGTGTCATCAATGTCGGTGCTTCACGGGGGAAGGCCGTCCTGGAAGAGCTCAAGAAGCTCACACAGTTGCGCAAGCTTGGAATGTCTGGCATCAGCAGGAAGAACAAGGAGTTCTTATCTCTAATGGAGGGTCACGGCCATCTCAAATCGTTATCAGTGCATCTCGACCAAGACAATAAGGGTTGCTTGGATGACATCTCCCTGCCTTGGAAGAACCTAAAGAGTCTTAAACTGTATGGCCTTGCTGATAGGCTGCCACTTTCAAGCAATCCAGATCAGTATGTCAAGCTCAGAAAGTTGACTCTGGAGATGGACACTTTAAAGAAAAATGACATAGAGTTCCTTTCCGTGCTATCAGAACTATGTATTCTACGCCTTCGAGTCAAACAGCTTCAGGATGGTAAGCTCCATTTTCATGTCGAGATGTATGGAATTGAGTTGTCAAGCTTCCAAAAGGTGAAGATCCTCGAGATTGCTTGCAGCTCCAGCGAGTTACATGTTTCATTTGGATCAAAATCGATGAAGAATCTTGAGCTGCTCGAAATTGACTACTCCAGTGGTACATCATATCAGCTTGCCGGCCTGAATAATCTGTCTGAACTCAAGCAAGTCTTGCTCAAGGGCACCGATGATGAAGCATTCAGGAGAGAGTTCGCGAGCCATCTTGCCAGTCATCCAAGGCAACCTGTCGTGAAGCTGGAGGAACAACTACTGCGCTCGTCCTGAAGGGTCGACGACATTGTCTCTGTTTATTTCCCTTCATTTTCTTTTGCCTACCACTAGCTCGATCTAGCCTTTGCAATCCCTGGTTTGTTTGTTTGTGTAAAGGCTTTGCACTTTCTTTTGTAAAAATAAACTATACTCTGTCGGTAGTTTGATTCTGCTTACATACATGGCTCCATTGTGATATGTGGTTAGCTGATGTGCAGGACAGTTACCATGTATTCTACCATTATTCATTGTGATATATGGTTAGTATCATGTAATTATGATACAGGGGAGCCATTCTGCTAATTGTTATGATTACTTGTATATATATCAACCATGGAAGCTTGTAATACTTCCTACTTTGGTTCATCGATAAAGGGGGCGGTCATTGATTATAAGTACTGTAGTTATTTATCATTTTTTTTAGAACGAAGGCTCAAGCAGAGCCCGGCTTTGAATTAACAAAGCCATCAACCGGCCAGGAATTACAATCGCCCTTACAATGAGAAAGAAAACAAAGAAACTGAAAGCGGCAGATACAAGGTGCTACCAAAACAGCCTACAAGCACCACAACAGAAAGCACATTAGCTTAATGCTCAAGGAGCCCTTCGACGCGAATGAAACACCGAAGCATGACAGCGAGAGAACTTCAAGAGGAAAACCCGCCTAGTGGAGATGAACACGCCCTCATCCACTCCGAAAGGAGACCACCGTCATTGAACCTTCCCTCTCCAATTCCGAAGGGGACCCCTGCCCCTAACCTTGGATCAAAGGGCGCCGGACCGTCGGAAATTGGAGCAACTCACCCTAGAGCAAAGGAACGGTATATATTCCGGAGCACCTTGGGAGATTCTCAGCATGACCAACCCACTGAGCAAAGATCACCAGGAGAAGAGCCCAACCGCAGCTCACTGAGTCATACACGAAGAAACGAAGCTGCTGAAGGACGAGGATGCCGATGGAACAAATAGCAGAGTTGATAAGCGACCGTAGCTGAGATAAGATCAATGCTCAATGAATTAATGTCCAAACCGTCCACACCGTGTTGCTGCTCACTGGGAGAGGAACCCTATCCCCTCCCCTACCATGGCAATGGCGCCGACTCACCGGCAAGCACACACACACACACGGCCGGTCGACATGACAAATACAAGGAGCTAATCTTGTGAAAATTGACTTCGCGGCGCTACCTCCAGCTGCCATGTCGCTGCTCGCCGGAAAACCACATCGAAATGCCAGTGCACACCCCCAACTCGCCCAAGATGGCACCTTCAGCAAGGTGACGCTCGGATGTCGCGTCGCTGCCGCCAAGCCCAGAACTGGCTAAGGTTTTCACCCGGGTATGACAAGGGAGGGGGCGGGGATCGAACCTCGACGGCGCCTTCGAGAAGGGGAACAGTGCCAGCAGGCGTCGCCGCCGTCGTGACCAGAAAGCCGGCCAAAGATTTCTATAGGACCGATCTCGCACCTCCGGCGTCCCCACCTTCCATGGATCCGGCGACCATCGACCGCCACAGACCACATCCAATGGGGAAAAGGCGAAGGAAGGGGGAGGAAGGACCTCCAGATCTGACTCGCAGCCAGGGGCACCAGGCCACCCGCCGCGACCTGCGCCCGACGCCTCCACTGCTCACCGCCCGCACAGCCAAGGAGGAGTAGGAGCACCAGCGAGCGCCGCTTGCCGCAGAGCCGGCGCCGCCGCACCGCCCGAGGCCGCCGCCTCGGCTTCCGAAGCCCTCCGCGAGAAGACGAAGCAGCAAGGCCTCGCCGCCACCTTCCTTGGCAGTCGCACAGCCTTCGCCGGCAACCCCTCTGGCGGCGGCGAGGAGTGGGAGGGAGGTGAAGGGGGTTCGGCGGCTAGAGTTGGGTCGCCGCCCGCGCTGCCCCGAGGGGAACAAAGCGGGGGTAGTTATTTATCATGATCTCACCTCAGATTAATGTGGCTCCTTTTGCATGTGCCCGGCATTTAGATGTGTCAGTAGTAACGAATGGACGCCCAGAAACACTCATCATCTGACAATAAGATAGATCAATGAGACAAATCATGACTAGCTAGCTCCGAATCCATAAGAGCAGCCATGTTTAATTCCACCACTAACCATCTGCAGAACTAAAAATAATCAGGATACGGAAGGAGAACAAGTTATCAGTAGATCATGTGAGCAAGCCATCTCTCCACGTTCCCAAGCGAAAGGTTTCCGTGAATCACCGAAGCTTGTTATACTTCTACTTTAGTTCATCAATAAAGGAGACGCTTGTTGATTATAATTACAGTAGAAAATGATAACAATTTGTTCATGATTTTATTAAAAAAGTGTGAACAAACTTACGAAAGTTATTGACAACTTATTTTAAAAAAATTATCACAAAATATGAATAGTTGTTCACACCTTAGAAGAAGAAGAAATTTGACAACAATTTTGGAAAATATGTTGACAAGTTTAGGATAAATTGTTGATAAGTTAAGGAAAAATGTTCTCAAATTTTATAAAATGTTCCTATGCTTGACAAGTTGACAAATTTGTGCCTCTAGTTTAGAAAAAAAAGTTGACAAGTTTAGAAAAGTTGTGAACAACATTTTTAGTAAAGTTGTTTGGGAGAAAAAAATTAGCAAAAATTAGGAAAAATATTGTTAACAATCTGTTCACGATTTTATAATAAAAACTGTAAAAAAAGGTTAGGAAAGTTATTTCACAACTTATTTTAAAGTAGAAATGTTGACAAATTTTGAAAAGTTGTTCGCACCTTTGATGAAAAAAACTGTTGAAACTTTTTTGGAAATTTGTGAACGTTCGTATTTTCGAGTTGTAACAAAAAAAATGAAAGAAATTGTTGACGATCTGTTCACGATTTTATTAAAAAAATGTAGACAAGATTACGAAAGTTATTGTCAGCTTATTTCAAAAAAATGTTCACAAAAATTGAATAGTTGTTCACACCTTAGAAGAAAAAAAATTGTTGACAAATTTTTTGGAAAATATGTGGACAAAACTTTGAAAAAAATGTTAACGTTCGTATTTACGAGTTTTAGCAAAAAAAATGTTGACAAGTTTAGGAGGAATTGTTCACAAATTAAGAAAAAATGTGCTCAAAGTTTAGAAAAATTGTTCACAACACTTTTAATTGAAAACTCGGGGCTTGTCCTGTGATTTTGAAAAGTTGTTCACATGCTTTTTGTAATAAAGTTGTTCACACAAAAATAAATTTAGGGAATGTTTTTCAATTATTTGACAAGTTTAGGGAATATTTTTCAATTTCTTGAAAAGCTTATGACAAATTAAGAAAAAATGTTGAAAAAGATTTAGAATAGTTACTAAAAAAATATGGGAGAATTTCTTTAGTCATGAGGGAAAGATGCGTTTAAACCTTTTTTATAGCGTCTTAGGTCTCAAGGTTTAGAAAAATACATTATTTGTTTTAATAAAAATGCTCGGAATGAACTAACATGTTTTGCGTAGAAAAATGCTAGGAATGAACTAACATGAACTAACACTTTTTTGCCGATACTGGGTCTGTTTCCATAAAACAATATGGCTGATTTAACTACTGTATTACGATTGAACAAACATTTCTTAACTATAGCTTACATGGAAAACCATAGATACTGTTTTTTGTCGATGCTAGTTTGTCAAAATTCTGAGACTGAAACACAACCATATTCCTCATTGTAAACATAGCGTTGTAACTCCCATCGGAAACCTAACGGCAAACACGAAACACGAAAAAAGAAACTAGTTCATCCTAGTTCATTGCATACTAGTTCGACTAAGAAACCTAACGGCGGGTTCTCCTCTTCTTTGTGACATCAACATCCACCTTCTGGAACTGGAACTTGTTCTGATTGAAGTTTCCTATCTTGTATGCAATGAGCTTACAGAATTGGGGAACGATTTCCTGAAAAAAATTGCAAAAGTTTTTTAGTTTGAAAAGCATTATAAAACACAGTAACATAACTGAAAGAATGCAGTGTATGTGTGCAAAAAAGAAAGACTTGCAAAAAATTAACATAACAGGAAAAAAGAAGTACAAAAGCATGATGACATTTGAGACCAAAAGAAATTAACAGAACGTGGAAGAAGTATATCATGAAATAACTCTCTCTGGAAATGTGATTGTATTGCACACAAAATATCATAGATAATTTAAAAACATAAAGGTAGCTTGATACAGAGAGAGATGTAGTGGGTGTAGTATTTACTTGTTCAAACTCCTTCATGCCTTTTCCGTTCCAACAATACATGTACAGGGTGCCATAGATAGCGCAGTCATGCCTGTCCATGTTTGCACAAAAAACAGATGAATACACAAAATTGTAAATTTGAAAAAGATGTAGAAAAGGGTCAAAAAGATAATCACACAAGTTAGGTTGTTTGGGATAGTTTTGAGGGGAAAACTTTACGAACTCTTCTATATTTTTAAACTGCAGCTAGATGCCTTGAACAGAGTGCTGAGGTTGGTAATCTATAAATTATAAGACATGAAGATAACTTTGAAGCTAGGTAGACCGAAAAATGTAAATTTATACTTATTACAAACAGAGTTACTTCATGGCCAGTGCGTTGAAAAAGTACCTTTTTTGAACAAATAATTTTTACTTATAGTAAAACTAACCAGGTTTGTTGTGAGGATGTTGAGTTCAGCAACGTCGACGCTATTTGCTGAACCAAAGAAGTTAATTGTTTCGAAAAGGTTGTTGACGCAAAAGAAAGTCCAATGGAATGAATTTACTCTAGGGAGAAAAAGCCGCACAGCAAAAAACAGTAACTATCACGAAACAGAGGTGAAAACAATGAAGGGATTAACAATCATGAAAACAGAGCGAATACCAAGTCACATTTGTGCAGGTTGTTTCCTGTGTTAATTCTCTTGAATTCTCGAAGGCAAGACCTAGTGCTGCATTTTGCAGGCTCCACAAGTAATTTAGTCTGTATAAAAGAAAGAGCAAAATTGTATTATCACATATGGAGTAAAAAAATGGAAAACCCTAGGTAGTAATGAATGACTGACATCACATATGGGGAGAAAAAAGATAAAATGAAAGAAATGGTTGAAGAGAATTACTGTAAAGTGTGTTGAGAATGAGAATTTCGAAGGCTTCTTGATCAGGATTCACATTCTCATGGTTGAAAACTGCAACATAGGCATCCATGACTTCATCAATGACTTTGCCAATTGGATTTAGAGCGTTGTAGAACTTTCCATATGACACCGTTTGGTCATTAAAATCTAGAACAGTGGGACTGCAAGGACCAAATGATAAAAATGGAGATAGATTATTTGCATCAGTACAAAAAGTCGTGAAATGCACAAAACGAAGAACTTGATTAATTACGAATGTATACATCAAACTTACCTGTCTTTGAAGAACTTTTAGTTTAGGTGCTTTTGATAGAAGTCGTCAACAGCTGGTTCTAGATTCAGTGTTGGTAATGGAGATGCAGGGGACAACTTTTTTGCTTTTCTTTTCTTGATGTTTCTTTTCTTGATGGTACTACGACCAGATAGAACATGTGGAGGATTTGTCTCATTAACATTAGAGGGCATCGACCCTGCATCTAGAAAAACAAAAAAGGAAACATGGAGAAAATGGTATGAGTGTTTGCCTTAAATAGTACAAAGAGGAGACATGGTTCATGTAGCAGGAAGGAAAAAAGGTGCTGAAATGGAGAAGATACCATTTCCCGAAGTAGTACCATCAGCGTAGCTCATAGCAAGGGTTATGTCGTGTTGAATATCAGGAACCACTCTTGTAGGAGAACAATCTTTGTATGGAAGTCCAAGTTCTGATTGTCCTATTGATTTGCCAACATCACTGTCATCTTCAAGCAGAATTGGACTTGTATGGAAGATAATGTTGTTCTTGTTAACTTGCTGATCATGACTGACCATAGCCGTTGGTTGGTATCGGACAAGAGCACTGTCATTGTTGTAGGTATCGGACAAGATCAAGTAACAGGAGTTTTTGCTTCATCATTACACTAGGAGGACACATTTTGTGCACAATGCATCGCACTTATGCTCATATTTGCGAACACTTTAGATACTTGATCTTCATGTATTTTCTTCAACAAATCATCGTGTTTGGTAACCAACATTGATAACATTCCCTAGTTTTGGGTGATAGAAAAAATAAAAAATCATGTTAGATATATATAAAGGGGAAAAAAATGAAGGAGGAACAAAAACAGTTAGGAACTATTGCGAGCACCTGACTGTTAGTGGCCACTGTTGACTGAGTTGTTGTTGTGCCTTGGTATTGGCTGATAATAACATGAGGGGCGGCAGTATTTGCCATCATAGGATTGGTGCTTGAAATGATAGAAGACACATTGCTTGCCAACTCTGCATGCATTCGAGACATGTGTTCCTCATGAGTTTTTCTCCACAGCTCGTCATGTTTGGCGACCACCTTTGATATTACTTGCACTACCTATATTTGTTATTGAGCAAAACATAAGGTTATGAGCAATAGATCTTGCAGAAAAATAAAAAATAAAAATGAACAAATAAAACAGATTCAAACATACTTCAGGTTGGTTGGATGATTTCAACCCATCATCTTCCGGTGGTCCGATGGACAATATTCCTTGTGGGGCATTGAAACCTGTATCCTCAACCAATGCTAGTGGACGAGCTCCATATGGTGTGGTGCAAATGTCCCGAAGCTATTTAAAAGAATTGCATCAAAAATAAAATCTTCTCATGCGAAGCAAACACTATTCATTGACATATGTAAAACAAAGTAAACAACAAACAAAAATCAAACATATGTTCCTTATTAGAAAAGGAAAGAAAAAACCAAATATGAAAACTTGAGCTGACTTCGTTCTACTTAAAATTCTTGAGTTGTTGTTGGTCATCAAGATCATGATGTATTTTATAAAAACGCTACCAAGCATCATATCATCATGATCTTATTCTTACAAAAATGTAACCGGGATCCTTCTAGTTGTTAAAATCACCTTTCTATCAAATAGAAAACCAAAAAAATCATCTACCAATTCCTATTTTGAGTTTTATTTATTCCTTTAAACAATTATGATCGCACTTAAAAGATGAAAATGGATTGCAGAATAACATGCGCTCAAACAATCCAAAAACATCCACTTTTGGAAATTAAAAAATATACTTCACCAAATGCAGAACCAAAAAATGATTTATGTATGCATTCTTCTGTGAGAGCTAAATAAAATTGAGCATGTAGTGCAAAATTCGAACATGAGTGACCAGTATAACTGCATATAGAAAGCTGAGAATTAGCATAACATGACAGACCACTACTTCAGAGTTATAAACCCTAGCAAAGAAAAAGTGGCTCACTACTTGACGAAGAAGGTTTAACCACATAAACTGGAGAGTTAACTAATAGGAGCATTAATATTTTCACAAAAAAGCAATGCTAACAAAAGAAAGATTTTTATTTTTTGTAGCAGCGCTAAAATGACGAATCTGTTCGTGGAAAGTTGTACACTAAATCATGAAAAAATAAGTACTACAACAAAAATGTGGATCCACATTTACAGGCAATGCTCCATAGGCTACTGGTTTGTTAGTTGTCCTTTTGAAATCAACATTAGCTGCGTGAAGTAAATCAGCATTCTGCACATGAACCATTCTAGGGACATTGTAGTTAATGCTCCTAAATGGCCTTGCAGAAGTAAAATCCAGAAAATCCATATATATGATCTGCATAACACGAAAATATGATCAAAACAAAATGAATGAAAAATACAATACTGGAAAAAACAAACAAAAATAATACCAAAAAAGCAAATAGAAAAAAATAACTTACATCAAGCATGGGCAGGCAGCCACCAACCCAGATAGGATCGTTAAAATCAACTTCGACTCTGTTAAAAAGATTTTCGTGGAAGCTTTCGATCTCTTCACTCAGGTGCACTAGTAGAAAAGGGGGCAATGGTCCAGGCCGGGTTAGCCCATTAGTCCCGGTTCAATCCAGAATCGGGACCAATGGGGGCATTGGACCCGGTTCGTGAGCCCCGGGCGCCGGCCGGGCCACGTGGGCCATTGGTCCCAGTTCGACTGGACCTATTGGTCCCGGTTGGTGGGACGAACCGGGACCAATGCGCCTCGCTCCTGGCCCACAACCATTGGTCTCGGTTGGTGGCTTGAACCGGGACCAAAGGCTGCCCTTTAGTCCCGGTTCGTGGCACGAATCGGGACCAATTAGTTGCCTATATATACCCCTCGCCCGCGAGCAGAGCACTCCCAGTGCTCTGTTTTTGTGGCCGGCGAGGGGAGAGCTTTGTGGTGCTCTAGCTCACCTCCTATGCACATGAGGTGTTTGATGGAATGCCCGAGCCACACTACTTAAGCTTTCTCCTCTCCAAGCTCCATTTTCCTCAATATTTGTCTAGGTTTAGCGGTCCGTCACATCCCGTCCCCGTCTTCACCGCCGTCGATCGCCCGCGTCGATCTCGCCGCCGGCACCACCGTGGTGAGCCTCTTGTTCTTATCTTCTTTCTGAAAGGAATTTTTTTTCTTACTTGTATGATTATATAGATACTTGTATAATTTTCTTACTTTTCTTATTCCATCTTATATAGTGTGATGGTTTTGGCATCCGCCCCCGTCGGCCCTCGTCCTATCTATGATTCGGATGTGGTATATATTATCTTTTCATAACTATTGGTTCATTTATTGTTTATGACAATTATGCCGACCAACGTGACATAGATTTTATTTATCTAGGAGGTTGTTGAACCGGAAATTCCAACTGACCCTATTGTCGAGAGGTTAAATTTAGTTGAAGAAGAAAACAATTTGTTGAAGGAAAAAATTAGAAAAATTGAGGATGAGAAGATGATATTGGAGTTGCATGTTGCGGATGTCGTCGATGATCACAAGATCAAGATGGATGCAATGCGCTTGAAGATTAGAAAGATTAGAAAATATGCCATTCATACCGAGGCTTGGTATCATTATGCCGTTGGATCAGTTGTTACATTGGTTGTGATTATGATCGCATTTGTTTTCGCATTGAAATATTTTACATAGTTTCAGTGTATGGTTTAATTAATTTAGATGCTCTGCAGAGCTCTAACATATTAGATGAGAACTATGTATGTACTTTGGTTTTAATGTGATGATGAACTTCTATTAATTTGGTCACTTAATTATCTATTCATGATGTTCTGTAATGATTTTTGACACACTTAATTATATATAATGCACGCACATGAACCGGCAATGGATGTACGGTTCAAGACACACCTCCGAGTACATTAAGGGCGTGCATGATTTTCTCGAAGTGGCTGAGGCAAACAAGCAGAATGGTTTTATGTGTTGTCCATGCCCTATATGTGGGAATACGAAGTCTTACTCTGACCGGAAAATCCTCCACACCCACCTGCTTTACAAGGGTTTCATGCCACACTATAATGTTTGGACGAGGCACAGAGAAATAGGGGTTATGATGGAAGACGGCAAAGAAGAAGAGTACGATGACAACTATGTGCCCCCTGAATACGGTGATGCTACTGAACATCAAGAGGAACCAGACGATGTGCAGGATGATGCTGCAACGGGCGAAGCTGCTGAAGATCAAGAGGAACCAGACGATGTGCCCGATGATAATGATCTCCGCCGGGTCATTGTCGATGCAAGGACGCAATGCGAAAGTCAAAAGTAGAAGCTGAAGTTCGATCGCATGTTAGAGGACCACAAAAAAGGGTTGTACCCCAATTGCGAAGATGGCAACACAAAGCTCGGTACCGTACTGGAATTGCTGCAGTGGAAGGCAGAGAATGATGTGCCTGACAAAGGATTTGAGAAGCTACTGAAAATATTGAAGAAGAAGCTTCCAGAGGATAACGAATTGCCCGACAGTACATACGCAACAAAGAAGGTCGTATGCCCTCTAGGATTGGAGGTGCAGAAGATACATGCATGCCCTAATGACTGCATCCTCTTCCGCGGTACGTACAAGGATCTGAACGCATGCCCGGTATGCGGTGCATTACGGTATAAGATCAGACGAGATGACCCTGGTGATGTTGACGGCGAGCCCCCCAGGAAGAGGGTTCCTGCGAAGGTGATGTGGTATGCTCCTATAATACCACAGTTGAAATGTCTGTTCAGAAACGGAGAGCATGCCAAGTGTATGCGATGGCACAGTGAGGACCGTAAGAAAGACGGGAAGTTGAGAGCACCCGCTGACGGGTCGCAGTGGAGAAAAATCGAGAGAAAGTACTGGGATGAGTTTGCAAGTGAGCCAAGGAACGTATGGTTTGCTTTAAGCGCGGATGGCATTAATCCTTTCGGGGAGCAGAGCAGCAATCACAACACCTGGCCCGTGACTCTATGTATGTATAACCTTCCTCCTTGGATGTGCATGAAGCGGAAGTTCATTATGATGCCAGTTCTCATCCAAGGCCCTAAGCAACCCGGCAATGACATTGATGTGTACCTAAGGCCATTAGTTGAAGAACTTTTACAGCTGTGGAATGGAAACGGTGTACGTACGTGGGATGAGCACAAACAGGAGGAATTTAACCTAAAGGCGTTGTTGTTCGTGACCATCAACGATTGGCCCGCTCTCAGTAACCTTTCAGGACAGACAAACAAGGGATACCACGCATGCACGCACTGTTTACTTGACACCGATAGTATATACCTGGCAAGCTGCAGGAAGAATGTGTACCTGGGCCATCGTCGATTTGTTTCGACCAACCATCAATGTCGAAAGAAAGGCAAGCATTTCAAAGGCGAGGCAGATCACCGGAAGAAGCCCGCCATGCGTACCGGTGATCACGTACTTGCTATGGTCAATGATTTACACGTAATCTTTGGAAAGGGTCCCGACGGACTAGCTGTTCCGAGTGACGCTGGGGGACACGCACCCATGTGGAAGAAGAAATCTATATTTTGGGACCTACCCTACTGGAAAGACCTAGAGGTCCCCTCTTCGATCGACGTGATGCACGTGACGAAGAACCTTTGCGTGAACCTGCTAGGCTTCTTGGGCGTGTATGGGAAGACAAAAGATACAGCTGAGGCACGGGAGGACCTACAATGTTTGCACGAAAAAGACGGCATGCCTCCAAAGCAGTATGAAGGTCCTGCCAGCTATGCTCTTACCAAAGAAGAGAAGGAAATCTTCTTTGAATGCATGCTTAGTATGAAGGTCCCAACTGGCTTCTCGTTGAATATAAAAGGAATAATAAATATGGTAGAGAAAAAGTTTCAGAACCTAAAGTCTCATGACTGCCACGTGATTATGACGCAACTGCTTTCGGTTGCATTGAGGGGGCTTCTACCGGAAAACGTCCGATTAGCCATTGTGAAGCTATGTGCATTCCTCAATGCAATCTCTCAGAAGGTGATCGATCCAGAAATCATACCAAGGCTAAGGAGTGATGTGGTGCAATGTCTTGTCAGTTTCGAGCTGGTGTTCCCACCATCCTTCTTCAATATCATGACGCACGTCCTAGTTCATCTAGTTGACGAGATTGTCATTCTGGGCCCCGTATTTCTACACAATATGTACCCCTTTGAGAGGTTCATGGGAGTCCTAAAGAAATATGTCCGTAACCGCGCTAGGTCAGAAGGAAGCATCTCCATGGGCCATGAAACAGAGGATGGCATCGGGTTTTGTGTTGACTTCATTCCTGGCCTTAAGAAGATAGGTCTCCCTAAATCGCGGTATGAGGGGAGACTGACTGGAAAAGGCACGCTTGGAAGGGACTCAATAATATGCAGGGACGGATATTCTTGGTCTCAAGCACACTACATAGTTCTACAGAACTCTACCTTGGTGACCCCGTATGTCGATGAACACAAGAACAGTGTGCGCTCCAAACACCCGGAGCAGTGCGACGACTGGATTACATGTGAACACATCAGGACTTTCAGCAGTTGGTTGGAAGCACGTATTAGAGGTGACAACACTGTTTGTGATGAGCTGTACTTGTTGTCCAGGGGACCATCTTTGACTGTATTGATTTGGAAAGGATACGAGATAAACGGGAATACATTTTACATGATTGACCAAGATCAAAAGAGCACCAACCAAAACAGCGGTGTCCGCTTTGATGCAACAACCGAGAGGGGAAATGACACATATTCTGTTTACATAGTGGACATATGGGAACTTGACTACGGACATGATTTTAAGGTCCCTTTGTTTAAGTGCAAATGGGTCAATCTGTCAGGAGGCGGGGTACAGGTAGATCCATAGTACGGAATGACAACAGTGGATCTGAAAAATCTTGGGTACACTGACGAACCATTCGTCCTAGCCAATGATGTGGCACAGGTTATCTATGTGAGGGACATGTCTACCAGACCGAGAAAGAGAAAAGATAAGGAAGCGAATACATCATACGATGAGCCAAAGCGCCACATAGTTCTTTCAGGAAAAAGGGACATCGTGGGTGTGGAGGACAAGACAGACATGTCTGAAGATTATGAAAAGTTTCATGAAATTCCTCCCTTCAAAGTCAAGGCTGACCCCAGCATCCTGATAAACGATGAAGATTATCCATGGTTACGGCGCAATAAGCAAATGACAGAAGCGAAGAAAAAGTGAAGACTTTCTCCCACAACTATTATGATGATACCATGCCAACTTTATAACTGACGAGTATGATACAATTGTCCGTTTTGTACACGCACATGCTATGTGGGTCAATTTATGATACCATGTCAACTTTCAACTTTTTCAGAATTCATTTAAAATGCTTTAATGTCTAATGGTTCGGCCCTCGTAATAATTATAAATAGCAACAATAAGTATTTTGTTGTAAGTAGAAACAAAATAAAATAAATAAAATAAAAAAGAAAACAAAAAAACAAAAAAAGTGTTTTCAAATTTGAAAACTAATGGCACTAACAGAAAGTTTATAATTTTCCTAAAACTAAAAGCAAAAAGAATTGAAACATAAAGCAAAAAACAAAAGAAAATAAATAATGCAGAAAACAAAACAAAAAACAACAATAAGAATTTTGTTGTAAGTAGAAACAAAATAAAATAAATAAAGCAAGAAAAGAAAACAGAAAAACAAAAAAAGTTTTTTCAAATTTGAAAACTAATGGCACTAAGAGAAAGTTTCTAATTTTTCTAAAACTAAAAGCAAAAAGAATTAAAAAATAAGCAAAAAACAAAATAAAATAAATAATGCAGAAAACAAAACAGAAAAACAACAATAAGTATTTTGTTGTAAGTAGAAACAAAATAAAATAAATAAAGCAAGAAAAGAAAACAACAAAAC
>NC_041393.1:771223275-771224112 GCF_002162155.2 Triticum dicoccoides | reverse complement strand
TTGTAAGTAGAAACAAAATAAAATAAATAAAACAAGAAAAGAAAACAGAAAAACAAAAAAATGTTTTCAAATTTGAAAACTGGCACTAACAGAAAGTTTATAATTTTCCTAAAACTAAAAGCAAAAACAACTAAAAATAAAGCAAAAAACAAAAGAAAATAAATAATGTAGAAAACAAAACAAAAAAACTGGGAAAAAAATAAAAATAGCAACAATAAGTAAAGAAAACGAAAAAAAAAAAATGCCTCCTGTTGGGCCCCCACGGCGTGAATACGACATGAAACCCTACTATGGGCCAAGATTCAGGCCCGCAGTAGGCCCAGTAGGCCCATCAGGCAAAGCAATAGCAAGTAGGTCTGAAAGCCTGCGGTGGAGAGGAGCTCGAGAGGGGTGCGGCATTGGGGCTTATAAACCACTGCGCGGCCCTCTCAACTAGCAAGGTGGGACTAAACTTTGGCCCCGACGCGGGCAGCACAGGGGCCTTTGGTCCCGGTTGGTGGCACCAACCGGGACTAAAGGGGGGCATTGGTCCCGGTTGGTGGCACCAACCGGGACCAAAGGCCGCCGCTTCCCGCCCTTTGGGCTGCCAAAAAAGAGGCCTTTGGTCCCGGTTAGTGCCACCAACCGGGACTAAAGGGTGCATTACTCCCGGTTGGATTCACGAACCGGGACCAATGGCTTTGCTATATAATTAAACACTTTGCAAAAATTCAGAATCTCATCGCCAGTTGCCCCCGACGACGCCGACCCTCCTCGACGCCGCCAGGCTGCTCCATCTCGCTGCCGCCGCCACCGCCGCCAAGGCCGTCACCTCCCCGAGCCCGCGCCGTCCTCGTC
>NC_041393.1:771133409-771222953 GCF_002162155.2 Triticum dicoccoides | reverse complement strand
CCCGCGCGCCGGCGCCCTCGCCGCCCCCACCGTCGCCATCGTCATCTAGCCACCCCCGTTGTGAGCCGCCGCGCCGCACCGGCTCTGTTTTTTTCATTTTTATTAGTTTAATTTTTTTGTTCAATGTATATGTGTATGTATGTGGCTATGTGTATGTAGATGTTCAAAATGTATAAAAAACTTGTTCAGAGCATGTTTTTGTTCATATATGTATTTTTTGTTCATATGTGTATTAATGTTTTCATATATGCAAAAGATTGATTTTTAGAAAAGTTAGGTTTTTTTTCTGTTCATAGATTATTTTTGGTGATATTAATTATTGTAGAATATGCAAATGTTTGTATGTTCATATGAACAATGCATTGGGCAAAATCTTTGTTTTTTCGAAATTTCCTATTTGAACATTTTTTTAAAACAAGCAATACTAAAAGAATGAGAGGAAAAAGGAAAATAAGAAGAGGAAGAAAGGAGAAGAAGAGGAGAGGAAGAAGAGGAGAAATAAATAAGAAGAGGAAAAAAGAAGAAAAAGAAGAGGAGAAGAAGAAAGGAATAGAGGAGAAGAAGAAAAATAGAAATTCTTCTTCTCCTCTTTTTTTTCTTCTTTTTCTTCTTCTTCCTTCTTCCTCTTTTCTTCCTTTTCCTTATTTTCCTTTCTCGAGGGAGAAGAAGAAAAAGAAGAGTAGTAGAAGAAGAAAGGAATAGAGGAGAAAGAAGAAACTTCAACATGAGGGGGGGAGGGTACCGATACCCCCTCCCCTCGAGATAACTTCGACATGAGGGGTGGTCGATATATATACCCCCTCTCGACCGTGATAACTTATACAACGGCAGCACCCCCCTCGGCCCTCTCGCTCGACCAAAACTCTCGAGGACACCCAAACCCTAGAGAGAAAACGATGTTGGTCTCCTACCCCCTCCCGCCACGCCCCTACCCGACAAATTAACTCTCTCGAGGCCACCCAAATTTACCAAGTTAAAAGAGCGTTGTCGTCGAGGCCACCCCAAACCCTTGAAGCGTTGTGTCGAGGCGACCCCAAACCCTAGAGAAGCAGCATCGAGGCAACTAACATGATTCCTTATTGTGATTAGCTAGCTAGTTCTACGTTTGCCACTAATATATATATATATATCCATCTGTACCATGTTTGAATAATAATTGACATGTTGTAAATATTTGCAGAAACTATGGAGCACTCCCGAGACGAAGAAATGGAAGCGATGTTGGTGGACATAATCACAAATGGAAGTGATGAAGTTGCGTCATTTCTCCTCGACACCGAAGAGGGCTATGTTCATGATGTCTTCGGCCCATTAATGCCGGTACAAGAAGAGGACTATGTTCATGGTGGCTCCGGTGATACAATGGAGGTACAAGAAGGAGACCGTGCTGACTGCTCCGGTGACCGAACCGAGTCCGGCCAGGTATATATATATATATATTAGTTAAGCCCGTGCTGACTAGTTAATTGATGCTTCCATTGTTTTGGTATATGTACACATATTAATTACTCTCGTCTTTCTTCCTTATAATTTCTAGCCCTTCGGATCGAGCACAACTTCGGTAAGGAGACGAGGCCCGAAGAAAAAGTTGAGCTCGGATGAAAAGTTTGAGATCATAGAAATCGCGCCCGACGGCGAACCGATTGAACCCATCCGGACAAGGAAGGCATTTTCTTCTCAGTGCGGGGTTCTTGTTAGGGACAAGATCCCGATCAGCATCCAGCAATGGTATAAGCCTAAGGAGGAAGACCCTAAGGTGTCTTATGTCAATGATATGCAGAAAGAAGATCTTTGGACTGAGCCGAAGGAAAATTTCACCCTACCGCCAGAGGAGGATCCGGAAGCCAGTTAAAGAGAAATTAATCAAGTCTTGTGCTCTTAAGAAGATGGCAACCCTAATGAGGAGGTGGAGGAAAGAGATGAACCAGTTTGTCGGAAAAAAAAGACACCAGAATTCATTGGCAAATATGAGAAGATCAAAGATCACTGGCCCGCATTTGTGGCCCACAAGACATCGGAAAAGAGTAAGAAGATGTCGGAGACAAACAAGAAAAATGCTGCGAAGAAGAAGCTTCACCATCGCACGGGGTCAGGTGGCTACCTCAAAGCCCGGCCTAAGTGGTCCAAGGCTGAGCATGATCTGCTTGAAAAAGGGATCGAACCAGAGACAATGTACCGGCCAGACCGTTGCTGGACTTGGTCCTTCGGGGGTGGCGGAACCTTGGACCCTGTAACAGGGAAGTGCCAGTGGACGGACGAGCAACTGCAAATACCAGTCAAGAACCTTCGACACTATATCGATGCAGCGCTCCGAGGGACGTTCCTTCCAAACAGGGAGAAGGACGAGCTCCCAATGGCCCTTGGAAATCCTGAGCACCCTGGACGGACACGAGGCACGCCAGGCTCCATTCCGTGGAAGGTTGGTTTTCCGGATGCAGGGGGTTACAAAACCCACGAGAGGAGGAAGAAACTGGAGCAGGACCAACTGCAGGCTGCACGAAAGGGTAATGGGGCTAGAGGATCGAGAAGAGGAACGAGAAGCAGCAGATCGCAGCAAACGACCTGCCGAAGCTTCCCCCAAAGCTACCCCGCCATCTCAGCGGAGAAGCAGCGTGGCTTCCACCGAGCTACTTCAGCCGAAGCATGTCTTGACGGCTCTTGCCAGCTATCCCGTGGATGGTATCACGGAGTCTCAAAATTGCCACATTATGGCGCGACGGATGAATTTGAAGGTCAAGGCGGCTGTTGGCCAAGTTTATCCTAGTGGACCCGGCACAACTTATCACTGCCAGCCGATTCCAGAAGGATATGCTAAGGTGATGGTGGATGAAATAACGGAGGGATTTGAGGACCTCCCGCTTGAGCACCCTACCGGTGAAGGGGAGACTAGGCTGGGTTATGCTCTGAAGACTCCATGCCTATGGCGGAAGGAGCTCATCAACCTTCTGAACTGGACGCCTCCGCCTCCTCCTCCTCCTCCGGCGAGTCAGGGCACTCCGCCTCCTCCACCGCCTCCTCCTCCGGCGAGTGACGATCAGGGCACGCGTGGCGGCACTCCGCCTCCTTCTCCGGCGCGTGGCGGCACTCCGCCTCCTTCTCCGCCTGCGCCGGCGCTCCCGAGCAGCCAGCAGCCTCCTCCTTCTCCGCCTCGCCAGCAAGGGCGGAAGAGACCCGCCGCCGCCCCGGCTACTCCGGCGCGTCGAACTCCTTCTCCTCCGCCTCGTAAGCAAGCACAAAAGAAGACAAATGCTGCAGTCGCTCCGTCTGCTCCGGTGTCTAGCAGCACAACCAGAGGCGGGAGGCAATACAAATACGGTCCATCTCTTAAGCCTCTAGAGAAGTTACCATACGAGAGGTCCAAGGAGGAAAATGATACGATTGTGCGGACCCACGTGAAGGAGTTCTTTGAAGGGGTGAAAGCAAAGAGACATCCACCTCCGGAGGAGAAGGTAGATCCGGTGAAAGCAAAGCGCACTATCGATGCCCTGAGGAAACCACCAAAGTCTCCGCCGAGAACCAACTATGAGCGCATTACTGAACGGACATATCTCCAAGCCCAGCAGTCGGGAACTACTGTCAGTGATAAAAGGTTAAAAGAACGAGCAAAGGGGAAAAAATTGCCTAGCTCGGCGAACAAGCACAACAATCGTGCCCCCCCCCCCCCGCTCAATGTGTCTAATGCTCCGGGGACGGTGGGCGGTTATGGCAATCTTGAAGATTACCTGCCTGACGATGCACTTCCTGATTTCATGGAGGTGGACGAACACAGATACGAGTACGGGAAGCCTCTCGTCAAAGATGAAAAATCTCTGACAACAATGATGCAAAGATTCCATAGTTGGTACATGAAAACCTGCAGAGAGTCTGAGGGGACGAACAGTTTGTATCTGAACATTAAAGAGGAGCACGACCTCGTTTCAAATGATCTGTTGTGTGTTCCATTTGATGAGTTCTTCGTGTTCTTCAATCAAAAGGCCCTCGATAAATTAATGGTCTTTTGCTACTGCCTGTAAGTACCATTTCTGTCATTAAGTCTCTATATATAGCTCGGCTCTTTCATTGCATGTATTTATAATTAATTGTCCTCAATATATTATGCAGATTGAAGATCGTCGAGTGCAAAAAACAAGAAATTTATGATATTGGGTTCATTAACACAAATATCATAGATGTATTTCTGGTTGAAAAGAACGTCAAAGAGGCCGAGGACAACTTGCTACGATCGTTGATCAAAAATCAAAACAAAGATACCATACTCTTTCTTTACAACGGCAAGTGAGTGTTACTGTCGTGTGCATATTCGGTTTCCCTTATTACTCGAGCGAGGTTATAATAATGTAATTGATGAGTTATGCATGCGTGGGCAGGTACCACTATATTCTTCTGTAGATTAAGCTTGAGCGTGGACTAGTAACCGTCTTAGACTCGAGACGGAAAGATCCCGAATCCTATGCGGACATGACTGAAATGCTCAGCAAGTAAGTTCAATCGATCATTATCGCACCATATCGGCAAGTTTTTGTTCATTTCCTGATATCTCAAGTAATAATAATTATTTTCTTTGTCTTGCAGGGTTTGGAAACAGTTCACCGCAGAAGCTCCGGGACTGCCGAAGGAGCTGCGATATACATACCCAAAAGTAAGTACTACTGGCTAGCTAGTTGCGCGCATCTCCCGTTGATTCTATAGTTATACTTTCATCAATGCCATTTATAATGCTTTATTATCAGTTTGATTGACCTCTATTTCTCGTAAAGTGCTTGTGGCAGGAGGAAGGGAATGATTTCTGTGGATACTACGTGTGCGAGTTCATCCACACCGCGACTTTGAAAAACAAGCGGGGCTACTCTAGAAGACAATATGAAGTGCGTAAGCAATAATATTCATAATTTCATTTTATTACACCTTCATTTCTGTTGAGTTTCATTCATATATATGTATTAATTAACCCTCTTCTTCAAATTAGACGTGGCAGATGCGGAATGAACTCCTAGAACCAGATCGCATGAAAGCAATTCAAGAGGAATTGGCGGGATTCTTTCTTGACCACGTCATCAGTAAAGCCGGAGAATACCATGTGAAAATTGATTTCAAATGCTAGGGGTTTGTAATTAAGAGATCTTATACATATTGTACATGTATGTAGCCAGTAGCGTCGGATACATGATACGAAAACTTGTTGTTCGACCAATCTCTCGTAGAAGGAGAGGTCGATCGATCACTTCTCTCGGTATGCATGACGAACTTCTGTACTGAATGGTTCTCTCGATCACTTATGTATATATAGTACGTAGCGTCGACCAAGCACGGACATAAGAGAGGACACTTCTCTCTATTAATTAGCTAGCTAACACAATATATGAAACACCTAAATTAACCCCCGAAAACCTCCAACCCCCCCTCCTTTCAAAAAAAACCCAGCCACTGGAATGCTGACGCGTGGATGCCTTTTGGTCCCGGTTGGAGCCACCAACCGGGACCAAAGGCCCCCTGACTGGGCTCGGCGCACAGGGCCACGTGGAGGCACATTGGTCCCGGTTCGTGTTTGAACCGGGACTAATGGATGGAGGTATTAGTAATGACCCATTAGTCCCGGTTCATGAACCAGGACTAAAGGCCCTTACGAACCGGGTCTATTAGGTGTTTTTCTACTAGTGGTGATTGATGTAATATGCAACTGTGAAATGTCATGCAGACCGTAGAGAAGCTTCCAGTTCGCGTAGTTGCCAGTGATTGGACAGAGAACTGTTGAGATGAACAAAAACAACAAACTGCAACTAAAACCTTCCTCAGTTTCATCATTCTTCATCATAGTGACAATGTTTTCTATTGGAATGTTCCTACTTCCAGATTTATATATATCACTGAGTGCCTTAACTTTTGCTACTACAGCAGGATCATTGCCCTCGGTAGGAAAAGGTTCAAAACCAGATTGAATTCCAAAAACCTGAATGACCATTCCCTTCGGATATGAATAACTTTGTTCTTGTCCTTGAAGACAACATTTGAGCGAGTATGGTCGGCAAGCCATTGCATGAATCCGATGGGGACAATAAGATGCCTATTGATGTGCAACAGATTATCCAGATCATGTTTCGAAATATATCCTTTTTGCTTATCAGTTAAATTTGAAATGGCTTTGTTCCATCTGAGGGTCGAGAACCTATGCTTTATAGTCCCACGGTGTTTCAGAGTTTCAGACATGGTTACTAGATAGTGAGCTCCGTGGACAAACCAAAAAAGGATAATGACATTAAAAATGATGAACCGAAGAACTAACTGAGATAAAAAAAATTACTTAGGTTGTTCCGTTGTGAGGGAAGGATGGGACACGCAATATTTCCATGTAAAAAAGCATATCATAAATGATAACACAGCAACCGAATGTAAAAAAATTAATGACGTTGATTCAGACTGTAAACTGTTCAGCGCTTTCATACCTAAAATGCAGTGCAAATAAGAAACATAACAACTTAATAATAGGTTTAACAAATAATGACATAAACACTAACAACCACATAAAGGGCCAGCAATGTGCTATACACACCTTATAGGGGGGGCTATTAAACAAAAATCTATGCCCAAACCCTAGTTAATTCCAAGCAAACCACATCAGGACACCTTGAAAAAAATGTACAAACCTAATGAAAATCTATGAAGAAACCCTAGCTAAAATCGCAACAAACAACCCCAGCACTTCCATGAAAATAAAAATTGTAACCCTATCTATGAATCTAGGGCAGAACCCTGGCAAAATCTAGGGTGGAACCCTGGCGAAATCGAAGCAAACTATACCAGCACGCCTTGAATTAGAAACCCTAGCACAAAACTATGATGAAACCCTAGCGAAACTCCATGGAGGAACCCTAACTAAACGAAGCAAATGACATCAGCAGGCCATGATCTACAAAAAATCCTACCACGAGACTATGGCGAAACCCTAGAAAATCCTATCGCGTCTCTACACAAAACACTGCCCGGCGGAGCGAACAAATCACATCCGAGATGAAGAAAAGGAGAGACAGAGACGGGGATGGAGGTCAAGGTTGATTCTCAAACCTCGGGGAAGAACGTCGGGTGGAGGGAGAAACTCCGTCCGCTGTCGATCTAGAAAGTGTCGCATGGTAGGATAAGGAGAAAGAAGTCGGCGAAGAAGAAATGGAGACTGGGAAGAGAAGCCGAAGAAGAAGAAACGGAGACGGGGAAAACAAAGAACCAAGGCCAGCACTGGGCACCGGTGCGCCGGCCGAAAGTTTCGGCCGGTTTGTCCCCAGCCGCCCGATCTAGCCTCGCGAGACCGTCAGATCGTAGCTCCTCTTCTACCTTTTTCTTACCTTATCCTCGCCTCCAGCATGAACAGAGAGGAGCGAGCCCGTCGGAACCGCCATGGATGCGCGACCACGAAGCACCACTGGCTCGCTCCACCCGTTGCGCTGTCGCAACCGCCTGCCTCGCCGTCGCCGCTCGTCGTCGTCGCGTCGCGCGCGAGGTTGTGGTCGTCGTGCCCGAGGTGGTCGTCGTGCGGTCGCCATTGCAGCTCCCCTGACCGCTCCGTTGTTGCAGCACCGCGGCACACCGTCGCATCTCCACCACCAGCTGCCGTTGCAGCTCCGCCATCACCGTCGTGCCCCTGTCCCAGCAAAATTGACTCCATGGCCACGGCTTGCCATCTCGCCATCACTGCTTGTAGCTCCCGCCATTGATGGTTGTAGCATCCACCGATGAAGGTTGTAGCATCGCCGGCGGCCGCTTCCAGCAAAAGAACGCTAGGGGTTGTTGCTTCACGCCTAGATAGTTGTAGCATCGCTACTGCCGCTCGCAGCTCCCTGCACCGCCGGTTCCAGCATCTCCGGCGACCGGTTGTAGCATCCCCATCGGCCGCTCGAAGCTCCTCGCACTGCCAGTTCCGCATCGTCGACGGACGATTGTAGCAAAGAGCGATTCCGGTTGTAGCAAAAGGCGACCTGGTTGTAGCAAAAATGCAACGCCGGTGGTCGTGGTTGTATCTTCCCAGTCATGGTTATAGCCACCGCCAGCCACAAACGCCGATTGTAGCAAAATTCCTCGCTGGTGGAAGCAAAATCCGATGATGGATGCAGCAAAACTTCGCAACGCCGTCACGATTGCAGCTTCACCATGAAATCATTGTATCAAAAATTCTTGCCGGTCGTAGCAAAATCTGGCAATGGATGTAGCAAAATTCCGTCACCGCCGTCGCTGTTGTAGCTCCGCCATGAAATTCTTGTAGCAAAACTTTTTGTTAGTAGTAGCAAAATTGAACGACGGTTGTAGCAAAAATCATAACGACACGCACCCCACTCTTCGCTGACCCTGCCAGTTGAAACATCTCCGGCCGGCTGCTCCGTAGCCACGGGCCTTCGTCGTCTTCCTTGCACTAAGGCGCTTCCCCCTTGTAGCGTGGGCAGTGAAGGGGGTAACCAGCCACAGAGCTCCCACGCCTGGCCCCAGGCTCGCAATGTCTCCCAGCCTGAGCAGTAGCAGATGGCCGCACTGTCAGTAGAGACATGGACGAGCTCGTTGTGCGGTGTTGAGAAATTTAATGGGGAGAAGAGAAAAGAGATAGACACAGAAGGACGAGTGGAGGACGGATGCGCCGTGTAAAGAGATAAGGGATGGGCGTTTCCTTCAGGCCCCACCTACGCACGTGCCCAACTTTTTATGTGTGACAAGCCAGTGCGCCGGTGTTAAACGTTTCCCAAGAACAAAACAGAGAAGGAGGAGGAAAAGAAGTGGGTCGACCCGATTAAAGAACAACAGACACAGGGGGCGTACGCGTCACGGCGCTACGCGGCGACCTACGCGCCGTATAGGAACCCCGCTATGGGGAGCTTGAGACGAGACAGAGTGCAGCCTGTCAAGAGCTGCCAAATAGGCCGCCCCAGCGGGAAGAAAAGGCCTTCAACGTGTTTTTCCTATTTTCACATTATTATATTTGTTTTTTGCCTAACTTTTTTACTTTTACTTATATTTTGAAATTATATATTCTCTTAATGGACGACTTGGTGAATAGTCTGCGTGGTTTATTTTCGCTGGTTTTTTTTCGTCATCCTCCCCCTCCGGTTTTTCTTTTGTCTCTCCGCCTCGATCTTAAAAAAAACAGCCTCTAGACTCCCCTCGATCTGTTTCCTCGTTCGTCAAGACTCCCCCAGCCGCTGAGCCCTTCGCCGCCGCCACCGCCGCTCTGATTCTAGCCGATGCCATCCGACTCACGCGCCGGCCGCCACCAGCGCGGCTCACCCTTGTCTCCCCAATCGATGCACAACACCTCCTCGCCGTTCCCTCCTTGCGCGCGCCCCTGCGGCTAACCCTAGCCGCCAACTCGTGTTGCAGGCACTGAGGATGGGAGCGGGGCAGCCGCGTCGCTGAGGGGTTGGACCGGCTGGGGCGTCACCACTTGGGTGGAGAAGTAGGGGCAGCGGTGGCGCCGTGTTGGGGCGGAGGAGAAGGATGGCGACGACGGGCGAAGACATCGTTGGCGGCGGCGGCGGCGGCGAATCTGGTAGAGCCCCTTTCTCTTCCCAAGCCTGCCCCTCTCACCCTTTTCCTCAAGCGGCAAGACCCCAGGGGGATCGAGGTTGCGACGCTGACGTTATCTCCTACTCCGGATCCAGGGTGAGAATCTTGTGTCTTTCCTCTTCTTCTCTGGTGACTATGGTTTGAAGATTTGGGATCAGGCAGCTGGCCTTGGCGGGGGTCACATTGCAAGAACCGAAGCAGATGCAGTAGAGAAGCAGAAGCGACCAGTTCACTCCGTTATGAAATCTTGTTTCTGATTCTTGGATCCTGTGTAGTAGAGAAGCAGAACTCAGCGGGTATTCCTTTGGATACATTATGAGGTTGTTTCTTCTTTGTTTACTGACAGCAAGAATTGACAGCCTTTTTCTTTTGTACTTTGTCTGTCTTAATCACCTAGCTTACCTGGATTCAAGAGTATGAAGGGTTTTTTTTAGAGAGGAATAGAGGATGACTGTTGGTTGTTGTACGCTGAAGGTCGTATATATTATTTGTTTGCCTCCAACGAAGCTGCAGGTCTGATCCAAGCAAGCAAGTTTTTCTTATCTGATCCTAAAACAAATATCATGACAGAATAACGTATAAGCAATGCAGTGTACCAATATATACAAGTGCATAAGTTATTCTCCTAGCTTTTACATGCTGGGCCATTGTTAGAAACTATTCTTGTAAGCATACGCTTTTGTACAATTTTGTTTGTTAATTTCTATGTATTAGCTTTGACTTTCTTCAGCTGACGTTAATTACTTTGATCCTTTTCAGTATGCTGAAGGTTGAAAATGAGGCTGTCACTGCTGAAGATTGGCACCAACACGGGTGTCGTTCGGCTTCGCTGCTTGATTCGGCAAGGTCCTCACGTTCTTCTTCAAGGAGGACTTTGCACTCAAGGTAGGGGCCATCTTCAAAGCCACATGCCCGCTCTACGATGGCGCACTGCAAGAACGCCTCGGTCATCACCTGAATCTCATGGAGCGTGTTGCAGGCTGTGGAACAAGCTCCGCGAGGTTCGTATGTTGATGTTTGTGCTCAAAATTTTGACAATTCCACTCGAATAGCACTTCTCCAGTGTATGTATATATGCAATCGACTGCAATCTGTAAGTACAAGCTCCGGGAGAGCACCGTGGCCTCTGCTATCCGTGACACGAGATAGGTCCCTTCCCTGACGTAGGCAATAGCCCCATCCCTTGCTGATACGGATAAAGACCCAAGAATCCTTTTATTGGTATGTATTTTAGATTGATTACCCCAGTGGTTTCTTTTCTTCATGTGAACTAACGATGTATCTGACCAGATTCCCCTCTCAAGTATGTACCCGATCGGTTGGAACGTGGAAACATCACAAATTCACATGTGAGTAGCGGAGAGAACAATGTCAAGGCCATGTCCAGAAGCAAGCGTAGCAAGGCATCCGGCGAGGGTGCTGGTTGCGGATGATATCGTACGGAGGTGCTGCTGCCTCCACTGGGTGGTCGGCTGGTGGTCAAGCCATCGCTGGCGCCGGTGTCAAAGCTGTTGTACCACTTCCCCATCGCAGGGTTCGACGCCAAGGCGGCGTACTCATTTCATGTTCCTCGTCGCGCCCCAGGGAGAACGAGTTGTTGCTCATCACCTTTACTATGCCCGATGCAACACCTGGAGGTGCTGACGCCCACATCGTGCCATAGCCTCACCATCATGTACGATGCTAAAGAGGGGCTCAGGTGCAGCCCGGCTGGGGTTCGACAGTACGCTTGAACACTAAGGCCGTGAGGATAATCAGCGGGATGCACGGGCCCCATGAGTAGCAGGACATGAGGTGTACACTACTGGAGGCGGATGCTGCTGGAAGGCTGTTGGCCGGCGGCAGCCCGAGCGGTGCCCTTAGGATGTGCAGGTCTGTGGCCAACACTAGCCAAACAAGTACATCTCTGATCTCTCTCTTTTGCTAGCTATCTCTTCTACTAAACAGCATACCTATTGTTATCTAGATGACTAGATGCACAACCACATAAGTTGTTCGACGCATGCTCTAACATGCGATGATTGATTTTATGCATCTTCTATGAGCACTTGCTAAAATAATTAATACATTGGAATGCTTCGAATCCAAATGTATAAGTTTACTTGAACGGTGTAGTTGATTGGACTTTGGAGTGCATATTTGGTTGATTCCAACATTAATTTTAGTGAACTAGCTGGGCATCATTTCAACTGCTATAGTTGTGATAAAATTATAGTGAACTTTTCAACCAAAACAAACTATAGTTAATTTTAAGGTTAAAAGGTCATCATCTTGTAGATTAGAGATGGAGCTTTTCTATGCTAAGTACTTGCTGAAATGCATTTTACCTTAGTTTTTATTTAATTCATCTTATTCCAGAGTGGACACAGTAGAGTTTAGAGTTTTCCTTCGAATTTGAGGCATATGGAAGTAGGACTTGGACGTCATCGAGGAATCGTAAAGGCGATCAGCCAAATATGCTGTACTGATGACAAGGATGCTGGAGTGGCAGTAGAGCCACTCGCCGCGGGCTTCCAACATTGGCAGTCGCACCACCACGTCTCTCTCGTCGCCTTCTTGCTGATCTTCAGCCCCATAGCAAATTTTTGATATTTAAAGGACCACCGGCATTTGGATCGCTAGCTATAACTTTTATTGTACTGTACTAATTGCTATGATAAAATCCATGTCATTGTACTGTACTAATTAGTACTCTACTATAAAGATGATAATCACATCAATCTAAGTTTACCGGGTGGTGCTTCTTTATATGTATTCAGAGAAAAGTAATAGATTTCCCTTGTAGATTTATTTTTCGTAATAGGAATGATAGCATTTTTCAGAACAGATTTAGAGAAGTAATAGATTTTCTGTTGTAGATTTATATTTCCTTTTGCGGAGTTGCAACAGTAACACACAATCGTATGCTACCAGCTGGAACAATGATGAAAAGGCTAGGAAGGAGTAGGAACTAACTTCATTTAGAAAAAAAAAAGGAAGGTTAGATTTTGCAACAGTAGCATGCAAACATATATAAAAGGGATGGCAGCATTTTTCAGAACAGTACTAATTCCAGATTTATTGACTTGCAAATCAAGTGGGTAGGCATCTGAAAAGTCAGTGGACTAAAGATGTGCAAAGGGTTGTATACACCATGTTTTAGAAAAGATGTCTCGGAGAGTATTGAATGATGGAATGACAAAGGTGGTGTTGGTTTTGGCCCGTGTTCCTCTTCAGACTGTGTAACCCATCTATAAAAGAAGGCAAGAATGTGGTAGTGTAAAACACATCAAGAGCAAACCGAAGATTTGTGAACGGAAAAGCATCACATTTAATTTCAATGACATAAACTACAGATCTCTTACACAGTAGTTTTTGTGCAAGACAAATTACCATTAACAACCAAAGTATTATCTTGATAGCTTGAAACAAGTAGATTACCTCATGACCTTGATTCGTGTTATGACAACCAAAGTATTGCTACCTTTATTGTTTTATGACAATGGCCTGTTGGTAAAGAAAGAAAGTGATCTAAGTATTTCCATGGAACAAACTACTACTTTATTCATTTCCATTCATGGAAAATGTCATTAGCAAAGATAAAGTTTACTGTTTGCTTAGGAATATTAAAGTTAGTTTTAGTTCCAATTTTGAATTTGGTATCATGCATATTAACATAAGCCTGGTTGGTTCAACCGATCTGAATTCAGCTTTAATTCCAATTTGGAATTTTGTATCATGAATATTAACAGCAGACTTACATTGAAGACCCCAACGGAGTTGGAGGTAGATCGGGTATAGAGATAAAAAGATAAAAAAATACCTATGTATCCTAGAGAGGTGAGGGTTAAAAAATATACTCCCTCCATTCCAATGAATAAGGCGTACACGCTTCTTAAAATCCAACTGTGACCATAAATTAAACTTTTGCGACTTAAAAATTATACCACTGAAAACTTCTTGTCAATATGAATTAAATGGTATAATTTTTATCAAATATAATCCGCATTTGGTTGGTATAATTTATCATCAAAGTTGATTTTTGAAGTGCGTGCATGCCTTATTCATTGGATGGATGGACTGCATCTTACGAGAGGGGGGAGCAAGGTGCAAGTTGCCTTTGGGATGAAAATTTCTATTCATCACTTGCTCACTTGGAACATGAGTTAGTGGATTTTGTGACAAGAGTGAAGGTTGAGAGTGAGTGGGATGAGGGTTGGGGTTAGTCTGTTTAGTTACAACTCACTTAGAACACGAATTAGTAGATTTCGTGACAAAAGTGGCGGTCGAGAGTGAGCATGATGAGGGTTGGGGTTGGTTCAGTTAATGCTATCTGAGCGGAATAATTTTTCTACTTTAGAAAATGTGGCAAATTGCATTTCATTAGAGATGGCTTTGTAGCAAATTGCATGAGCGAGCGGTTCATATTTTTTTTTCCATCAAGTTGTATAAGTATTTGGTTAAGATAGAAGGGTAAATGTTAGCATGCATTTTTTGTTACGATAGGAGGGTAAATGTATTGGTCGGTTGCTTCAAGAGTTAATAATGAACACGGTAGCGTATCAGTTGCATCTTGCATGCCAACAATGGATATCATATTTTTATTTCGTCATAGTGCACGGCATTCAATAGTATGTTACAAGGTGACAATGACTCAGGAGATACCAGACTTGCCTTCTTGGCTCGAGGGGTGTCACAGTGACACATGCCTCCTCCCCCTTGATGACCATGGTGGATCAACACAAACGTCGAGGGGGTGGGGGTGCTGGAGGATAGGGGCGGAGAGTGGGGCGGTTGGCGGGGGACTCCTCCTTAACGCTTCATGGGGAGGTACGGTGTGAAGGAGAGAGGGCTCCATAGCGATGGTGAGATGGGCGCCATCCGGTTTAAAGGATAGGGCTCCAACGAGAAAAGTTTGATGGGAACCCGAGAAGGAAGAGGGGGGGTCCAGCAAAAAAAGGGAACGATGGGTCGTTGGGTGGTTTTTTTGTGTTGGGACTGTGTGTTGGAGATAACATGACAGATAGTCCAAAGAACCACATTTCTCACCAACACACCAGCTAAATTAGGGGGAGACCGGACTGTCTAGACGGATGAATTTTGGAAAGCCCATTGGGCATTTGTTTGATGTTTGAATACGCCCAAACATATGAGAAAGAAATGTATCCCGTAGCAACGCACGGGCATTCTACTAGTGCTTTCATAGTTCTCCATACGTCATCTATTTGCAACTGCTGATTTTATGATAACCAATCTCCGTCCATAAGTTCAGCTTGGCATGGGCCTGATGGAGCGACCCCGAGAAAAAAAGTATTGGCTGCTGGGATTTGAAAACGTGACCTTAAGTTAAGGTCCTACACACCACGGCCAACCCTGCTGGGCTAGCTTGTGGTACAAAAAAGGTTGGTTTATAGCAAATCCCTGACTATGGGCTGGCCCATCAACGCTGCACGGCTCTGACATTATACAAAATCCCACCTCGCCCCGTTCATAAAGTTCTTCCAATTTATATATGTTTTGATATTCCTTGTATCAAGGAGCCATCTTAAGAATTACTAATATGCAAAGTGGAAAGAAAGAATTGAGAGAAAGAAAGAAGGAAGACGTACAAATATAAGGGAAGGAATAAGAAAGGAAAGAAAATAAGACAAAGAATAAGAAAGACGTGCAAGGAAAAAGGAAGGAAATGAGAAGAAGAAAAAAGGAAGGATAACTCTCCATTTAAGCTATGCGAACGAGCTAACACCGGCGGCTGCGGAGGAGACTATGAAACGAGCTTACAAGAAAAACAACCATTGCTCAATAATTGACCAACAAAGACTACCAAGACGGCCATTAAAATGTTGATGCCTTTCAAATTCTTTCTTTCTTCTAGACGCCTTTCAAACTCTTATCATGCTTTTAAGGTCTAGGACCAGAGTATGTGAACTAACAGATCCAATGAATGGGACATGGGATGAGGAGATGCTAAAGACAATATTTAACCCGGTGGATAGTCGTAGGGTTATGCAAATTCAGATTCACTCTTAATCGTTTGAAGACATCATAGCATGGCACCCAAATAGAACCGAACTTTGTTCAGTCCAAAGTGCTTACCATATGTACTAGATACATACTTTCCGGGTTCATGCAAACATGTAAGAGTGACCTGGTGGCACTACACCTTTGTCTGTCTGGAATACTCTTTGCAATCTTCAGATTCCACGTAAGGTATAGATATTTGGATTAAGAGTTTTGTGAGAAACTATTCCTGTCTAAGCTATCTTAACCAATAGGCATGTCAGGTCAAACGAATCGTGCCCTATTTGTCATCAATGGGTGGCGGACATCCGACATCTACATGTGCACAAATGTGTGAGTCATGTGGACCCGCCGTGGGGTGATACAACAAAGTGATCACACTTTGCCAGTGGATAGATCGGGTTCTGTTATATTCAAACACATTTTATCTCTTCCATAGGAACACCTAGCTATACGTCTAACTTTGAATTTCAAACAAGAGATAGCAGCCAGAGGTTTGTACTTGTGGCGGATACGCAGACAAATTAAGCACAACGAAGCGGTTCTGGCAGCATGAGATGGTCATTTTTGGTCTTGTCAATTGCAAGCATTCATAAGAATTCATCACCCCGTTCACTAAGTATACCTGAAGGCAGGTGGTGTAAGACAAACCTGAGTATCATTAAACCAAATGTTGATGCAATATTTTTCCCAGACAAAAGAGTCGGAGTTACGGTTTTTCCCCTACGGACGTGCGTTGCTTGCAGGCTTGTTCCCCGTCCTATCTAATGAGGTTATTGTTCCGGTTTTTCTGGGTTTTTATAGCTGCCGCTGGACAACCCTATTCATTTGACCGCTTATATCCTTTAATCTCTCCTCCTGTTTCATTGGCGTCCAGCTGCTGCGGCGGCGGCGGCTCGTACGGATGGGGGCCGACGTCGGCCTGAAGCTCGATAGGCACGTACGGCTCATCTTCTCACCGGCTAATGGCGGCGACATGATTGATCTGGTTTGTTTTTGGCACAGCGACCAAGTGCGAAATAAGATTGACCTGGCGCTCACTTCTCTGCTTCTGCCGGCGTTTAGGTAGCCGGAATCGGATGACCATCGCCTACCATGGTGCCAGTGAAGAGCGACATGAGAACAGCGGAGCCAGTTCTTTCCTGTTGATATTGAAGCCTGCTATTAATTCTCCAACCACAAGCAGCTGGCATTGGAGTCCACCCGTCGCATGCTAGGTACCTGATCGATTTGTCTCACTACATAAATTCCTCACGGCAAGAATTCTAGTACAGCTTCATTTACTTTGTATGTTCCTCTTTTTCTAATTCCTTCTTTCAGGTCAGGTCACGAAGCACCACGGATCTGGTACGACATGGTTGTATCTTCTCGTACAGTTTGGCAATATCTTGAACCAACAAGTATTTAGGGTACATATGTATTTATCTGGAGTACCACAGGCATGCACTTAATCGGTTTAGTAAATTTTCTCTGTTTTGCTTCAGATCATGCAAGGGAGAAAGGGATCTTTCAACTCTGAGAACTGATATCTTTGTTGATCACGTGGATAATATGATCAAGATGCTAACACAATATGGTCAACTGAAGCAGCAGCTAAACTATGGACGATCAAAGAGAAAATCACTTCTCTCTAAAAAAGAGAAAAAATACTCAGATTTGTAATTGTATATTTTCCTCCGTTACCATGTGTGTAGTCAAACTGAATGTACTATTATCTTCAAATGAAGGATATGTAATACCTGTGTGTTGACCCTTTTTCTGAATAATGTTTCTCTATATATCCATGTTTATTTTGGATGGATTGATAGCCGTTCATTAGGAGGTATATACCTTTTAGTTCAGTGTACCACTTATGTTGGTATATACTTTTTCTTGCTGAAGTGGTATATATTACTCATTGCAGTTGTACTAGTCATCCAAATACCGTATATCTCTGGGTAGTATATACTCCTTTTAATTCTGAGCAGTATGTGCTCATTCAGCGAAAGTGATAGATGAAAACTCAGGTATATACTGTTTTTTATCCCATGAAGTATATAATTCTTTAAATCCAGTGAAGTGTGTTGCTTTAAATTCAGTGAAGAATATATAGTGTTTTTAAAGGAGTATATACTTATGTATCATCCTTTGAAGTATATACCACCTTAATTAAGGAGTATATAATGCATACTCATTTTTATAGCATCATATACCCGTAAGAGTTACATTATATATTCCATAAAACAGCATATACTCCTTAGATAAATTAGTATATAGTCCTTGGGAAAACAACCTATGTTCCTCACAAAGTATTTCAGTATATACCTCCTGCTAATAAAGAAGTTGGTATATACTTCAAAAAAATACATAGTATGCACCATTCCAACACAAATGGAGTATACACTTTTTGAAATAATGGAGGTACATACCCCTTCAAAAGTGAGACTACAGTACTGAAGATACTACATAAATAGAGACGTACAACACCATGGTATCTTCCAAGTTGCTACATATGCGATCCATTTTATCGGCACCAATGTGCTCTAATCCTCCTTCCGAAAAATGTAAGCACTTTAAGTAAAACGTGATATACTCCTAAATAATTGGATATACTCCGGCAACCAGAATATTGTAGTTATTAAACAGATTCCCTTTTTGTAGCGGGCCAACATGGTCGTTCCTGCCTTCCAGGCCCGTGGACCCACCTTGTACCGGTTATTGTTTCTGCGTTTTGGCCATAATCAAGTTGGTTTACCTAATCCATTTACCTTATCCTTATCCATTTGGGGTAGGAGTACATACTCCTGGGAGTACAAAACATGAGTCTACATATATATATATATATATATATATATATATATATATATATATATATATATATATATATATGTTTATGTTTAATGCTACATTTGAGGACGTCTTCCTTGTGAGAAAAAAAAATGGGATGCGCCAATCAGGCCCGGGAGGCACATACTTCTCCGTGGAGAAACTGAAATTGCTGATGCAGTCCGATGCCACCCGGCAATATGCAAGTCTGTTTTCAAGAGTTTGTCGGCTCCCCTCCCGCTACCTCATTGTCGTCGACACCGTGGTGATTCCTCTCCCTGGCCACTACCGATGCCTCTTGCTCTCCTCCGGCCTGTTGCCATGCTGCTCAATCCATGAAGCGGTTCAACGGAATGTTGCAACGGATGGATCCCATTCCCGCATCCCATGTGCCTTCTCAAAGAGTGGCATCAGGATTGAATTCAACCTCTTAATTATCCGTCGCCGTGCACAGGCCAGTCCAGTTAGTCCAGTACTTTATTTCCCTTTCCATTAACAGGAATTCTAACAGCAGATCGAATGCAGAGTGTATTCGCCAACAAATCAACTGAGTTAAGCGGTTGGAAGACGTGCAAATTGTTGTCACTCACTACCTCAGAGCCTGTGGACTGGACTGGGCGTCAGTCAAACAAAGGTGAGTCTAGCATCCTCCCCCATTTACTCCGTCCTGCCTTATTGTGGCTAATTGTACTCATTCAGGTGTCTTCTGTCCCTACTAATTGCACTATCTGTTATTCTGTTTCCCTGATTTAGCTGCTACACTTCTGTTTACTACTCCACTCGCGAAATTTATATTCTGATCCCGATCGACACTACAAACTCAACCCAAGTGAAAACACGAGGTAGTGTCTAGCTGGTCCACACTGGGTTAATGTGAACTAATTAAGGGTCCATCGATCGGATCATCAGATCGATGAAGAACCTCGATCAATTCCTTAAGTCTTCTCATAGCTTACGCTTAGCTAAGTTTGGCAAATATAGCCAAGATTATGTCACTTACATTAGTTAATTAGTTGGACCTCTATCGATCCCCAAGTCATCTCATATCTAGCTAGATCTGGTCATCTTTCATTTGGCGATGTCTGTTAGATCTTGCTTGATTAAGATATTGGCTTGGTGCTGTGCATATTCACTGAATTGGTAAACTTCGCTACTGCGCAAATCAATTGATTTTTTTTTTAGAAAAGGAGGATGACCCCTGGCCTCTGCATCTGGGAGATGCATACGGCCACTTTATTGATTATTTTCGAGGACCTTACAAAGTGTTACAACAATAAGCCTGAATCCACCATCTAGGCAACATATGCCGCTACTCCTATCCATATGATGAAGGGGTGCTAGCTGTGCCACTACCCAGACCACTCACCTAAACCTAACATCAAGAGCCGGAATCCCCAGCCTAGCCACATACCGGGTCTGGGGCATAAACCGGTTTGACGCACTCACAGGTGTCGTCTCCACCATCTTCCACTGGTCCATCTCCAAGCAGATTGAGGTGCCAACCTTGGCAGGCTCCTCCACAACATCTAGCGATACAGAAAACAGAATCTCTCGCTATCGATCGTAACATGGCGTCCTCCTCGAGCGCTACCAGCCTCAATCTCGGTGCTCCACCAACCGAGAGGCTGGCAAGGGGGAACTACCTCCTCTGGAAGGCGCAAGTCTTGCCGGCCCTGCGAGGTGCGCAGGTGACCGGCCCGTTAGACGGCAGCGATGCCGCACCACCAAAAACAGCGCAGATCGAGCAAGCTGACAAGACCACGGCGATAGGGCCAAATCCCTTGTATGGGCCGTGGCTTTCGAAGGACCAGCAGGTTCTGAGCTACCTGCTGAATTCACTCTCGCAAGAAATTCTTGCATAGGTCATCGGTAAGGAGAATACCTTCGACCTCTGGACTGCTCTCACGACATTATTCGCCTCGCAATCTCAGTCCAGGATAACCAATCTGCGAATCACTATCTCCAACACCAAGAAGGGCAGCATGTCAAGCAATGCTTTCATCGCCAAGATGAAGAGCCTCGGCGATGAGCTTGCCGTGGCTGGGCGCCCTGTGAGCGATCCAGAGATGGTCGACTACATCCTCGCTGGTCTTGATCGGGACTACGATCCCGTCGTCGCAGCAGTCGGTGCCATCAAGAACTCCATCACCGTTGACGAACTCTTCTCGCAAATCTCTGCCTTTGATCAAAGGATGGAGATGCTGGGTGATGGACCAGCAGGGTTTCGTTCGTCAGCAAACGCCATCTACAGATGGCGAGGGCAGTCCCACAGCAGAGGAGGCCGTGGGCGAAGTAACAGAGGGGGACACGGTCGTGGGAACTGCCCTTCTCCCTCTCCTACTCGTGGCGGAGGTCATCAGCAGCGTCCTCGGCTGCAACCACAACAACATCAGCAGCAAGAAGGAGACTACCCAGAGTGCCAGATCTGTTACAAGTTTCATCCCGGCAGGGCAAGAGCCTGCTGGTGGCGCTATGAGGAAGATCAAGAAGAGAAGAAGAAGGCGGCAAATCTCATCACCAACTCCTGTGGGATAGACACAAATTGGTATGCAGATTCAGGAGCCACCGAGCTCGACAAGTTAACCATGCGAGAAAGGTCCATGGTGGTGATCAAATACACACGACAAGTGGAACAGGTATGGATATTACTCATGTTGGTAACTCAATTGTTAAAACTCCCATAAAAGATCTACATCTAAATAATGTTCTTCATGTTCCCCAAGCATCAAAGAATCTTGTCTCTGTTCATCGCTTTGCTCTTGACAATAATGTTCTCATTATTTTTTATCCTCATTCCTTTGTGATCAAGGACTTGGCAACAAGGAGAGTCATTCTTAGAGGAAAGTGTGAGGGAGGCTTGTATCCGCTCATATCATCATCACCTTCATCATGGTCGAATAAGCAAGCATGGAGTGTCACCAAACCTTCCTCGGCAAAGTGGTACAGTCGTTTGGGTCATCCTTCTTCAGTCATTGTTCAACATGTCCTTAGTAGAAATAAACTTCCGTTTGAGTCTAGTGTAGAGTCAATTTGTGATGCTTGTCAACAAGCTAAAAGTCATCAATTACCATATCCCATTTCTACAAGTGTATCCACTGCTCCATTACAACTTATTTTTTCAGATGTGTGGGGGCCAGCCCCTACTTCAGTCGGTAGATTTTCTTATTATGTTAGCTTCATTGATGACTATAGCAAGTTCACTTGGATTTATTTGCTAAAGAAGCGGTATGATGTTTTCCAAGTATTTCTCAATTTCCAAAATCTTGTTGAACGTCAATTAAACTCAAAAATACATGCTATGCAAACCAACTGGGGTGGTGAGTATGAGAAGCTAAATTCTTTATTCCAAAAGATTGGAATTTCACATCATATGTCTTGCCCCCACGTGTTGGGGAACGTAGCAGAAATTCAAAACTTTCCTACGTGTCACCAAGATCTATCTATGGAGAAACCAGCAACGAGGGGAAGGAGAGTGCATCTACATACCCTTGTAGATCGCTAAGCGGAAGCGTTCAAGAGAAAGGGGTTGAAGGAGTCGTACTCGTCGTGATCCAAATCACCGGAGATCCTAGTGCCGAACGGACGACACCTCCGCGTTCAACACACGTACAGCCCAGTGACGTCTCCCATGCCTTGATCCAGCAAGGAGAGAGGGAGAGGTTGAGGAAGACTCCGTCCAGCAGTAGCACAACGACGTGGTGGTGGTGGAGGAGCGTGGCAATCCTGCAGGGCTTCGCCAAGCACCTGCGGGAGAGGAGGAGGTGTCACGGGAGGGAGGGAGGCGCCAGGGCTTCAGGTGTGGCTTCCCCTCCCTCCCCTCCACTATATATAGGTGCAAGAGAGGGGGGGAGGGCGCAGCCTTGCCCCTTCCTCCAAGGAAGGGGTGCGGCCAAGAGGGGGGGGGGAGGAGTCCATCCTCCCCAAGGCACCTCGGAGGTGCCTTCCCCCCTTTGGACTCTTCCCTCCCCAAGTCTCCTTGGCGCATGGGCCTCTTGGGGCTGGTGCCCTTGGCCCATATGGGCCAAGGCGCACCCCCTACAGCCCACGTGGCCCCCCGGGGCAGGTGGACCCCCCCGGTGGACCCCCGGACCCCTTTCGGCACTCCCGGTACAATACCGATAATGCGCGAAACTTTTCCGGCGACCAAAATTAGACTTCCTATATATAAATCTTTACCTCTGGACCATTCCAGAACTCCTCGTGACGTCCGGGATCTCATCCGGGACTCCGAACAACTTCGGTAACCACATACAAACTTCCTTTATAACCCTAGCGTCATCGAACCTTAAGTGTGTAGACCCTACGGGTTCGGGAACCATGCAGACATGACCGAGACGTTCTCCGGTCAATAACCAATAGCGGGATCTGGATACCCATGTTGACTCCCACATGTTCCACGATGATCTCATCGGATGAACCACGATGTCAAGGACTCAATCGATCCCGTATACAATTCCCTTTGTCTAGCGGCATTGTACTTGCCCGAGATTCGATCATCGGTATCCCGATACCTTGTTCAATCTCGTTACCGGCAAGTCTCTTTACTCGTCCCGTAACACATCATCCCGTGATCAACCCCTTGGTCACATTGTGCACATTATGATGATGTCCTACCGAGTGGGCCCAGAGATACCTCTCCGTCGCACGGAGTGACAAATCCCAGTCTCGATTCGTGCCAACCCAATAGACACTTTCGGAGATACCTGTAATGCACCTTTATAGCCACCCAGTTACGTTGTGACGTTTGGTACACCCAAAGCATTCCTACGGTATCCGGGAGTTGCACAATCTCATGGTCTAAGGAAATGATACTTGACATTTAGAAAAGCTTTAGCATACGAACTACACGATCTGTGCTAGGCTTAGGATTGGGTCTTGTCCATCACATCATTCTCCTAATGATGTGACCCCGTTATCAATGACATCCAATGTCCATGGTCAGGAAACCGTAACCATCTATTGATTAACGAGCTAGTCAACTAGAGGCTTACTAGGGACATGGTGTTGTCTATGTATCCACACATGTATCTGAGTTTCCTATCAATACAATTATAGCATGGATAATAAACGATTATCATGAACAAGGAAATATAATAATAACTAATTTATTATTGCCTCTAGGGCATATTTCCAACAGTCTCCCACTTGCACTAGAGTCAATAATCTAGTTTACATCGCCATGTGTTTAACACTCACAGGTCATATTGCCATGTGACCAACATCCAAAGAGTTTACTAGTTAACATCATCATGTGATTAAGACTCAATGAGTTCTGGGGTTTGATCATGTTTTGCTTGTGAGAGAGGTTTTAGTCAATGGATCTGAACCTTTCAGATCCGTGTGTGCTTTGCAAATTTCTAGGTCATATTATAAATGCTGCTTCCACGCTCCATTTGAAACTATTCCAAATGGTTGCTCCACTATACGTATCCGGTTTGCTATTCAGAGTCATTCGGATAGGTGTCAAAGCTTGCATCGACGTAACCCTTTACGCCGAACTCTTTATCACCTCCATAATCGAGAAACATGTCCTTATTTACTCCAAGGACAATTTTGACCGCTGTCCAATGATCCCCATTCCTGAATCATTCTTGTACCCCTTGACTGACTGATGGCAAGGCACACTTCCGGTGCGGTACACAGCATAGCATACTATAGAGCCTATGTCTAAAGCATAGGGGTCGAGCTTTAAGTCTTAACTTCATACCTTACATCTCAGGCAAGAACTCCTTCTTTGACTGATCCATCTTGAACACCTTCAAGATCATGTCAAGGTATGTGCTCATTTGAAAGTATCATTTAGCGTTTTCGATCTGTTCTCATAGATCTTGATGCTCAATGTTTAAACAGCTTAATCCAGGTTTTCACTTGAAAAACACTTTTCAAATAACCCTATATGCTTTACAGAAAATTCTTCATCATTTCTGATCATCAATATGTCAACGACATATACTCATCAGAAATTCTATAGTGCTCCCACTCACTTCTTTGGAAATACAAGTTTCTCACAAACTTTGTATAAACCCAAAATCTTTGATCATTTTATCAAAGCGTATATTCCAACTCCGAGATGCTTACTCCAGTCCTTAGAAGGATCGCTGGAGCCAGCAAACCTTTTAGCATCCTTAGGATCGACAAAAACTTTCTGATTGTATCACATACAACCTTACCTTACAAAACTGGTAAGGAAACTCGTTTTGACATCCATATGCCAGATTTCATAAATGCAGCTAATGCTAACATGATTCCGACAGACTTAAGCATCGCTACGGATGAGAAAATCTCATCGTAGTCAACTCCTTGAACTTGTGAAAAACTCTTCGCCACAAGTCGAGCTTCATAGACGGTGACATTACCGTCCACGTCCGTCTTCTTCTTAAAGATCCATTTATCTCAATGGCTTGCCGATCAACGGGCAAGTCCACCAAAGTCCATGCTTTGTTCTGATACATGGATCCTATCTCGGATTTCATGGCTTCTAACCATTTGTTGGAATATGGGCCCACCATTGCTTCTCCATAGCTCGCAGGTTCATTGTTGTCTAGCAACATGACATTCAAGACAGGATCACCGTACCACTCCGAAGCAGTACGCGTCCTTGTCATCCTACGAGGTTCGGTTGTGACTTGATCTGAAGCTTCGTGATCACTATCATAAGCTTCTACTTCAATTGATGTAGGTGCCACAGGAACTTCCTGTGCCCTGCTACACACTGGTTGAAGTGATGGTTCAATAACCTCATCAAGTCTCCACCATTCTCCCACTCAATTCTTTCGAGAGAAACTTTTCCTCGAGAAAGGACCCGTTTCTAGAAACAATCCCTATTGCTTTCGGATCTGAATTAGGAGGTATACCCAACCGTTTTGGGTGTCCTATGAAGATGCATTTTATCCGCTTTGGGTTCGAGCTTATCAACCTGAAACTTTTTCACATAAGCGTCGCAGCCCCAAACCTTTAAGAAACGACAACTTAGGTTTCTCCAAACCATAGTTCAAACGGTGTCGTCTTAACGGAATTACGTGGTGCCCTATTAAAGTGAGTGCGGTTGTCTCTAATGCCTAACCCATGAACGATAGTGGTAATTCGATAAGAGACATCATGGTATGCACCATATCCAATAGGGTGCAACTATGATGTTCGGACACACCATCACACTATGGTGTTCCAGGCGGTATTAATTGTGAAACAATTTCCACGGTGTCTTAATTGCGTGCCAAAGCTCGTAACTCAGATACTCATCTCTATGATCATATCATAGACATTTTATTCTCTTGTCACAATGATCTTTAACTTCACTCTGAAATTACTTGAACCATTCAATAATTCAGACTTTGTGTTTCATCAAGTAAATATACTCAACATCTACTCGAATCATCTGTGAAGTCAGAACATAACGATATTCACTGCATGCCTCAGCACTCATAGGACTGCACACATCAAAATGTGTTACTTCCAACAGGTTGCTACCTTGTTCCATCTTACTGAAACCGAGGCTTTTCAGTCATCTTGCCCATGTGGTATGATTTGCATATCTCAAGTGATTCAAAATCAAGTGAGTCCAAATGATCCATCTGCATGGAGTTCCTTCATGCGTATACACCAATAGACATGGTTTGCATGTCTCAAACTTTTCAAAAACGAGTGAGTCGAAAGATCCATCAACATGGAGCTTCTTCATGCGTTTTATACCAATATGACTTACATGGCAGTGCCACAAGTACGTGGTACTATCATTACTATCTTATATCTTTTGGCATGAAAATGTGTATCACTACGATCGAGATTCAATAAACCATTCCTTTTAGGTGCTAGACCATTGAAGGTATTATTCAAATTAACAGAGTAACCATTATTCTCCTAAAATGAATAACCGTATTGCGACAGACATAATCCAATCATGTCTATGCTCAACGCAAACACCAAATTACAATTTTAGGTTTAACTCCAATCTTGATGGTAGAGGGAGCGTGCGATGCTTGATCAACCTTGGAAACATTCCAACACATATCGTTGGCTCACCTTTAGCTAGTTCCCGTTTATTCCGTAGCTTTTATTTCGTGTTACTAACACTTAGCAACCGAATCGGTATCTAATACCCTGGTGCTACTAGGAGTACTAGTAAAGTACACATTAACATAATGTATATCCAATATACTTCTATCGACCTTGCCAGCCTTCTCATCTACCAAGTATCTAGGGTGGTTCCGCTTCAGTGTCCGTTCCTCTCATTACAGAAGCACTTAGTCTCGGGTTTGGGTTCAACCTTGGGTTTCTTCACTGGAGCAGCAACTGATTTGTCGTTTCATGAAGTGTCCCTTCTTGCCCTTGCCTTCTTGAAACTAGTGGTTTCACCAACCATCAACAATTGATGCTCCTTCTTGATTTCTACTTTCGTGGTGTCAAACATCGTGAATACCTCAAGGATCATCATATCTATCCCTGACATGTTATAGTTCATCACGAAGCCCTAGCAGCTTGGTGGCAATGACTTTGGAGAAACATCACTATCTCATCTGGAAGATCAACTCCCACTCGATTCATGTGATTGTTGCACTCAGACAATCTGAGCATAAGCTCAACGATTGAGCTTTTCTCCCCTAGTTTGCAGGCTAAGAAAATCGTCGGAGGTCTTATACCTCTTGACGTGGGCACGAGCTTGAAATCCCAATTTCAGCCCTCGAAACATCTCATATGTTCCGCGACGTTTCGAAATCGTCTTTGGTGCCTCAACTCTAAACCGTTTAACTGAACTATCACGTAGTTATCAAGACGTGTATGTCAGATGTTCGCAACATCCATAGACGACGTTCGAGGTTCAGCACACCGAGCGGTGCATTAAGGACATAAGCCTTCTACTGTCCGCATAATTGCTACTGTCAACTTTCAACTATATTTTCTCTAGGAACATATCTAAAACAGTAGAACTAAAGCGCGAGCTATGGCATAATTTGCAAAGATCTTTTGACTATGTTCAAGATAATTAAGTTCATCTCATGAACTCCCACTCAGATAGACATCCCTCTAGTCATCTAAGTGATTACATGATCCGAGTCAACTAGGCCGTGTCCGATCATCACGTGAGACGGACTAGTCATCATCGGTGAACATCTTCATGTTGATCGTATCTACTATACGACTCATGCTCGACCTTTCGGTCTCTTGTGTTCCGAGGCCATGTCTGTACATGCTAGGCTCATCAAGCTAACCTAAGTGTTCTGCGTGTGTAAATCTGGCTTACACCCGTTGTATGTGAACGTAAGAATCTATCACACCCGATCATCACGTGGTGCTTCGAAACGACGAACTTTCGCAATGGTGCACAGTTAGGGGGAACACCTTCTTGAAATTTTAATGAGGGATCATCTTATTTACTACCTTCGTTCTAAGCAAATAAGATGCATAAACATGATAAACATCACATGCAATCAAATAGTGACATGATATGGCCAATATCATTTTGCTCCTTTTGATCTCCATCTTCGGGGCTCCATGATCATCATCGTCACCGGCATGACACCATGATCTCCATCATCATGATCTCCATCATCGTGTCTTCATGAAGTTGTCTCGCCAACTATTACTTCTACTACTATGGCTACCGGTTAGCAATAAAGTAAAGTAATTACATGGCGTTGTATAATGACACGCAGGTCATACAATAAATAAAGACAACTCCTATGGCTCCTGCCGGTTGTCATACTCATCGACATGCAAGTCGTGATTCCTATTACAAGAACATGATCAATCTCATACATCACATATCATTCATCACATTCTTCTTGGCCATATCACATCACATAGCATACCCTGGAAAAACAAGTTAGACATCCTCTAATTGTTGTTTGCATGTTTTACGTGGCTGCTATGGGTTTCTAGCAAGAACGTTTCTTACCTGCGCAAAACCACAACGTGATATGTCAATTGCTATTTACCCTTCATAAGGACCCTTTTCATCGCATCCGATCCGACTAAAGTGGGAGAGACTGGCACCCGCTAGCCACCTTATGCACCAAGTGCATGTCAGTCGGTGGAACCTGTCTCACGTAAGAGTACGTGTAAGGTCGGTCCGGGCCGCTTCATCCCACAATACCGTCGAAACAAGATTGGACTAGTAACGGCAAGCATATTGAACAAAATCAATGCCCACAACTACTTTGTGTTCTACTCGTGCAAAGAATCTACGCAATAGACCTAGCTCATGATGCCACTGTTGGGGAACGTAGCAGAAATTCAAAATTTTCCTACGTGTCACCAAGATCTATCTATGGAGAAACCAGCAACGAGGGGAAGGAGAGTGCATCTACATACCCTTGTAGATCGCTAAGCGGAAGCGTTCAAGAGAACGGAGTTGAAGGAGTCGTACTCGTCGTGATCCAAATCACCGGAGATCCTAGTGCCGAACGGACGACACCTCCGCGTTCAACACACGTACAGCCCAGTGACGTCTCCCATGCCTTGATCCAGCAAGGAGAGAGGGAGAGGTTGAGGAAGACTCCGTCCAGCAGTAGCACAACGGCGTGGTGGTGGTGGAGGAGCGTGGCAATCCTGCAGGGCTTCGCCAAGCACCTGCGGGAGAGGAGGAGGTGTCACGGGAGGGAGGGAGGCGCCAGGGCTTCAGGTGTGGCTTCCCCTCCCTCCCCTCCACTATATATAGGTGCAAGAGAGGGGGGGAGGGCGCAGCCTTGCCCCTTCCTCCAAGGAAGGGGTGCGGCCAAGAGGGGGGGAGGAGTCCATCCTCCCCAAGGCACCTCGGAGGTGCCTTCCCCCCTTTGGACTCTTCCCTCCCCAAGTCTCCTTAGCGCATGGGCCTCTTGGGGCTGGTGCCCTTGGCCCATATGGGCCAAGGCGCACCCCCTACAGCCCATGTGGCCCCCCCGGGGCAGGTGGACCCCCCCGGTGGACCCCCAGACCCCTTTCGGCACTCCCGGTACAATACCGATAATGCGCGAAACTTTTCCGGCGACCAAAATAAGACTTCCTGTATATAAATCTTTACCTCCGGACCATTCCGGAACTCCTCGTGACGTCCGGGATCTCATCCGGGACTCCGAACAACTTCGGTAACCACATACAAACTTCCTTTATAACCCTACGGGTTCGGGAACCATGCAGACATGACCAAGACGTTCTCCGGTCAATAACCAACAGCGGGATCTGGATACCCATGTTGACTCCCACATGTTCCACGATGATCTCATCGGATGAACCACGATGTCAAGGACTCAATCGATCCCGTATACAATTCCCTTTGTCTAGCGGCATTGTACTTGCCCGAGATTCGATCGTCGGTATCCCGATACCTTGTTCAATCTCGTTACCGGCAAGTCTCTTTACTCGTCCCGTAACACATCATCCCGTGATCAACCCCTTGGTCACATTGTGCACATTATGATGATGTCCTATCGAGTGGGCCCAGAGATACCTCTCCGTCACACGGAGTGACAAATCCCAGTCTTGATTCGTGCCAACCCAATAGACACTTTTGGAGATACCTGTAATGCACCTTTATAGCCACCCAGTTACATTGTGACGTTTGGTACACCCAAAGCATTCCTACGGTATTTGGGAGTTGCACAATCTCATGGTCTAAGGAAATGATACTTGACATTTAGAAAAGCTTTAGCATACGAACTACACGATCTGTGCTAGGCTTAGGATTGGGTCTTGTCCATCACATCATTCTCCTAATGATGTGATCTCGTTATCAATGACATCCAATGTCCATGGTCAGGAAATCGTAAACATCTATTGATTAACGAGCTAGTCAACTAGAGGCTTACTAGGGACATGGTGTTGTCTATGTACCCACACATGTATCTGAGTTTCCTATCAATACAATTATATCATGGATAATAAACGATTATCATGAACAAGGAAATATAATAATAACTAATTTATTATTGCCTCTAGGGCATATTTCCAACACCACGCTCATCAGCAAAACGGTTCCGCTGCGCGAAAATATCGTCATGTTGTTGAAGTAGGACTGGCATTGCTAGCAAATGCTTCCATGCCACTTAAGTTTTGGGGTGGGGCTTTTCTCACAGCCACACACCTCATAAATATTCGTCCTAGCAAAGTCATAAACTTTGAAAATCCCATCACACGTCTTTTTGGTGTTAAACCAGATTAGAAGTCTCTCAGAGTCTTTGTATGTGCATGTTGGCCGAATCTAAGGCCATACAACACATGCAAGCTTGCATTTCGTTCAAAAAGATGTGTCTTTCTAGGCTATAGTCCTATGCATAAAGGGGTCAAGTGCCTTGATGTGCCCACGGGCAGAGTCTATATATCTCGAGATGTTGTCTTTGACGAGTCGGTATTTCCATTCGAATCTTTACATCCAAATGCCGGAGCCCTTCTTCATCGGGAAATTCTTCTTCTTCCATCCACACTTCGAGATTTTGATCACGGGGGAAACAATTGTGCTAACCAATATGATAATATTCCTGCTGGAACCGGTTCTTCTATTGTACGTGTGTAGGTCCCTGAAGAAAACGGCGCACAAAATGATCAACATGATCAAAATCTGGCTTAAGATGATGCTATATTTCATGTGGAAGAACAAGACGAAGCTGGCGCGGTGTACGAAGATGATATGGCAGCACCTGAAACTCCTGTACGTCGATCTCCTTTGGATCGCGCGCGCAAATCGCCCTTGGATCACGGGTCGGCCAGTCAGGAGGGCCAGGCTGCAGCGAGCCATCCCACGCTCGACACGTCATCACAAGGGGATTCTCCCTCGCGGCGCGAGCGCACTCAGCGCATGCAGCCAACAGGCATGCCGCACGGGTCGCACACAACCGACAGTGTCGCCAGGCGCTCAGCGCATGTAGCCAACAGGCGTGGCGCGTGGGTCGCACATGCAACCGACAGCGTCGCTAGGCGCGGGATCTTCTGTGGTGGATGGATCGGCGGCTGCAAACGCGGTGGCCACATCTATGGCTACTGGATCTTCTGCGACAAGTACTAAAACTTCTCCAGGATCTTCTTCGACAACCAGATCAGTTCATCCTCCAGAACAACAACATGTCCAAACTCAACCTGCCGCATCAAGAGTTATGACTCGGTTGCAGAAAGGTATAAGAAACCCTAAGGTGCGGAAAGATGGTACTATACCATATGGCATGTTGTGTGTTTCAGGTGAACCAACAAGATTAGACGATGCATTAAGAGATCAAAGGTGGAAAAATGCCAATGATGAAGAGTACAATGCACTCATGAGGAACAAGACTTGGCACTTGGTACCGAATCAGAAAGGAAAGAATATCATTGACTGCAAGTGGGTGTACAGAATCAAAAGAAAGGCAGATGGCTCCATTGACAGGTATAAGGCACGTCTTGTTGCTAAAGACTTTAAACAATGTTATGGCATTGATTATGAGGATACCTTCAGTCCTGTTGTAAAGGCTGCAACTATAAGACTTGTGCTAGCTATTGCTATATCTAGGGGATGGAGTTTAAGACAGCTAGATGTGTAGAATGCGTTTTTGCATGGTGTTCTGAAAGAGGAGGTCTACATGAGAAAACCACCAGGTTATGAAAACAGGCAAAAACCTCACTATGTGTGCAAACTTGATAAGGCTCTCTATGGTTTGAAACAAGCACCTAGAGCATGGTACTTCAGGTTGAGTATGCAATTGAAACATCTTGGTTTTATTGCATCGAAGTCTGACACGTCTCTCTTTATATATAACAAGGCAAATACTGTTATTTTTGTGCTCATATATGTTGATGATATTATAGTTGCAAGTTCTTCAAAGAATGCGACTGACGCTCTTTTGTGTGACCTGAGTTCAGAATTTGCCTTAACGGATCTTGGTGATTTGAACTTCTTTCTAGGCATTGAAGTTAAGAAGGTTCAAGATGGCATAATGTTGAAATGGGAAAAATATGCCACTGAAGTTTTGGCTCGGATGGGAATGAAGGACTGCAAACCTTCACCCACACCATTATCCTCTTCAGAACAATTGTCAGCACATGAAGGGGAGCCACTTAAAGAGGAAGAAAGCACTAGATATAGAAGTGCGGTTGGAGCTTTGCAATACTTAATCTTGACACGACCAGATATTTCATTTGCTGTTAACAAAGTATGTCAATATCTGCATGCTCCTACCTCAGTTCATCGGAGAGCTGTTAAGAGAATCATACGGCATGTTAAGCACACTGTAGGATTGGGACTGCAAGTCAGACGTTCAAATTCTACACTTGTTAGTGATTTCCCTGATGCAGATTGGGCAGGCTACAGTGATGATAGAAAATCAACAGGAGGTTTTGCTGTTTTCTTTGGTTCTAATCTTATTTCATGGAGTGCCAGGAAACAAGCAACTGTGTCAAGGTCAAGTACTGAAGCTGAATACAAGTCATTGACAAATGCTACTGCTGAAATTATTTGGCTTGAATCTTTGCTTGAGGAATTGGGAGTGAAGCAACGTCGTATTTTATGTCTATGGTGTGACAATTTGGGTGCTACTTATTTGAGTGCTAATCCTGTCTTCCATGCCAGAACTAAGCATATTGAGATAGACTTTCACTTTGTACGAGAAAGGGTTGCTGAGAAGAAGTTGGAAATATGTTTTATTCCATCCAAGGATCAAGTGGCAGATGGGTTTACTAAAGCTCTTCCAGCAAAACCGTTTGAGGAGTTCAAGAAAATTTTAAATATAGAGTAGTTTACATTAAGAGAGGCTGTTAGAATACCGTTTAAACCTTCTGTAATCTAAACTTCCCTCTATCCTGGCGCAAATCAATTGATACTAGAATATGACACTTTACATTGCCAGTGGGCTTAAGCCAATCCATTTTTTTCTTTTTTTTGAAAAAGGGGACTCTCCGGCCTCTGCATCAGAACGATGCATACGGCCACCTTTATGGATAAGCCAAACATCCGGTGACTAAACACGTGTTGTGTTTCTATCTACCTCCATGGCCTCATCAACATCATCATGTGTCATGTTTTTTTTAAAGGAGGTTAAACCCCCGGCTTCTGCATCAATCGATGCATGCAGCCATCTTTATTAATTATTCCACAAAGGTTTGACAAGAATATACATCAATTCAACCGAAGCCACCACTCACACTAATAATGTGGAGTGCCCTCACTCCATGTATCTAAAACCGGTGTCATCGCCGATCCATCCGCATAACGTATCGGGACCAATAGCCGGTGCAGCCTACCTAAAGCGCACACCACATGCACATGTTTTAGAAGCCGTCATCATCATCGGACCATTGACCCATCTTCAGGGGAGATACCCGCATCATCCTTACCAGTCCAGACATCCGTTAACGCCACCACGGCGCCCAACGGCGCCACCGCCCTGCGCTCATCCGCCCAGACATGAAGATTCTGGATGATCTGTCGTGCGTAGCACCTACCAACCAGGCATGACTCAGCGTAGCACCTGTCGGCCAGGCATGACTTGACAGCTCCACCGAAGCTCCGTGCAAGACGAAGCCGCTCCACCTCCTGCCTCTGTCTTCCAGCGCTGCTCCACAAACGATGCTCCCAAGAGAGAAACGACACCGTAGTACCGCCATCGTCCGACCTGGAAGACCGGATCCTAGGGTTTCCCCCGAAGCAGCACGAGTGGGTCGACAACAGTTACACGTCGATGCCGTCATCAAGGTAACGGCGCAAAAACGCCGCCATCGCTCGCCAACGGCTCGATTTTCAACGGCAACTATGTCCCCCCGACTCGTAGCCGGGACTAGATGATGAATCTCGAGATCCGATCACCCAGCTGCAGGCTGACCACCTCTGACAGAACAGATGACCACCACTGCCGACTGCACCGTACAGAACAGACCTGACCGGAGGTGCCGCCGCCACGACCACCAGGCCCTCCATGCCGCCACCGTCGATCCAAAGGCAGATGGTGGCCGCCGCCGCCCGAACAGGGCTGGCCGCCGCATCCGCAGCCCGCGTCGCGTCCGTCGCTGCCGCACCACAACCATTGTCGCTGCAGATCAAATCGGGCATGCCTCCACACTATTCGGGGCCCCGCACAACCCCAGATCCACGGGAAAGAGGCGGTGTCCTCCACCACTGCCGTCGGCCCCCGGCTTAGACCGGCGGCGTCCCTCGGCGGCGGCGGAGGAAGGGGTGGAGAGAGTATGCGCCCATGGCGGCTGGGTAGGGCGCCGCCTGAGTCGCCCAGCGGGGACGACGCGGGGGATGCATACTTCATCTGTCATGTGACAACTTGCATGTACGTTGAAATTACTGATCAACTGTTCTAATTAGGATTTGCAGATTCACTAAATCGGCAAGGGCTGAGTCGATGCATCGATCTGTGATGTGATGCCTTGCTAGCTACTGGACAAATTAATCTAAGAGAGAGAGAGAGAGCAACTTTGCGTAACTTTCTCTCTCGGCTCACTAATTCTTGAACCCATCGTCCCATGTGCAAGAACCAAAAATAATTTTTCCAATGAATGGGACAATAGTATTAAGCTGTCGTGGGTCATAGTATATGATAACCACACATCTGTCTTGATATTTTTAGTTCGAATAAACAAGAACATGTAATCTAAAAGAGAAACATGAAGTTTAGGGATTTCACTAGATACTTCAAGATGGATTCAATGGCGTCTATTAGTTAGCAACACCTTTTTTTTCTGCGGGTGAAGTTACCAACACCTTTGTACCACAGGATAAAAAAAGAAAGAACGATCAGTACTTAGCAAGCATAGTACTATTATTGCTTGATTGTCCGCAAGCAAAAGCATAATGCACAGATGACGACATATACTCAGGATGCACGCGGATGCGTCCGCTACTTTATTGACGTGCTGCTCTAATTACCTTTACTCAGACGGCCCTAAACATGACTATCAACTCAATCTGACATAATAAGACAACATATGTACATAGATAACGATAATAGATCTAGTTACTTCATCTCCGAATTAAATCCACCACAGCAACATAGGGAGCACGCGACCTTATCCGCACTAGTCAGCTGACAATGTTGACACACGCCGAGCACAGAATCGGGACTTGTTTGCTGCTCGTTGGGTTTTGCGGGGTCCAGTGGGAATTGCAGTTCATGTTGTGAAGTTGGTTTGAAGTCCCCATGGGATCCTGGTGTTCCAAGCGGATAAAGAGTCTGTTGGTGCGGAAGCTGACACCCGCTGGCATGCTCCATGCCATTGGCTGGCAGGAAAAACTGATGATAATTATCTATGTAGCTTGGCTGGTGCTGCTGCCACCACCCAGGTGTTGGTTCTTGACCTGTGTGGCCCTGAAATATCATGGTGTTGAATGGGTCAAACTGATGTTGAACGGGGAACGGATCCTCAAGCTCCTGATGTTGTTGCTCTTCCAGCCAAGCATGGTAACCATGCTGGTGGTGCGGCTTCAACGGTGGCTCGCCGGGTCCTTCGTATGTTGTCTCTTGTGGCGCTGGGGCGTCAAGGTAATGCTGATCTCCATATGGGTGTTCTTGCTGGACAACGACTTGGATCATCTTGGTTGTCAAGTCCTGCTCCATGATCTCTTCTTCATGCAAAGCATGGTGATCACTTGTAAACATTGTTGGCGGTTCGGAGAATACGTCAGGTGTGGTCTCTTGTTTTTGCTGTGGTTGCTGCAGTTGTTCCTGAGTTTTATGTGGCTGGGAGGGGTCCATCTTCTCCTTCTTCTGTCTTTTGGTCTTGCGCACCTTTCTAGCGCCTGTTGCCACTGTCTTGCCTTCGCTACTAGTGTCTTCTGCCATCTTGCCTGCTGCGCGTTTGCTGCTTTTGGCCTCCCAGTGTAACTTCTCCTGTATTGTGCACAAGATCCACTGATCCAGCTGCAATGCAGACAGAGTAAAAGTGGAATGTGATGTAAGTTGTAGTAGTAGTATTTGACGTTAGTACGCCCCGGTGCACTTCTATATACTTCTACCACATGCTTATAGTAGGTTAACAAGCTGTTAGAAGTATATGATTAGTACACTCCCATACACTTCTAGACATTCACATATGAAGTAATGTACTCCCTCCGTCCTAAAATAAGTGTCTCAACTTTGTACTAGCTCTGGTACAAATTTGTATTAAGTTCAAGACACTTATTTTGGGACGGAGGGAGTATTTATAAATAAAACCCTACAAAATAGGATACAACGAATGCAGCGTCAAGATAAATTTATACGTGTGATTTTCAAATATTCAGCCCACTGGACCTTCTAAAAAGTGTCGATAGTGAAAGTTGCAAATGTTTAAGACTTTATTACGTTCTAAACAATGTCCTTTTTTTACTAATAAAGCTTACATTTGTGTTTTGGGGGACACTTACATTCGTTATTTGGTGTGTGAAGAATTGGCTACACACTATGCCAATTAAAATAATATATTCAAATTCTTTGGAATTGCTAATATTTGCAATACCTTATTATGGAGTGCACTTACGGAATTATATCCATAATTGTGAGCGGTACCATGGATAAATGGAGGGGAACATGGTGTAGACCACAAACCCTAATTTACTCGCATAACTACTCGGATCGACCGGGCACAAGGGATGAGTTGATCTGCAGATCATCATAGACAAGTACTCCCTCAATCCCAAAATAAGTGTGTCAACTTTAGTACAAAGTTTTTAATGTTGTGCTAAAATTGAAACATTTATTTTGGAACCGTCCGTCGTGCTACTATTTAAAGCTTTGATAATAATCTGGTTAAAAAAAATACAAGGTAGCGTTGCGTGTTGATCGTACGTACCCCTGCCCTGCCTGTCATGACGTACTCGTTCATGCTCCACTTATCACACTCGACGCCGCCGGAATAGTAGGTGAGGATCCTTTTTGTCCCGATTTTCTCGCCCGTCGCACTGCGGTAGATGATCCCTGGGCACCCCGTGGCCTTCCAGCTCGCCTTCACCTTGTACAGCTTCCGGCGCGGCTCGCCGTTCTTGTTCGCCGGACACTCAGTTCTTTTCGTGAAGAAGAAGTATCTGCTCTCCCCGTAGGCCTTGCGCTTCTCTAGTTAGGTTAAGATGAAACCGAAATCAATCGATCGCCTCGATTCGTTGGGAGTGCATGCATTTGACAGGAAACTAAGATGGACTCGACCGATTTCATTCAACATTTAACTGAATTATTTGCAACCAACAGAAATTAGGATGGATAGATCTATCCGGCGAGTGAACCAGTTTAAGAAGTTGAGATGTAGGGTAATTAATTACGTACGTACCGACGAGCTCGGCGGGGTCCCAGTCGAGGATGTCCACGTCCATGAACACGTCCAGCGGCGGCTCCCGTCCGTCGATCTTGGCGCGGAGGTAGACGTCGAGGAGCTCCTCGTCGGTTGGCCGGAAGTGGTATCCCGCCGGGAACCGCAGCTGCGGCACCAGCTCTTTCTCCTCTTTGGCTATCATGTTGGCCGACGCCCGGCGTTGAGCTGCCGTAGTACTTCAGGCGACGGCGACGGGAGGACGGGCGACGATGAAGCGAAGCTGGCTCGATCGATCCTTCCCTGGATCGGAACACGAAGGTATACAATTGCAACCAGCGATCTAATTAAGCACCCATCAACTCACGCGGACTCTCATTCTTTGATGGCCATAGGCCGGGTTTTGCATGGAGTTGTATCTAATTAAGGATAGTAGTTGGAGTTCTATCAGGTTTCTTAGGGGTGTTTGTTTCCAGGGACTTTTTAGTGTAGGGACTAGAAAAAGTACCTCTTAGAGACTTTTTAACCAAACAAGAGGTTAGACTCATATTTTAACCATGTTGTTAACTAATAAAATACACGTTATGTACATAACCAAAATAATATTATCAGAAACTATGTTTAAATACGAATCCAACGATATAATTTTTGGTGACATACATTAATATTTTGTTAGATGAGCATCTTCAGCAGCATTTATAAATTCGGTTGTCTAAATTTTTATGTACACAATGGTCTGAAAAGATACTCTGATATACACATCCAGTTTTTCAACAGATTCTCTATATAGTATATACACGTTGTCTATATTCTCTCTCCTATATTTTCATAATATCTTATAACTACCAGTCCAACTATCATTTTTCAGCTATAATTCAACCGTCATGTTTGGAGCAGCAAATAAATCAGCAGCACCAATTAGCAAAACAAAGCATCATACATGGATACTGGGCAATCAATCACAAGATTCTAACAAAAATTTAGTAGCGCACCCCTGCTGACCTGCTCTCTCTCACCACTTAATTGTTTTTGAATTATTATTTTTGCGAAAGCGCCTCCTAATTTCCTTAAACAAAAATTTAAACTGAAGTATCCGAATCCACAACTACCGGATACAAACAATTCGACAGAGACCCGATGGTCAACCACGATGGAGAATAACTCCGGGAAGCGAGCGGCCAGGGGTGATCTCCCACCCACTGATCGAACCAGAACAGCGTCGAAGAATCAAACAGAGATGGAAGTACCTATGCGGAGGATCGGCATGAGCTGGATGATGCACTGCCAGAACTAGGAACCACCAGTTCGTTGGCAGAAGGCAAGGGGCTGACCGCGAAGGTATTTGTTCCTGACTATGTCCAGCCAGAGGCCACCATACCCATTAGCAATCCTCCAGAGCCAACGTGTCAACAAGGCGGTGTTCATGCGCCTGGAGGATAGGATCTCGAGCCCGCCTTGGTTCATTGGCTTACAAATGTCAGGACAACTGGCCATATGGTATTTTTGCTTGTCCCCCCTCCCCAGTCCAGAAGAACCGCGCCTGATATTTGGCAATCTCCTAGTGCGGGGTCTCATGAAGGCTATAGAAGCTCATGATGAACATGAGAAGGTTGTCAGTGAAGAGCTGACGAGGACTATCCTAGCCGCCTTAGAAAGCCATCTGCCCCGCCAAGGCGCTACACGGTGCTGCATCCTGGACACAATAGGGCATAGGTCTGCAATGGTCAGTCGAGAGTCACCAATGGGAATCCCCAGGTAGGTCGAGGGGAAGGTTCCAGCTTGCAATTCCACCGGTTGGCCATGTCTTGGCCCTCATCCGGGGAGTAGCCAAGAATCATCATTTCGCTCTTTTAAAAGTTGATCGTGAAACTAGACATTTGCTGGAAGCATAGGAGGAGGACTTCAGGTTTGCGATGTCAGACATGGAACCCTCAACTATTATGATGGTGTCGTCGGCATATTGGAAGAGGAAGACACCTTCCCCTCCCACCAGATGAGGGACCACACCGTGGATATGCCCCGCCCCTTGGCTTTTTCTAGGATGGAAGCGAGGGCATCGACCACCATGTTGAACAATAAGGGGGAGAAGGGATCACCTTGATGAAGCCCACAGAGTGTGGGGAAGTGGGGTCCAATCTCGCTGCTGATGTTCACCGCAGTGCTGTCGTAGGAGACCAGCTGCATAAACCTGGTGATCTAGCGGTCGTCAAAGCCCTTTTGAAGCAGAACTTCTCAGAGGAAAGGCCAAATTACCGTGTCGTAGGCTTTTTGGAAATCTAGCTTCAGAAAGACCGCTCGCAAGTGCTTGGAGCGGACTTCATGAAACACCTCGTGGAAAACTAGCACCCCGTCGAGGATGAACCGGCCTTGGATGAAGGCCGGTTGGTTGGGGTGAGTTGTAGTATTAGCGAGCCGGGTGACCCTATTTGCGTACCCCTTCGCCAGAATCCGAAAGATCACGTTAATGACCATGATCGGTTGGAACTATCACCTTGATATTTCAGATCTCTTTACTTAGAATGTTTGGCCATGCTTTTACGAGGGCAACTATCACCTTACTACTTAGAGTTCTTTAGCTTGTATGGTTGTTCGAGAATCATATATCTCCTTTTTTTTCTTAATAAGATTTTTTTGCCGGTCCGGCTGAAGTAATTATTAACACCATTAGATTAAGTAGACGTGATTATATTTCAAATGGCTAAGAGATCGCGTGGTGAACATGAATTTGAACCAAATCGTATATTTTCCTATGTTAAAGTTCCCGCTCTTTAAACAGGATCAGTTACAATCTTCTCAAATGTGTCCATGGTATTCATCTGTTTGCCTCTTCCACATAGAGTAAGTCAACTGGATGTCAGAATGAAGCTTATCGTCTCGCTACTGTGTAATAATCCTTAATATCTAATTAGTAATCTTGGACCAGATACTTGGACTTAAAATATATCGATTGGATCCATGTATTGCGCTTAATATCTAATTAAGCTTATAGTATTACGCACAGAGAGGTCAACACCTAGATACTTCTTCTGTCTTGGATCAGGATCCATATTATGGTGCAGCATATGGCAACTTTCTATGGAGTACTCTAAAGCTGATGCTGAGTATCATTAAGAAGCAACGGTATCACATGAACGTACTTGGGAGAAGCAATTAATGAATGACCTTCAGCAGGCGATATGATCCCCACTAAGCGATTAACTAATGATCTTCATTTGCTTGGTAGAAAACCTTTCTTTCATTCAAGCACCTATTGAGATACTATGCACAAACTAGTTTTTCCAAAAGCATAAGTTGATGGGGGAAAGATGGGCACTTCACCTATACTTCAACAGGATCAACCACACAGAAGTCCACTAGCACCACGTAGATGATAATTGGCTAAAGAAGTATTGCGGTTCTTTATAGTAGGACCACTCTACACTCAAATATTTCATATATGCATCTAGGTTTACCTTTGCTATTATGTAACCTTTTAATTTGAGAGGCTAACCGACATGGGTGTGTTGATCCCACTTAGGTTTCGGTCCTCATAATGGGTATTAAGCTAGTCTACACATTTGACAATCTGTTGCATGGAGGTCTTATATATAGAGAGTAAGAAGAGCCCCCAGAATCAATACGAAAAATATGTTGTAGCCCTATTATGAGAAACTATGAAACTTCATCAAGTTCGCTGCTCAAGTTGTGTTCCTTGGATATTGATCCATGGGACCGGTACAAATGGTAGTCAGGTGGGATTGAGACTATCCTGAATTTCATAGGACTCTAATGCACAATGCCAAAATATAGCCCAAGAAAAACTCTATTACACGATTCCGAGAAAAAAAAGACCCACATCGCGTCTCTCCTCATGAGGGTTTCCCCACTTGGCGACAGGAGATGAGGAGAATGATGGACAATTTGGTGACTGGTCCAAGTCCAAGAACCAAAGCAGCCCAAGTATGTTGTAGGATGTGACTTATCAGGTGCACCGAGCCAACTCCTGCACCCAATGCACCCATGCTATATGAGCCATTGGATAAAAAACTGAAGGATATGATCAGGCTGGTAGTTGGATTGTTGGAACATTGCAGAATAGTCCTTTTATTTATCAAAGTCAAACCACACTGCACATCTCCCTCTGCTATAAATAAATCTACGTTCTTACTGCCATCTTTGTTTTGACTAGATTTTCAAATCAAAATCAATATTGAGTATATTTTTAAATTTTTTTTTTTTACTTTTTGAAATTTAACTCAAAACTTGACTGCAACATATACATGTTTTGCTTCTTTCTCACACGCGCGTCCCGGGTGCACATCCGTCTCATACATCACAAGTTCCAAGCCAAGCTTCAAAAAACCAGCAAATAATAATTTTTGGAAACATATGGAATATCGATCTTATTTCAAATATCTTGTCAAAACAAAAATAACAGTCAAAACGGATCTTATATCGATCATTCGGTTCAAAATATATGAACCATATTATGTTTGGGCCAGAAAAATAAACATACAATTTTTTTTATAAGAGTGTGTGCCGTGGGGTGCGGTTAGTTTGTAGAAAGTGCAAGGTTGTCTTTGCAGAAAAGGTATAGTCTTTCTTTTGACCAAACTCTGGCACATTAATTTTTCATCCAAGGGTCCTGAATCCACCGGTGCACTGGGTGCACAAATTGGCTCGGTGTATCGTAATATGTTCTCGTCCGCCCCTATATATGGACAGGTCTAATACGCGCATGTGAACTATGAGGGGAAGTCATGCCCCACTCCGACATAGGCTCGACATCCTGTTTATAAAAAATGGCATTTGTCCGTTCGGCTCCGTGTTTCCATTTCCACAAATATCAAAAAGCACATTGCCATATGCTTAATTTTTCTGTGTTAAAAATTGCAATTTATATTTTAGGACTATTTTCACAGTCTAATATATACTCCCACCGTCCCAAAATAAGTGACTTAACTTTTGATAAATCGCGTGTGTACATGCGGCCACGCGAGGTCGTTATCAGCACCGCTCCTCCCCACGTGATTCGTGCGACTTCAATACATCGTACCCGTAAAATCTTCCCTGGTCAGCGTACACCAGCTGGTATGGCACTCGTATTTGCCTCTGCGCCTGCAGCAAGTGGCCCACATGGCAGCCTCATGCATTGAAACGGCTGGCGCGTCGATAGGAATTGATTGCATGGCAGTGCCAACGGCAAGCTGCACCAGGTGGGGACGAGACGCGCATTGATCACACTTAAGTCACAACGGCTAGCTGCATGATGCTCCTCTCGGTCTTTTTATGCTTTCCTGCTTCACCTGGCCATTCTAAGTTCTTTCCCTTCTCCATCTCTCCCAGCTTTGCCTGGCTTCCCAAGCATGTGTTCGTCCATGTCCCACAGTAGTTCAACACCACCTCCATCGCACCACACGGCCAATCAGATGCCATCCTCCTGTTCCTGAAACCAGAAAGAAAATGGAGTGTTTGTGTGATCCATCGAACATATATACTATTACTACCTCGTAACCCAACCAACCTTGTCATCAAGGGCCGCATATTTGTTCTCCAGCCTAGGAGTTCTTTTGTCGTCTAGGTCCACAAGGTCTGATTCTGGGCTAAGTTCAACAGAATCCAATAAATCTGCAAATCTTCCACTCGGGTCATCCTCGGTAACCTCTCGTAGCATGCCTAACCTCCCCGACTCGTTCTCAAAAATAGCAGAATCGGGATAAACAGTCATCCCCCACGCCCCTCCCAAGCACACAAATCCGCTACTTGACCCCAAATTCGTCGACATGCTAATGCTATGGAGAGCGGTGGAGATGGGGGGAGCTGATTAGAAGTCGACATCACTCTGATGCGATAATCCTCCTTTTCCAAAAACACGGAGGAATCAACAGACAGAAGCAAAGATTCGACGGCTAACCTGAATTTCTCTGTTTCTACACAAGCCATGCCCTCTTTCCCCTCCTGAGCTTCAACTTGGACGAGGCTCGAAGATGTACAGTACCAAAGAACCAGGGAAAGCATTTATGACCCAACGTCAAGAGCACTTATGCCACCCCCCAACGAACTGCGGGTAACAGACAAGGCTGTATTCTCCTACAAACATAAATTCGTTGTGGACCACTCACTGACTCACAAAGGGGTATACGAGGCGTATCCCATTTAAGTAAGCAATTACGATGTGCAGTATTGCGCGTGGGGCTATATTAGGTAGCAATCACAAAGCGCTCACGGACGCTCGCGATTACGGCATTGCGTGGCCGCATGTCCTGAAAATTCGCATCCCTTAACTTTCTACTAACTACACTAAATTTAAGATAAAGTCGAGTCATTTATTATTGGGACGGATAGAGTAGTGTATAATGGTAGCTTAATAGAACAAATATTAAAAAAAAATTGGACATAGTAATTAAAGCAAGTACCAATTATTTTGCTCACTTTGTCACATCGTCCTGCCAAATCTGAAGTCAAATATTTTTACATGAAAAGCAAAAATGACGAATTTGAGGAAGTAAAATGGACTTCTTCCTTTGACAATTTATGTTTCATTATGCATAAGTCACATAACCAACAAAGTATGCTGCCATGATAAATGCCCCCTATCAAGAGGAGGCTCCAAGGATTTCACTGACGACACGCTTGAGCGCAGATTCATCCGAGATCATACCCTTGTGCGTCGTGTTGGGGATCAAAATTGTCTTGAAGTAAGGCTGGTCCGGATCAGCCCCCACCAACCTTTGCAACGCCAAGACGGTCTCCAAGTTGATCTGGCCATCGCCATCGCCATTCACCAACTGAGGCCTCCCACTGAAGTTACCGTCCCAGAACACCAGCTTATCCACGGTCGGCACGCCAACGCCATTCATGGCCGTCATCGGCACGAGCGGCGCCCGAAGGCTGAGGGTCACCGGAAGCGCCCTCGTTCGGTACCGCGCCACCTCGTCCTCGGAGAAGCCTGCCGCCGCGAGGAACTCCGGCATGTCGTGGGCGGAGTAGTTCCTGTCCCGCGTGATCACCAGGGGAGTGCGGCCGTACACCCTGGGGGACGGCATGAGCGAGAACATGCTCGCGAAGCTCCGGTTCCCGTAGGTGAGCACGGCGGCCTGCAGCGACGTGGGGCTGGAGGCCAGCGCCTTGGAGGCGAGGGGCCACATGTTGAGCGGCGAGCCGCCGGCACCGAGGCAGAGCATGACGAGGTGCTTGACGTACCTCCTGCGCCACCGCAGGGGTGTCCGATCGAGGAACACCGTGGCGAAGAGGCCGCCCAGACTGTGCGTCACGAGGACGACCGGCTTGTTCCCGTTCCTTTGGCTTGCGCGCTCCACCAGGAGCCTGAGCCCGGAGCTGAAGCCGGAGAAGGCCCGGGACGCCAGCCCGGGAGCGGCCGGCGCGTGCCGGAAGTCGTACGGGGCGCCGAATAGGTTCTCTCCCTCTCTGTATCCCACGCGTTCCAGTGCCTCCACCAGCCCTTCCATGCACACATTCCTGATCAAGAGGGTGGGGTCCTCTTGCAGCTCCGTGAAGTTCTCCCACAGCCGGAACCAGCCGCGCCCTTGCCTTGGGACCCCGCAGCCCGTCGCCGGCGGAGGTTCGTACTCATCGGTGAGCCGCGCCTCCAGCTGGCTGCAGGTGTTGCCCGGCACCAGCACCACAGGGTGGAGGCTGGGCACAGCTGACGATGGTGGAGCGACGAACAAGCAAAGCAGGGCTACAAGGGGCAAGAGACGCTGGAACGCCATTACCGTGACACGCTAGAGTTTCCTTCTCTTGTGTGCACGCACACGGCATGTCAAATACTACAGCTGTATTGATGCACGCACACGGCATGTCAAAGGTTGACAAGAACGGTGGAGGAGCGACTTGTTTACCACTGCTCTCGTGAAGCCAACACGCGTCCCGCAAATTAGTTTGTTATATGTTACTAGCTTATCTCATTGACTTTATTGGCGGACCAGAATTTCGCCAAGACTGGATAGGGCCGAAAACTGACAATAAAATTGAGATACGGAATCACATCACATGTAAGCAAAGGATACGAGAGAAAGTACGTATCTTTTCTTCTAAGGCTGAAGGAAAGACTACTACCTATTTCTATATCTATACCTCTATATCTATATTTTTTTTACCTACTAATAAAATAAATATGTATTCTTAGCCCGTCATGCTATTTTGTAAAAAAACCCTGATGTTTCTGACATTAAACCCGCAGTGGATATCAAATATTTTTTAAAATGGTCACATCTTTTAAACCGTAACTTAAAATTTAGCATATTATATATGAAGTTTGAGTGGAAAAATATGTAAAATCTAAATATGATGTTATTTTACCAGTTAACAATTTAAAAGAAAACACTATCTAGGCTGCAATGTTAATCAACAATGTATTATCCGTCTTTTTTTCATACTGGTACCGATTTAGATTTGGGATTAACACCTCAGCAAAATCAGGATTGGACATCAAATTGAAGATAAATTTGTTAGCAACACCAATAAATAAGGACATGCATGACAAGAAATAAAAGGACCAAACAAAGATGTGATGTCCGCTATAAAATAAATAAAAGAGAAAATGCAGAGGAGATCTGATAAAGATGAGATGTTGCGTTATTCTCCTATATATAAGAAGAAGAAAAGAGAGGACATGCATGAAAAAAGTAAAAATAAGGCATACATGGCAAAAACTAAAAAAATAAAAGACAAGTTTGATAAGAAATAAATACTGATGAAACAGAGACCAATACCTATGACATGTATGGCAAGAAATAGTGATAAAATAGGGGCGCAAGTACCTGCGTCAACATGAGTCCATCAAAAAAATGTTTTTTTCCAGACAAAAAAAATTCTCTTTTTATGATTAAAAGATCATGTATCTTTTTAACAACTTTTTTAACTCTTCATGTATTTAAGAAATAGCAACAAATTCTCATATTATAGAACATTTTTTTGTAAATTAAGAGCGTGTGGTATTTTTTTTCTCCCGTTGCAATGCACAGGCCTTTTTGCTTGTTACTAATAAAGAAAATAGGTATCCTTAGTCCGTCATGCTATTTTATAAAAAAACACTTGATATTTCTGACATTAAACCCGCAATACATGTCAAATGTTTTTTAAAATACCGATATCTTAGCGTATTCCTTCATTGCGTTGTTGGAAATATGCCCTAGAGGCAATAATAAGATGGTTATTATTATATTTCCTTGTTCATGATAATTGTCTATTGTTCATGCTATAATTGTATTAACTGGAAACCGTAATACATGTGTAAATACATAGACCACAACATGTCCCTAGTCAGCCTCTAGTTGACTAGCTCGTTGATCAATCGATGGTTATGGTTTCCTGACCATGGACATTGGATGTCATTGATAACGGGATCACATCATTAGGAGAATGATGTGATGGACAAGACCCAATCCTAAGCATAGCACAATATCGTGTTGTTCGTTTGCTAAAAGCTTTTCTAATGTCAAGTATCATTTCCTTAGACCATGAGATTGTGCAACTCCCGGATACCATAGGAATGCTTTGGGTGTGCCAAACGTCACAACATAACTGGGTGGCTATAAAGGTGCACTACGGGTATCTCCGAAAGTGTCTGTTGGGTTGGCACGAATCGAGACTGGGATTTGTCACTCCGTGTGACGGAGAGGTATCTCTGGGCCCACTCGGTAATGCATCATCATAATGAGCTCAATGTGACTAAGTAGTTAGTCACGGGATCATGCATTATGGAACGAGTAAAGTGACTTGCCGGTAACGAGATTGAACGAGGTATTGGGATACCGACGGTCAAATCTCGGGCAAGTAACGTACCGATTGACAAAGGGAATTGTATACGGGATTGCTTGAATCCTTGACATCGTGGTTCATCCGATGAGAACATCGTGGAACATGTGGGAGCCGACATGGGTATCCAGATCCCGTTGTTGGTTATTGGCCAGAGAGCTGTCTCGGTCATGTCTGCATGATTCCCGAACCCGTAGGGTCTACACACTTAAGGTTCGGTGACGCTAGAGTTGTTATGGGAATTAGTGTGCAGTTACCGAATGTTTTTCAGAGTCCCGGATGAGATCCTGGACGTCACGAGGAGTTCCGGAATGGTCCGGAGGTAAATATTTATATATGGGAAGTCCTATTTTGGCCACCGGAAAATGTTCGGGATTTTTTGGTATTGTACCGGGAAGGTTCTAAAAGGTTCCGGAGTGCGGCCCACCTGCATGGGGGGACCCACATGAATGTGGATAGTGGGGGCAAGGCCCCACACCCCTGGTCAAGGCGCACCAAGATCCCCCCTTAGAAGGAATAAGATCATATCCCGAAGGGATAAGATCAAGATCCCTAAAAAAGGGGGATAACAATCGGTGGGGAAGGAAATGATAGGATTTCTTTCCTCACACCTTTGCCAACGCCCCAATGGACTTGGAGGGCAAGAAACCAGCCCCCTCCACCCCTATATATAGTGGGGAGGCGCATGGGAGCTTGACCCTTCCCCTGGCGCAACCCTCTCCTTCCCCAACACCTCCTCCTCCTCCGTAGTGCTTGGCGAAGCTCTGCCGGAGAATTGCGAGCTCCACCACCACGCCGTCGGGCTGCCGGAGCTCTCCCTCAACTTCTCCTATCCCCTTGCTGGATCAATAAGAAGGAGACATCCCCAGGCTATACGTGTGTTGAACGCGGCGGTACCGTTGTTCGGTGCTTAGACCAGATTCGGCCGCGATCTGAATCGCTTAGTGAACGACTCCACCGACCGCGTTCTTGCAACGCTTCCGCATCGCGATCTTAAAGGGTATGAAGATGCACTCCCCTCTCTCTCGTTGCTAGTTACTCCATAGATTAATCTTGGTGATGCATAGAAAATTTTGAATTTCTGCTACGTTCCCCAACAGTGGCATCATGAGCTAGGTCTGTTGCGTATATTCTATGCACGAGTAGAACACAAGTAGTTGTGGGCGTTGGTTTGTTCAATTTGCTTACCATTACTAGTCCTATGTTGATTCGGCGGCATCGTGGGATGAAGCGGCCCGGACCGACCTTACACGTACGCTTACGTGAGACAGGTTCCACCGACTGACATGCACTTGTTGCATAAAGGTGGCTAGCGGGTGCCAGTCTCTCCCACTTTAGTCGGATCGGATTCGATGAAAAGGGTCCTTATGAAGGGTAAATAGAAATTGGCATATCACCGTTGTGGCTTTTGCGTAGGTAAGAAACGTCCTTGCTAGAAACCCATAGCAGCCACGTAAAACATGCAACAACAATTAGTGGACGTCTAACTTGTTTTTGCAGGGTATGCTATATGATGTGATATGGCCAAAAGAATGTGATGAATGATATATGTGATGTATGAGATTGATCATGTTCTTGTAATAGGAATCACGACTTGCATGTCGATGAGTATGACAACCGGCAAGAGCCAGAGGAGTTGTCTTAATTATGACATGTGTGTCATTGAATAATGCCATGCAATTACTTTACTTTATTGCTAAATCGTTAGCCATAGTAGTAGAAGTAATAGTTGGTGAGACAACTTCATGAAGACACGATGATGGAGATCATGATGATGGAGATCATGGTGTTATGCCGGTGACGAAGGTGATCATGCCGGGCCTCAAGATGGAGATCAAAGGCGCAAGATGATATTGGCCATATCATGTCACTTTATGATTTGCATGTGATGTTTGTCATGTCTACATCTTATTTGCTTAGAATGACGGTAGCATAAATAAGATGATCCCTCACTAAAATTTCAAGAAAGTGTTCCCCCTAACTGTGCACCATTGCGAAAGTTCATTGTTTCGAAGCACCACGTGATGATCGGGTTTGATAGATTCTAACGTTCACATACAACGGGTTTAAGCTAGATTTACACACGCGAAACACTTAGGTTGACTTGACGAGCCTAGCATGTACATACATGGCCTCGGAACACAAGAGACCGAAAGGTCGAACATGAGTCGTATAGTAGATACGATCAACATGGAGATGTTCACCGATGATGACTAGTCCGTCTCACGTGATGATCGGACACAGCCTAGTTGACTCGGATCATGTATCACTTAGATGACTAGAGGGATGTCTATCTGAGTGGGAGTTCATTAGATGAACTTAATTATCATGAACATAGTTAAAAGGACTTTGCAAATTATGTCCTAGCTTACGCTTTAGTTCTACTATTTAAGATATGTTCCTGGAGAAATTTTAGTTGAAAGTTGACAGTAGCGATTATGCAGACTGGATCCATATTCTAAGGATTGTCCTCATTGCTGCGCAGACGACTTATGTCCTTAATGCATCGCTCGGTGTGCTGAACCTCGAGCGTCGTTTGTGGATGTTGCGAACATCTGACATACACGTTTTGATGACTACGTGATAGTTCAGTGCGTAATGTTAAACGGTTTAGAATTGAGGCACCGGAGACATTTTTGAAACGTCGCGGAACATATGAGATGTTCCAAGAGCTGGAATTGGGATTTCAGGCTCGTGCCCACGTCAAGAGGTGTGAGACCTCTGACAAGTTTCTTAAGCGTGCAAACTAAGGGAGGAAAGCTCAATCGTTGAGCATGTGCTCAGATTGTCTAAGTACTACAGTCGCTTGAATCGAGTGGGAGTTATCTTTCAGATGAGATAGTGATGGTTCTCCAAAGTCACTGCCACCAAGCTACTAGAGCTTCATGATGAACTATAACATATCAGGGATAGACATGATGATCCTTGAGCAATTCGCGATGTTTGACACCGCGAAAGTAGAAATCAAGTAGGAGCATCAATTGTTGATGGTTAGTAAAACCACTAGTTTCAAGAAGGGCAAGGGAAAGAAGGGATACTTCATGAAACGGCAAATCAGTTGCTGCTCTAGTGAAGAAACCCAAGGTTGAACCCAAACCCGAGACTGAGTGCTTCTGTAATGAGGGGAACGGTCACTGAAGCAGAACTACCCTAGATACTTGGTAGATGAGAAGGCTGGCAAGGTCGACAGAAGTATATTGGATATACATTATATTAATGTGTACTTTACTAGTACTCCTAGTAGCACCAGGGTATTAGATACCGGTTCGGTTGCTAAGTGTTGGTAACTCGAAATAAAAGCTGCAGAATAAATGAAGACTAGCTAAAGGTGAGATGACGATATGTGTTGTAAGTGTTTCCAAGCTTGATGTGATCAAGCAGCGCATACTCCCTCTACCATCGAGATTGGTGTTAAACCTAAATAATTGTTATTTGGTGTTTGCGTTGAGCATAGACATGATTGGATTATGTCTATTGCAATACGGTCATTCATTTAAGGAGAATAATAGTTACTCTATTTATTTGAATAATACCTTCAATGTCTTGAACCTAAAATGAATGGTTTATTGAATCTCCATCGTAGTGATACACATGTTCATGCCAAAAGATATAAGATAGTGATGATAGTACACTACTAGGGAAAAGGCTAGCAGCAGCGCGGGTTTTTAGGCTAGCAGCAACGCGGGTGGCCGCGCTACTAATAAGGCGCTACAGCTAACTCATAGTAGTAGCGCGGTCCTAACCCGCGCTACTACTGTTGACGATATCAGCAGCGGTTTTTGCGGACGCGCTACTATTAACTAGCTGTAGCGATTTCGCCATCCCTCGCTACTGCTATATCTTTCATCATTTTCCCATTTCAGTTCTCCTTTCAGATACTAGATACTAGGTACTGCTAGTAGATATCAAATTCATAAACCATTACTAGGTACGGTAGTACTCCCTTCGTTCCAAATTACTCGTCGTGGTTTTAGTTCAAACCACGACGAGTAATTTGGAACGAATGGAGTACTAGATAACAATTTCATGCATAGCCAACATGCATCCTCAAGCAGTACAATTCATATCAACGGCCATCATCATATGAAGTTCTAGATGATATCGACGACGATCATCATATGTAGTTCTAGATGATATAGCCACACACACATATGTAGTTCTAGATGATATAGCCACACACACATATGTAGTTCTAGATGATATAGCCACACACATATGTAGTTCTAGATGATATCGAAGACAATCATCATCCTCAAGCCTGGGCGGTTGGTGTTCCTGATAGTAATTAGGATGGCCTGTCCAACACGAAGATTCTTGCCATCGAGGAATTTCTTCCACCCAACCGAGTTTAAGTGTGTGCGACCGTCCGTGTCCACGCGGTAAGTACAGGTTGTGACGGAGCCCCTTGCAGTAAGGCGTAGTCCAGCTGAGCCTTCTTCATCAGGCTCGATACCATAACTCACAGATATGCTCTTTGCCAATTTCTGAATAAAAAAAACATATCAATTAATAAGCATGTGATCGAACTCTACACTAAAACATATATATCATCGACTAGATTCCACACAACATACCATATCATTGGACTGTACACTAAGTAATTCACACTATTAATTTGCATTTGTAAGTATAACATACCATATCATGTCGATCAACCATGGTATTTGTCAAGCGGGTCACGAATGGCACCCCGACAAAGTCAGCACGTGGCGGAATTATGTCCCACAGGTTGCACACCTCCTCCTCACTCAGCCTTGTTCTTTGAGCTACGATGGCTTCATGAAGTGGGTCCTCATCATCTTCATCGAGTGGGTCCTCATTATCTTCATTATCTTCATCATCTTCGTCATCTTCATCATCTTCCACCAGGTTGAGATAAATGACAGCTAGCTTGGGTCTTTCTGCTCGGAAGTTGAAGCTGACCAACTCGCCACCAGTAAGATGCATGCGAGCGGCGAAACGGGCCCATCCATCTCCTCCAATCTGCGACATATTGCGTCCTTTCTCGACCTCCATAGTGTACGGCCTCCCAGGAGCCTCAAATGTCACAGTATCTCCTGTCAGCTTGTTGAATTTCAACCTCACATTGCATGGGACGATCTGTGTAAAATAAGCAAAATGACACAATGCAGTAATGCCAACACTAAAAATAAAATAGTTATTACATTTCATCTAATTTCTTACCGCCGCATGACGAAAACTCGGCTGGAAGTAGATGCCGAACAGCTTGCCAGTTGCAAGGCTGCTGGCGCATCTTGACTTGCACAGTTGACATAGTGGTGGTGGTGGTGGCGCCATTCTTCCTAAAGCAATATGAGCAAAGGATTAACGATCAACTAAATCAAAATGTTCTAAGTGAACTAAATCAACTAGCCTACTAAATCAACTAAATCAAAATGTTCTAAGTGAACTAAATCAACTAACCTACTAAATCAACCAAATCAAAATGTTCTAAGTCAACTAAATCAACTAGCCTACTAAATCAAAATGTTCTAAGTCAACTAAATCAACTAGCCTACTAAATCAACTAAATCAAAATGTTCTAAGTCAACTAAATCTACTAGCCTACTAAATCAACTAAATCAAAATGTTCTAAGTTAACTAAATCAACTAGCCTACTAAATCAACTAAATCAAAATGTTCTAAGTCAACTAAATCAACTAGCCTACTAAATCAACTAAATCAAAATGTTCTAAGTCAACTAAATCAACTAGCCTACTAAATCAACTAAATCAAAATGTTCTAAGTCAACTAAATTAACTAAATGAATTAGCCTACTAAATCAACTAAATCAAAATGTTCTAAGTCAACTAAATCAACTAGCCTACTAAGTCAACTAAATTATATCAACTAAATCAAAATGTTGCATATGAGCAGGAGGGAGAAGGAGGGGCGACTCGAGGAGGGAGAAGAGAGTAGGATGGAGGAGGAAGGCAGAGCGAGGAGGGGCCGGCCGGCGCGGCCAGTTGAGGGAGGACGGAGGAGGAAGGCGGAGCGAGGAGGGGCCGGCCAGCGGCGAGTGGAGAGGGAGGACGGAGGAGGAGGCCGGTACCGAGTCCAGCAAGGAGGAGGAGGTGACGGCGCGCGGCGCAGACGGAGGAGGGGCGACGGGGGCGCACGGCGCAGACGGATCGGAGAGGTTTGAGTGGCTGTGTGTGTGAGTGGATCCGAATGGAGGGGATGAGGGAGATGAATGGCTTAGCAGTAGCGCTCTTCAGGAAAAGACGCTACTGCTAAGCTACCTAGCAGCAGCGCCTTTCACAGTAAAGCGCTACTGCTATGTGTCAGCATGTAAAAATAGACTTTGTTCAATATATCAAAAACACATTGATCATCAACGATCTTTTTCTGTACAATCTGATTTGACAATATGAGTCCTCACCGGTTTAGGAACAGGTGAAGACTCATATTGCAGCCACAAATTCTACACATAGAGTTCAATGAAGATCAAGTGCTTGTCAAAGTGTGAGAAGTAACATATTTAAGGTGGTAGAAACTCTCTTCACGGAGCGAGGTGGGACTAAATTTTTGTAGGAAACTTAGCAGTAGCGCTTATCAGAGAAATGCGCTGCTACTATGCCACGTAGCAGTAGCGCGCATCACCTTAACGCGTTGCTGCTATAACTACCCTCGCGGCGGCCTCGTAGGAATTATAGCAGCAGTGCGTCTTTGGGGTGACGCGCTACTGCTATATTTGTCTCAGCAGCGAGTTTTGTCTGTCCGCGCTACTGCTAGTTAGCAGCAGTGAGTTATTTTGGAGTGCGCTGCTGGTAAGATTCTGTGTATAGGCTTTTCCCTAGTAGTGGTACCACATACTTGTGGCACTGCCATTTGAGTCATATTGGTATAAAATGCAAGAAGAAGCTCCATGTTGATGGATCCTTGGACTCACTCGTTTTTGAAAAGATTGAGACATGCGAACCATGTCTATTGGTGTATACGCATGAAGAAAATCCATGCAGATGGATCGTTTGGACTCACTTGATTTTGAATCACTTGAGACATGCAAATCATACCACATGGGCAAGATGACTAAAAAGCCTCGTTTTCAGTAAGATGGAACAAGAAAGCAACTTGTTGGAAGTAATACATTTTGATGTGTGCAGTCCAATGAGTGCTGAGGCACGCAGTGGATATCGTTATGTTCTTACTTCACAAATGATTTGAGTAGATGCTGAGTATATTTACTCGATGAAACACAAGTCTGAATTATTGAAAGGTTCAAGTAATTTCAGAGTGAAGTTGAAGATCGTCGTGACAAGAGGATAAAATGTCTATGATGTGATCATAGAGATGAGTATCCGAGTTATGAGTTTGGTATACAATTAAGACATTGTGGAAATTGTTTCACAACTAATACCGCCTGGAACACCATAGTGTGATGGTGTGTTCGAACATCATAGCTGCACCCTATTGGATATGGTGCATACCATGATGTCTCTTATCGAATTAGCACTACCGTTTATGGGTTAGGCATTAGAGACAACCGCATTCACTTCAAATAGGACACCACGTAATTCCGTTGAGATGACAGCGTATGAACTATGGTTTAGAGAAACCTAAGGTGTCATTTCTTAAAAGTTTGGGCTGCGAAGCTTATGTGGAAAAGTTTTATCCTGATAAGCTCAAACCCAAAGCGGATAAATGCATCTTCATAGGACACCCAAAACAGTTGGGTATACCTCCTATTTCAGATCCGGAAGCAAAAGTGATTGTTTCTAGAAACGGGTCCTTTCTCGAGGAAAAGTTTCTCTTGAAAGAATTGAGTGGGAGGATGGTGGAGACTTGATGAGGTTATTGAACCATCACTTCAACCAATCTGTAGCATGGCACAGGAAGTTGTTCCTGTGGCGCCTACACCAGTTGAAGTGGAAGCTGATGATAGTGATCATGAAACTTCAGATCAAGTCACTACCAAACCTCGTAGGTCGACAAGGACGCGTACTGCTTCAGAGTGGTACGGTAATCCTGTCTTGGAGGTCATGTTGCTAGACAACAATGAACCTACGAGCTGTCGAGAAGCGATGGTGGGCCCGGATTCCGACAAATGGCTCGAGGCCATAAAATCCGAGAGAGGATCCATGTATAAAACAAAGTGTAGACTTTGGAAGAACTACTTGATGGTCGTAAGGCTGTTGGGTACATATGGATTTTAGAAGGGAAAACGGACAATGATGGTATGTGTCACCATTAAGAAAGCTCGACTTGTCGCTAAGATGTTTTCCGACAAGTTCAACGAGTTGACTACGATGAGACTTTCTCACTCGTAGCGATGCTAAGAGTCTGTTGAAATTATATTAGCAGTTCTTGCATTATTTATGGAATCTTGCAGATAGGATGTCAAAACATTGTTTCCTCAATGATTTTCTTGAGGAAAGGTTGTATGTGATATAACTAGAAGGTTTTGTCAATCCTAAAATATGCTAACAAGTATGCAAAGCTCCAACAATCCTTCTAAGGATTGGAGAAAGCATCTTGGAGTTGGAATATACGCTTTGATGAGATGATCAAAGATTTTGGGTTTATACAAAGTTTATTAGAAACTTGTATTTCCAAAGAAGTGAGTGGAAGCACTATAGCATTTCTGATGAGTATATGTTGTTGACATATGTTGATCGGAAATGATGTAGAATTTCTGGAAAGCATATAGGGTTATTTGAAAAGTGTTTTTCAATGGAAAATCTGGATTAAGCTACTTGAACATTGAGAATCAAGATCTATAAGGATAGATCAAAATTGCTTGATAGTACTTTCAAATGAGTACGCATTGTGACAAGATTTTGAAGGAGTTCAAAATAGATCGACAACGAAGGAGTTCTTGGCTGTGTTATAAGGTGTGAGTATTGAGTAAGACTCAAGACCTGACCATAGCAGAAGAGAGAGAAAGGAAAAAGGTCGTCCCCTATGCTTTAGACATAGGCTCCACAGTATGATATGCTGTGTACCGCACCTAAAGTGTGCCTTGCCATGAGTCAATCAAGGGGTACAAGTGTGATCCAGGAATGGATCACATGACAACGGTCAAGGTTATCCTTAGTAACTAGTGGACTAAGGAAATTTCTCGATTATGGAGGTGGTAAAAGAGTTCGTCGTAAAGGGTTATGCCGATGCAAACTTTGACACTAATCCGGATGACTCTGAGTCATAAACCGGATTCTTATAGTAGAGCAGTTATTTGGAATAGTTCCAAATAGCGCGTGGTAGCTGGATCTAGGAGATGACATAGAGATTTTCAAAGCACACACGGATCTGAAAGATTCAGACCCGTTGACTAATAACCTCTCTCGCAAGCGAGATATGATCAAACCCAATGGGTGTTGGATTCATTACAATCACATAGTGATGTGAACTAGATTATTGACTCTAGTGCAAGTGGGAGACTGTTGGAAATATTCCCTAGAGGCAATAATAAAATGGTTATTATTATATTTCCTTGTTCATGATAATTGTATATTGTTCATGCTATAATTGTATTAACTGGAAACCGTAATACATGTGTGACTACATAGACCACAACATGTCCCTAGTGAGCCTCTAGTTGACTAGCTCGTTGATCAATCGATGGTTATGGTGTCCTGACCATGGACATTCTATGTCATTGATAGAGGGATCACATCATTAGGAGAATGATGTGATGGACAAGACCCAATCCTAAGCATAGCACAAGATCGTGTAGTTCGTTTGCTAAAAGATTTTCTAATGTCAAGTATCATTTCCTTAGACCATGAGATTGTGCAACTCGCGGATACCATAGGAACGCTTTGGGTGTGCCAAACGTCACAACGTAACTACGTAGCTATAAAGGTGCACTACAGGTATCTCCGAAAGTGTCTGTTGGGTTGGCACAAATCGAGACTGGGATTTGTCACTCCGTGTGACGGAGAGGTATCTCTGGGCCCACTCAGTAATGCATCATCATAATGAGCTCAATGTGACTAAGTAGTTAGTCACGGGATCATGCATTACAGAATGAGTAAAGTGACTTGCCGGTAACGAGATTGAACGAGGTATTGGGATACCGACGATCAAATCTTGGGCAAGTAACGTATCGATTGACAAAGGGAATTGTATACGGGATTGCTTGAATCCTTGACATCGTGGTTCATCCGATGAGATCATCGTGGAACATGTGGGAGCCAACATGGGTATCCAGATCCCGCTGTTGGTTATTGGCCAGAGAGCTATCTCGGTCATGTCTGCATGATTCCCGAACTCGTAGGGTCTACACACTTAAGGTTCGGTGACGCTAGAGTTGTTATGGGAATTAGTGTTATCCTATATATTGTCACTTTTTTTAACTGTAACTAAAGGGATTCGACGGAATTTTTAGAAAAATGTCAATATCTCCTTTCTTGATCTCAAATTCTCAATCGACTGATATGCAAGTTTATTTTCTGTAATCATCACTAGATGCATACTTTCTAGATAACATCTTGCTAATTAGCAATATGATACAAGAAATTAAAACCACTGTTAGTTGAATAAAAAAAGATCTGGATGGTTAGAAAATTAGAAATTGCAAGTTATTTCAGCTGCTTACTAGTCAAGAACAAAAATCAGAGCTCGCCTTTTCTGATCCTACCCAATGATAATCCCCAAGTGCAAGGAATCATCGTAGCAATTTCCAAAGGTGGAAGTGATAAGTATGGAGTGTCTAACCCATAAGGAGCTAAAGGTAAGATCAGTATTCTCTCAATTCCTATCTGCCACTGATACAACTCTACGTACACCGAACGTTTGCTTCCAACTAGATACGAGAAATAAAACTACGTTGTGGGTATGAAGAGGATAACTTTGCATGATATCGGGGAGCTAGAATATAAAACTAGGTGCTGTTATCATAAAGTTAGAATATATTACTAAATATTATAAATAGCGAGTGTGGAATAATGATGGATCGGTGTGCGGAATTATCCTAGGCAATTGTTAACAAGACCGGTAGTCGTCATTGCAATTTCATATGAGGGAGAGGCATAAGCTAACATAATTTCTCTTCTTGGATCATAAGCATTTATGATTGGAACTCTAGCAAGCATCCGCAACTACTAAAGATCATTAAGGTAAAACCCAACCATAGCATTAAAGCATAAAGTCCCCTTTATCGCCATACGCCACGACCCCCTTACTCGGGTTTATGCTTCTGTCACTCAAGCAACCGACTATAAACGAACCATGAACATATTGCAACACCCTACAGCGGGAATCCCTCACGCTTGCGCGACACAGAGGGCACAATAGGACAGCTCCAAAATAAAACATACAACCCGTACCAATCTAGATCATCAATAAACCCAAAGACAAAAGGTATCTACTCAAAACATCATAGGATGGCAACACATCATTGGATCATAATATGTGGCATAAAGCACCATGTTCAAGTAGGGATTACAGTGGGGTGCAGGAGAGTGGACGGCGTAAAAGAGATGAAGATGATGATGGTGATGGTGATGTTGATGAAGACGATCACCGTGGCGATGATTCCCCTCAAGATGGCACTCCGGCGCCACCGAGAGAGAGGAGAGGTCCTCCTCCTTGTGCTTCCTCCTCCATGGCCTCCCCCTGGATGGGGAGAAGTTCTCCCTCTAGTCCTTGGCCTTAATGGCGATGACGGTCCCTCCGGGATCCTCCTCCATGGCCTCCGGTGATGATGGCCCCCTCCGGCAGGGCGCCAGAGAGGGCCTAGATTGATTTCTCGTGGCTACAGAGGCTTGCGGCGGCGGAACTTCCGATCTAGGTTATTTCCCGAAGGTTTCTGTATTTATAGGAGAGGTTGGCGTTGATTTCAAGTCAGGGCGGTCTCCGGGCTGTCCACGAGGCAGGGGGCGTGCCCCCCACCCTCGTGGGCAGCCTGGGACTCTTTTGGCCCAACTCTTGCACTCCAGGGGCTTCTTTTGGTCCATAAAAATTCATCAAAAATTGGCACGTCAATTGGACTCCGTTTGGTATCCTTTTCTGTAAAACTCAAAAACAAGGAGAAAACAGAAACTGGCACTGGGCTCTAGGTTAATAGGCTAGTCCCAAAAATCATATAAAATAGCATATAAATGCATATAAAACATCCTAGATGGATAATATAATAGCATGAATACTTCATAAATTATAGATATGTTGGAGACGTATCAGCATCCCCAAGCTTAATTCCTGCTCGTCCTCGAGTAGGTAAACGATAAAAGAAATAATTTATGAAGTGTGAATGCTAGCAGGTGCACAAGTTTGATCAATGATAATTTCAATCACCTTTCATGATCAAGTAACAAGCTATTCACATCTTAAAGGATAGATCATAAACTTTTTTGAAAACTAATAAAAAATGCTCTTAGTGATCAAACAATTGCAATTCATCTTATTTTCAGGAAGGGTCTATGTAAGAGCTTTGATTTAGCAAATCCCACATACTCAAGTTCGTATAGTCTTTCACAATTGCTAACACTCTTGTGATATTTATGGGTTCAAAGTTTTAATCGGACACAGAGAACGATAGGGGCTTATAGTTTTGCCTCCCAACCTTTTACCTCAAGGGCAATGTCAACAATAATACTTTATGAAAACCTACATCCAAGTGGATATATGTATCCGGATCGCTCCAACACAAAGTGCTTGCCAAAGGAAAAAGTGTAAAACGAAAAGGTGATGATCACCATGACTCTTGTATAAGGGTAGAATATAAAAGTAAAAGATAGGCCCTTCGCAGAGTGAAGCGGAGGTTGTCACGCGATTTTAAGGTTGGATGCACAAAATCTTAATGCAAAAGAACGTCACTTTATATTGCCTCTTGTGATAGAGACATTTATTATGCAGTCCGTCGCTTTTATTTCTTCCCTATCACAAGTTCGTATAAAGCTTATTTTCTTCGCACTAATAGATCATACATATTTAGAGAGCAATTTTTATTGCATGCACCGATGACAACTTACTTGAAGGTTCTTACTCAAGCCATAGGTAGGTTTGGTGGACTCTCATGGAAAAACTAGTTTAACGGATGTTTGGAAGCACAAGTAGTATTTCTACTTGGTGCAAAGAATTTTGCTAGCATGAGAGGAAAAGGCAAGCTCAACATGTTGGATGATCCAGGACAATATACTTTATTTCGGATATAAGAAATTATAATCCATTACGTTGTCTTCCTTGTCCAACCTCAACCTTTTAGCATGTCATATTTTAATGAGTGCTCACAATTATAAAAGATGTCCAAGATAGTATATTTATATGTGAAATGTCTCTTCCTTCAATATTCTTTCATGAACTGTTCAAGTGACCAATTCTGCGTTTCCTAAATTTCAATAAGTTTACTACCTATACTTATTACGTGTGAAGTCATTACTCCCCATGGTATAAGCATATGAAACATATATAAATTTAGATTTATGATATTCAATTCATTGAACCATTTACTCATGGATATACGTGAAGCATGTGAGCAAATGACAAACTACTACAAAAGATATAAGTGAAGAACACCGAGTAGTAAAACAATTAACTAGCCATGGGAGGATTCTCTTTTTTATTCAAGATTTCAGATCCAATGATTTTATTCAAACAACAAGTGAAATTGAAAATACACTCCAAGCAAAACACATATCATGTGACGAATAAAAATATAGCTCCGAGTAAAGTATACCAATAGTTTTGAAGACGAAAGAGGGGATGCCTTTCGGGGCATCCCCAATCTTAGGCGCTTGAGTCTTCCTTGAATATTACCTTGGGGTGCCTCGGGCATCCCCAAGCTTAGGGTCTTTCCACTCCTTATTCTCCTCATATCGATATATCACCCAACGCTTGAAACTTCAATCGCACAAAACTTAATGGAACTTCGTGGGATAGGTTAGTATGATAAAGAGCAAACCATTCACTTTGATACTGTCAAAAACAAGGTTCATAATTGTTCTCACACAATGCCTACTGTACCATACCATTTCTACAATTTATATTAAGAAATATAAGCAATAGAAACTAGAAAACAAGAAAACTATGCAATGAAAACAGAATCTGTGAGAAACAAAACAGTCTGTAATGATCTGAACATAAACCATACTTCTACTACTCAAACAATTATGAAATAAATTGGTGGACGTGAGGAATTTCTCTATTAATCATCTGCAAAAGGAATCAACCTAAAATCACTCTCCAGTAAAAAAATGGCATCTATTCTCGCGAGCGCAAAGTTTCTGTTTTTTACAGCAAGATTGCAAAGACTTCACCCATGTCTTCCCAAAGGTTCTACTCGGCAAAAACACTAATTAATACATAAAACCACATCTAACCAGAGGCTAGATGAATTATTTATTACTAAACAGGAACAAAAAGCAAGAAACAAAAATAAAATTGGGTTGCCTCCCAACAAGCGCTATCGTTTAACGCCCCTAGCTAGGCATGATGATTTCAATGATGCTCACAAAAAAGATAAGAATTGAAACATAAACAGAGCATCATGAAGAATACGACTAGCACTTTTAAACCTAACTCACTTCCTAGGCCTAGGAATTTTGTGAGCACACAATTTAAGGGAACAAGAATCAACTAGCATAGGAAGGCAAAGCAAGTATAACTAGGAAACTTTAAGCACATAGAGAGGAAACTTGATATTATTGCAACTCCTACAAGCATATATTCCCCTCTCATTATAATTTTCAGTAGCATCATGAATGAGTTTAACAATACAACCATCACATAAAGCCTTCTTTTCATGATCTACAAGCATAGAAATTTTTCTACTCTCCACATAAGCAAAATTTTCTCATTCGGAACAGTGGGATCACTAATTCCTAATGTTGACACTCTTTCAAACCCACTTTAGATGATAGTATTATTCATACTCCAAAAGATATAAGTGAAGTTCATGGAGCATTCTACAATTAATTGTTCGACGCGATTTTGTATTAAAGCAAAAAAGTTGAATACTTTTTGTATTAAAAAAGAGTCATCATCCCGGGATTTGCTTTTCTTGCTTCTACATGACTAACCCATATGATTGATTTATTATTATAGAAGGTTATTTGTTGTTGTTTTTGAGTCCAGGATATACAAGAAAGAATGAACATGTACACATAGACTAGTGCGTGCAAGCATGGGCTGGCTTATGTCTAAATCAGCCTTGTACGTGTGGTGCATGGCAAAATTGCCTACGCACTACAGGCATGCATGGAAGACCAGGTATCGTAGCAAACGTGCAAGTAGGTTCTTGGGGCCGATGGGAGCGGCCATAGGTATAGCAGCAACGTGCACCTCTTTGCCTTTTTTTTGCATGGTAATACGTGTCTCATTCATATCATAAAGAATAAAGTACAAGTCACGTAAGAACCGACATGACAAAACTGAAAAGATAGCAGAACATCTCTGATATGCAGCTTTGCGGACCTCCAAGGTGGGGGCATTAGAGTACGTGTAACTTTGGACGTATGAAAGCCCCTCACTAGATGCGCTAGTTTGACGCTGAGGATGAAGAAAGTGTATTTTGACTTTGAATATGAAAAGATGCCATGGTTTTGTGGAGTTTGCCGGTTTGTAGGTTATGTGGCAAAGGAACATGGGAATGGGGTTCATGAGGAGTCTGCTATTATTTACCCCATAACTCTGATTGCGCCGGAGTTCACAAGGGAGGATCAGATTGGGCTGGCTGGCTCATATGGCAGAGGAGGAGGAGGTAGAACGGGAGGAGGAGGTAGAGCGGGTTTTGCGGCAGGAACAGATCCCAGCGGACCAAGGAAGGAAAATGATGAGTTAAGTAGTTCGGCTAGTAGTCTCTTGAAATCAAATGATGTCCATTCGCAAACTTCGAGTGCTCTGAAGAGAAGACTGGAGTTTGAGGAGAAGGGGAAGGCGAATCAGCTAGCACTGACGCAGGGAAAAGGTGAGGATGGAGTAGAGGCGAGAAGGGAGGTAGAAACGGAGGAGGGGAGGGAAGAACATGACAGCACATCACAAGACTCTAAAAGGTGTAAAGCAGATGAGTCGACAGATATGGACTTGGCAACATTGGCGGCCTCCCAGCAGGAGGACCGCCAGGCCCAATGATTCTCTTAGGATGGAACTGCCATGGGATGCGTCAGTCCCGGGCAGTTAGAGCACTCCTGGATGTTCAGAAGTTCTATAAACCAGATGTGTTATTTCTTTCTGAAACTCATCTGTCTGACGCAAGGGCCGAACGGTTGATGAGGAAGCTAGGGTTCCAGGAGAGGCTGGTTGACCCGAGTGATGGGAGGGCGGGAGGATTATTGATGATGTGGAGGAATGGAGTGTCTGTCACCGATCATGGTGTAACTGCAAACTTTATTCATGTAAGCATAGATGATGGAAGGAAATGGAGATGCACCGGCTTCTATGGGGAGCCGGCGAGGGAGAACAAGCATAAATCATGGGAGTACCTACGGGGACTGCACCAAATGAGAGATGAACCGTGGATAGCATTCGGAGACTTTAATGAAATTTTATTCATGCATGAAAAGGAAGGTGGAGCAACTAGAGAGCAAAGAACCATGCAAGCATTTAGAGATGCTCTATCTGATTGTGAACTTGAAGATATGGGAGCGACGGGAGACGTCTATACGTGGAGTAGAGGAGCGATCAAGGAGAGGTTGGATAGAGCAGTATGCAACTCAAGATGGAGCCAACTCTTCCCTAATGCAGGGGTCATCAACGGTGAAATGACCAAGTCTGACCAGAGGCGTTTGGTGATTAACACTGAATTATATGTAGAGGTGATTCGGTCTCCTTTTTCAATGAAGAGATTTGAGGGGAGATGGCTCAAGGAGGAAACAGTCGAGGAGGTGGTACGAACGGCTTGGATGAAAGCGTCGTTGTTAGGCCTTGGACCATTCAAACAAAAATTAGACTCAGTCCATAATGATCTGCATAAGTGGGACAAAGAAGTACTAAAATGGCCACAGAAGAGAATGGCGAAACTGAAGAAGGAGTTAGAGAATCTGAGAACAGGGCCAGCTATGGACGCAGCGATTGATAGACAAAAAGAAATACTTTTAACTATTGAAAACTAGATGGAGCAGGAAGAGATTGAATGGGTGCAGAGAGGAAGAGCTAATTGGCTGAAGCACGGTGACCGTAATGCAAATTTTTTCCATTTGTACGCTTCGGCAAGGAAGAAGAGGAACACGATCAAGGGTTTAATGGACGAACATGGGGTAATGCAGGAAGGACAATAGGAGATGGATGACATCATTACAAATTATTTTGCAACACTGTTTTCTTCCCAGGTTCAGGCCCCTAATGAGGTTGTTATTGAGAAGGTGACTCCGAGGGTGACAACTCAAATGAATGAGGCACTGTAAAATAGCTCCATTCACGGAGGAGGATGTGCGTCGTACGGTGTTTAACATAGGTGATTTTAAGGCACCAGGGCCTGATGGACTGCACGCGGCGTTCTATAAGAGATTCTGGAGTATGTTAAAGGATGATCTTGTGAAGGAGGTGTTAGAGGCTATCAACTCAAGAAGAATTCCAGAGGGATGGAACAGTACAACCATTGTGTTGATACCGAAAGTAGAAAGCCCCACTAGCATCACGCAGTTCAGGCCGATTAGTTTATGCAACATAGTGTATAAAATCATCTCGAAGATGATTGCTAATCGGCTCAAGTTGATTCTCCCGGAGATCATTAGTCCTACTCAGAGCGCCTTCGTGCCCGGGAGATTGATCACAGATAACAGTTTGATTGCTTATGAGTGTGTCAACACAATCGAGAGGAAGAACGGAAAGTCTGGATTATGTGTAGTTAAACTCGACATGCATAAGGCATATGATCGAGTTGAATGGTGTTTTCTGAGGAGAATGATGCAGAGACTTGGGTTTGCGGAGCAATGGATCTCCTTGATCATGGAGTGTGTGTCCTCGGTGTCTTATAATGTGCGATATAATTCCTGGTGCACTGAGGTTTTTTCACCCACTCGAGGGCTTCGGCAAGGGGATCCGTTGTCACCTTACCTGTTTTTAATTTGTGCGGAGGCGCTATCCTGTATGCTCAAAGAGGAGGAAAATAATGGCTCGCTCATTGGGGTCAAGGTATGTAGGGAGGCTCCGCAAATTTCCCATTTGCTTTTCGCTGATGATTCATTAATCTTAATGAAAGCGGATGGCCACAACGCGGCGTGTCTTCGAAGGGTGTTTGATGACTATTGTGCGAGCTCAGGCCAATTGGTCAGTGATGCAAAGTCTAGCATTTTCTTCAGCGAGAACACGCCAGTGCAGGAGAAGGTAGTAATATGTCAGCACCTAAATATTGCCAATGAAGCTCTGAATGATAAATACCTAGGCTTACATGCGATGGTAGGTGTTGATAGAAGTGATTCCTTTGAGTATCTTATTGGTAGAATAAATCAATTGGTTATTGGATGGAAGGAGAAGTTGCTTTCCTCTGGTGGTAAGGAAACGCTTATTAAGGCTGTTGCTCAAGCTATGCCGGTATTTGCGATGTCTGTGTTCAAAATTCCAAAGAAAGTTTGCAAAGAAATGACGGATGCAATATCAAAGTACTGGTGGGGTGACGATGACAACCATAAGCGCATACACTAGGCGGCATGGTGGAAACTATGTGTGCCTAAGGATAGAGGAGGGCTGGGATTCAGGGACTTACATAGCTTGAATCTTGCTTTACTTGCCAAACAAGTATGGAGGCTGTTGGAAAACCCTGACTCTCTTTATGCACAGATTCTGAGGGCTAAATATTACCCAGATGGAAAATTATTAGATGCTAAAATGAAGAGCAGGAGCTCGTATACGTGGCAAAGTATTTGTGCTGGGATTAACACGTTCAAGAGAGGTGCAATATGGCGTATAGGAGATGGTTCACAAGTGAATATTTGGTCTGACTCGTGGATTCAATCTAGTGCTGACGGTCGTGTTATTACTCCACGAGGTTCGACTTTGCTGTCTAAGGTATCTGAACTAATTGATCCTGTCACCGGCCTATGGGATCAAGAGTTGATACATAGTGTGCCCACCGAATTTTGTCAATACCACTGGCACCGAATGGTATGATGGAAGACTTTGTGGCTTGGAGATTCACAAAGAACTACATTTTTTCGGTAAGATCAACTTATTATGTTGAATGGGAACACCAGTTTGCTCGCTGGTACGAAAGAACAGAGGGGCAACCGTCTCAACGTCACCCGGTTTGGGCAAATCTTTGGAGTTCCCAAGTACCAGCAAAGATCAAGATCCACGCATGGAAGGTCCTGCATGGATTCATTCCTTGTTATGGGGTCCTGGTGAATCGGCACATTGGCACGACGGATAGTTGTCCTATGTGTGCGGGTGGATGTGAAGACATTATGCATTCACTTTTTACTTGCACTAGGGCAGCTGAGATTTGGAGATGCCTGAAGCTGGATAAGTTTATAGAAGAAGCTTGCTCGACCGATAGGGCGGGAGCGGCGGCGTTGGACTATATTTTATGTGCTCCGGCTCGGCGGAGTTCGATATCACATGCTACTGCCCAAGCTCTCATCCTTGTGGGAATTTGGTATATATGGTGGGAACGACGACAACACGTCCATGGCCAAGATGTGCAAACCCCGACTCGGTCAGCGTTGTCTATCGCGGCGCTAACCGCTAATTATCTGAAGGCCATGAAGAAAAGTGCAGAACCAAGGAGAGATGGTTGGACGAAGCCGCTTGAAGGTTTTGTGAAGGTAAATGTAGATGCATCTTTCAAAGCACACTCTCTTCAAGGAGCTGTAGGTGCTGTGGTACGAGATTATAAAGGTGCGTTCATCGCGGCGTCGAACGAACAGCTTGAACATGTCGCAGATGCAGGGACGCCGGAAGCTTATGCATTACGACATGGTTTACTTTTGGCGCAACAGCTGGGGATAAGCAAGCTTGTGGTGGAGTCGGACTGCCTCGAGGTGATCAATACTATGAATAATGGAGGCTTTACGGTTTCAGGTGCAGCGGCGATTTACTCGGATTGTTTGGTTCTCATCATAGGATACGCTTCGGTCATTTTTGTCCATTGCCCGAGAGAGGCAAATTCTGTATCTCATGAGTTAGCTAGGTTGGCGAGGCCTTCCCCATCGCTTTGGGTGGAGGAACCGCCGGCTTTCATTGTAAAAAGCTTGGTGGACGATGTAACAGTTTTATGATCCAATAAAATGACCGAAGTTTCAAAAAAAAAAAACATAGGAGCGAGGATCGACATGCACCGTGCAAATCTATTCCAAGAAAATCGGCAACGGCAGAACGACCGTGGCCTTGGCTGCGCATCATCAGCACCCACCCGGCTGCCTATATATACATGCGAGACATTCATTCCCAAGGCGGGGGGAGAAAGGATCAGAAGGGCCAGCCAGGAGGAGACGCGCCCATGCGGCTGCGTCGAGGAGATCGCATCGGAAGTAGAACTCAGACGTACTGGAGGAGACGCGCCCGCGGCACGCTGGCCGGGCAGGTCCTGTCCGGCGGCGGCGGCGCGTGGGTGAAGGAGGGCTGCAGCAGCGCGCCCCCTACGTCCACTAGCCCGGCCAGCTGGTGTACTGGCCATCGAGACGACAGGCATGCAACGCGTGCGTGCAGATGAGGCGCACGCATCGCGTCTACTCCGGCTTCAACAAAAACTCGGACACGCACGGCGGCCACGGCGCCAAGGTGTGAGGGCGAGAAGTCGCTCGCAGCAGCGCCATGCCGGAGGCGTCGCAGACCACTCCTGCACGCATGGAAGTTGAAAACGCATCTCCCGCCGCCCGACAGACGAAGAAGGAGGAGCAAGCCCTGCTGTGACTAATTTCATTTGCTACCATGTCTTTCGTTTATCTGATGATACAGCAGAAGCGAGAAAAGAGATCGTGCGTGTGGCAGGAACAGCCGTTGCAACACACATAGAGCTATGACTCCTAGCTCTCGTAGGCGGGGAGAAGAAAACAGCCAGGAGAAGATGCGCCTGTTGCCGCAGCGTCGAGGAAGATGGCAGCCCCGCGACCCATCAGATGACCACGCACAGCACGACGCTCTTCCTGTAGCAGGTGCAACGGGGGTTCACGCACGCACGTCCAGAGAAAAGACCTGCTAGCACCACATCCATCCATCCGTCACCGGAGCACACAACCGGCGACTAGGCACACATCCATCATAACTCACGCACGGGAGAGATCCATCCATCCTTCACGCAACACAAGATCCATCCATCATTCACGCAACACAACATCCATCTATTCCACCACGCACACATCCATCCATCGCTCGGCAAACCACTTTGCAAAACACCAGAGGCAAATCACATCTTGCAGGAATTAACGCAGCTGCAACGGAGATCGACGGCCATCCGTGCAAGGGCGGCAAGGACTTCGACGAGATGAACACCAAGCTCATGTTTCCTGATGGTAAGATGATCGTCTAGTTACGTTTTCCCTTGTTTCTCTCCCTGCCATCCAGCATGCATGCACTACACCTAGAGTATGTGCCGGACAGCGGAGACGACGATGCTTGTGTGATCGTGTTGTCGCCGCCGCCGAAGACGACTCCACTGGACCAGAAAAACTGCACCGACATCGTTGGGGTTTGTCTACGCCAAGCCGTTCATTTTCAGGTGTCATGTTCTTGGCTGGAGATTACTCGGGAGCAGCCGGAGCTCTCCAACGACGCAGACCAACTGCTAGGCCCGGCACCCTACCATCGCAGCCTTCATGGCGCTCGGCGGACACCCCACGGTGTAAAGGCCGCGACAAACAGATGGCGACGAACAGGGCCACGGTGAACAGGTTCATGGCAAAGGGTACACCGGTGTACAGGTTTCGCATCACACTCTTGGAGGAGACGGCTTGGCGGAACCGGAGCTCGCCGACAACGTAGCCCGAGACTTGCCTTGCCCATCACGACATACAGGTCCTTGGTGGAACCAATATCCGCAACGACGGGTCTCAGACCGGTTCCTCCTTCATGAGGCTCGCGTCCCCGACGTACAGGTCAATGGCGTACATATCCTTCACTGAACCGAAGATTGCAACGACGCTGTACAAGACCGGTCCCTCCTTCGAGAGGCGCACCCACCATGGCGGACAGGTCCTTGGTATACAGGTCCAAGACGTCGCCGGCGTACAGGTCGCTCTTTGGTGTAGCATGATACGTCTCCAACGTATCTATAATTTATGAAGCATTCATGCTATTTTATTATCTGTTTTGAATGATTACGAGCTTTATTATACACTTTTATATTACTTTTGGGACTAACCTATTAACCGGAGGCCCAGCCCATATTGTTGTTTTATTGTCTGTTTCAGTATTTCGAAGAAAAGGAATATCAAACGGAGTCCAAACGGAATGAAACCTTCGGGAGCGTGATTTTTGGAAAGGATATTATCCGGGAGACTTGGAGTTCAAGAAAGGGAAGGCTCGAGGAAGCCAGGAGATAGGAGGGCGCGCCCCCTGTCTCCTGGGCCCCTCGAGGCTCCCCCGACCGACTTCTTTCGCCTATATAAGTCTGCGTACCCCAAAAACATTGACACGGAAGATAGATCGGGAGTTCCGCCGCCGCAAGCCTCTGTAGCCACAAAAAACCTCTTGGGAGCCCTTTCCGCACCCTGCCGGAGGGGTAACCCATCACCGGTGGCCATCTTCATCATCTCGGCGCTATCCATGACGAGGAGGGAGTAGTTTACCCTCGGGGCTGAGGGTATGTACCAGTATCTATGTGTTTGATCTCTCTCTCTCTCTCTCTCTCTCTCTCTCTCTCTCGTGTTCTCTCTATGGCACGATCTTGATGTATCGCGAGCTTTGCCATTATAGTTGGATCTTATGATGCTTCTCCCCCTCTACTCTCTTGTGATGAATTGAGTTTTCCTTTTGAAGTTATCTTATCAGATTGAGTCTTTAAGGATTTGAGAACACTTGATGTATGTCTTGTCGTGCTTATCTGTGGTGACAATGGGATTTCACGTGCCACTTGATGTATGTTTTGGTGATCAACTTGCGGGTTCCGCCCATGAACCTATGCATACACTACAAGAAATATGTCAACTAGTGACCTTATGTCAGTGACCCTGGAAAAATTGGTCATAGATCTATGACCATTTGAGACCAATTGGTTAAAAGCTGTTCGGGGGGCTCCAAACCCTAAACCATTGCAACCATTTTGGTCAGAATGGTCGTAATTTCCTTACACGAAATGGTCATAAAGCAAACAGTGCTGGTCCGTTGCCTTATTTTTAGTTGTTAACGACCAATATAGATGGTCATAGCCTTGTAGACTGTGGTGGGTTGTGATGACTAGGCTCCATCTCATCAGTTTTGCCTATGTGTCATGTCCATGTGTCAATTTTTGCCCTAGGTTGTGAAGCAACCTATATTTCTGTTATTCTAAAAATTCCCAAAAAATTCTCATAAATTGTTTGGATCATATCTTCATCAAATATGTCAAAAACATTCCTTGCCTAGTTCAAAAATAACTCAACAATATTCATTTTCCTATTCTGTTCAGAGCAGCACTTTGTGAAGGAAGTACCACTTTGGCATGTCCAAATGGTATCCATTTTCTACAGTGCTTTCCTATGCCCAAATAACCATCCTCCACCATATGCCAGCTCAATCCATTCATTATTTTGAGCCCAGCTTCAACATTCGTATTTATGTCCAGTGTGGTACTTTGCAAAGCAAGTATCACCTACGCTCCTCCTTTTGAGCTAAAAATTTGTGAAGACGGTCTTCTTAGTAACTGATCATCATCAGCCAAAACTCACACCCATTAGCCATGTGCATTTCCCATACCGCTAATCAAACACTTGGCTGCTTATTCATGTTTGAGCATCGATCGGTCTCCTCGTGAGAATCTTATGTTGTGATTTTCTTTCTTGCACCTACCTGGGGAGTGCCCAACCCACTAGACATGCCTAGGCCGCCCAGAACACATGGAAATGCCACAGTCACGCAGTGACCACGCGGCGGGCATGCGAGTTTACACGCTCTAGAGTTGGGGCACTCGACCACCGTCCAAACCTCGACGTATCGCCACCAAACCATGTATTTATGATTAAATAGGTACTTATGTAACTAGAAATGATTTTTGGAAAAAATAAATAGCAAACTATGAGGCAGCTGCAGTTCAAATTTGACCCGCTTCCTATTGAATCGGCGGGAATTTGTCTTTTTCACCAGAGGTGGATCAAAACTTTTGACACCCAACCATTTTGTCAATTTTGCGTTAAATATGGCCTTGTGTTTTATAAAATTGATTTGATCCAATTTTGCAACAAATATATGGTAGGTCCTTCACAAAAAAAAACTCATTTCAGGCACTCGGAAAATGGAAAATGAATTTTCCGTGCACAGAAAATGAAAACTTCCTTAGGCAACATTGTTTGCCATTCCAAGATGCACCCTTGTGCACAATATGAGATCATTTGAACAAACTATGCCATGAATGTGGCCATAAGATTGATCATTTGGCTTGAAAGCCACGAATCTTTACGCATTAGCGCATTTCTGAGAACACTTTTTAAAATAATTTCCGTATTACAAGTTTATTATTTTTCCTGGAAACTTGGTCATATATAATGACACAATGCGAAGGTTTTACAATTTTTTGATTTTTTTTGAATTTTATATGCCCATTTCAAAATGCGGTCAAAACGACGGGCTTGACCGTTCCTAGCTAGTGGTTGAATCTTGGAAAACTGTTGATGTTTCTCTGATTAAATAGATACTTATGTACCTAGAAATGATTTTTGGAAAAAATAAAGAGCAAACTATGAGGCACCTGCAGTTCAAATTTGACCCGCTTCCAACTGAATCGGCGGAAATTTGTCTTTTTCACCAGAGGTGGATCAAAACTTTTTACACCCAACCATTTGATCAATTGTGCATTAAATATGGCCTAGTATTTTATAAAATTGATTTGGTCCAATTTTTCCATAATTATTTGGTAGGTTCTTCACAAATAAACCTCATTCGTGGCACTCGAAAAATGGAAAATGGCTCTTTTGTGCAATGAAAGTGAAAACTCCCCAAAGAAACATTGTTTGGAATTTCAAGATGCACCCTTGTGCACAATATGAGATCATTTGAACAAACTATGCCATGAATGTGGCCATAAGATTGATCATTTGGCTTGAAAGCCATGAATCTTCACGCATGATAGCGCATTTCTGTGAACACTTTTTTAAAATAATTTCCGTATTACAAGTTTATTATTTTTCCTGGAAACTTGGTCATATATAATGACACAATGCGAAGGTTTTACAATTTTTTGATTTTTTTTGAATTTTTTATGCCCGTTTCAAAATACGGTCAAAACGGCGGGCTTGACCGTTTCTAGCTAGTGGTCGAATCTTGGAAAACTTTTGATGTTTCTCTGATTAAATAGATACTTATTTATCTAGAAATGATTTTTAGAAAAAATAAAGAGCAAAATAAGCGGCAGCTGCACTTCAATTTGACCCGCTTCCAGCTGAATAGGCCGAAATATGTCTTTTTTATAGAAAGACTATAAGGGAACCCCCTACAGTTTAATTGGTGCAACAAATCCAAATTGCAAGTACCATGCCTTGAACCTGGGTGGGTGGGAAGACATCAGCCCCTTCCCACCACTAGGCAATGCCTTAGTCTGCAAAAAAAAACTTCTGACAACCAACCATTTTGTCAATTGTGTATTATATATGGCCTAGTATTCTAGAAAATTTATTTGGTCCAATTTGGCAACAACTATTTGCTAGGTCATTCACAAAAAACCCGATTATTGGCACTCCAAAAATGATTAAAAATAGCTAGAAAGATCAGAAATGCCTACAAATTGGTCCTTATCCATAAAATGTGGTCTAACTCTAGTGAAAATTTATGTGGTACCCTTTTGAAAAATATTTTTAATAGCTACTTCACAAAATCCCTCTAGTTTTAGTACTTGGAAATTCTTTTAAATCACTGGTTTTCCGAACCAGTCAGAAGCATTCCCACGAATCGATGACATGGCGCCCATCCATCCATCCATCTCTCCATCCCACATCCATCTATCCATCCCATTTATCTACAAGGAAAAAAAGGAGAAAAGAACCCCACCCACAGCCCAACAACCCCAAACCCTAACTCCCATCGATCCCCTCTCATCCTCTCCCCAGATTCAGATCGACGTCGCCGCCGCACATTCTGCCCCTCCCCCTCCCCGCCTCCCACCCCCCTCACTGCCTCCTCCTCCTTCCTCCAGCACTACCTCTCCAACCTCGCCTCTCGCTTCGCCGCCCCGCGTCCCGCGCTCGCGGCACGCATGGGCATGGCCACACGCACGCAGTTCCTGTCCATGAAGATCGCCGCCGCCACCTTCCTCCCCATCCACTCGTCGCTTCCTTCCCTTCCAGATCACCGCTGCCACCTCCCTCCCCAAGCCCATTCTCACACACTCTGTCTCTTCTCCTCCTCTCCCGTGACTCCCCCACCTGCCATCGCCGCACCCACCGGTTGCCGTGCTCCCCTCCGCTGCCGCCGCACCATGCCCACCATATCTCCCTTGTCCGGGAGGATCCCGTCGCTACCGCACCTCTTCCTACACTCCCCTAGCCTCGCCTCCAACCTATAGGCGATGGCGTCCGAGAGGTCAGATCCACACCACCACTCCGGCGATGGTGTCGGCGAACGGCACTGGCGGGGGACATGAACCTCACTCGACGTCGGTGGGTCTTCGTCGGGCAACCCATCGACCTCGCGGGCTCCGGTGACGGCTCCTCCATGGTCGCTGCCGCCTTCCTCCGCGCGGATCTGATGCGGTTCAGCGATGAGGAGATGTCTCGTTGACGAGGCCCTTGCAAACCCTCATCCCCATCAAGCAAGCTCAAGGAGAGCAACTTCCTCATTGTGATTCTTCCTCCAAGGCAGACGCAGGCAGGGCTACCTCCTTTGCTCCCTTCTCTTTAATTTCCTCCTGGAGCAAGGCTCCCGATTACCACTTGTTGATCCAGACAGAAAATTGGTCTTGCTTTCAAGTTGTGTTCAATCTTCAATCTTGGTTTCTAAAGTTGTTGCTGTTGTCAACTTGTGCAGGAGGAGAATATTTCTGTCAACAAGGTCACCCCCATACTCCAGCTCCAGCAGCTGTCCATGGAGCCAGCTCCAGCGTCAAGGGCACAACAGCAGCAGCAGCAAGGTTCGACCCCCTCTCGATTTCATCTTCTTCCATTCCATTGCCTGATGCCCATGGACTCAACCATGGAGAAGGTCCCTCTCCCTCTGTATTTTTGACAAGTCCAAGCCAATTTTGTTGTTGTCATAATGTTGCAAGGTGCCTGAATCTCGCGGACACAACGGCAGCAGCAACGAGGTGTCTATCAGCAGCAGCAGCAATGTTGTTGTCATAATGGAAGGAACAAGCCTCTCATGGTATGTGTCTACACTATATTACTCCTACTCTGATGATGATGTGTCTAATGATAGACACCTTGCAACTAGCCACGCATGTACTAACAGTTTATTGTGATTATTACTGTACCATGAGTCATTCAACACTTGAAGGCACTGAACTACTATTCTGTATTTTATAATATGTTCCTGTTATGCATGACATAGGCTTGATGAAATCTTACTCTTTTAATCACATAGCATAGCAGTAACATGTTATCACGTTGGATGAAGAAAAGCATATGTAATATGTTCTTTAATGTTTAATTACCTCAATTGTCAAGCAGTGTTTGGTGTTGTATACATTTACTGCTATCAATCGACTACAATAGTCATCTGGATGCTTGGGACTTGCATATATTCTGCTGTACTTGAAACATCAGCAAGTATTTTTCCTTTTTTTGGAACAATTGGTGAACTTCATATTCCTGAATATATGCATTACTATTTGGTATAAGTCTAGGTGGCTCTTTGTATTTTACAACTCCTTATCATGTCCCTCTAATATTTCTGTAGGTGGCCATGAACTCAGTAAATCATCAAGAAATGCCTTTGTTGCAGCTCACCTATGGCCTTGTTTGTCCAGCAGGTTAGTGAGCAGCATTAGGAGGAGGAGCTCAAGCAGGCCACCACGACGCACCAACGCAACAGCAGGTAGCACATCCATCTCCATCTCCCTCTCCCTATGCTGCCAATCCTTTTTGTTTCTTTAAAACTAGGTCCAATTAGCACCCAAATTGACTGTCTATTCTCTCAAAAATCAGTTTACAACTCTACGGAATTGTGTTGATGGTCATCAGTAGAGAGAGGGAAGAGAACGCTTCTTGCAAATGAGTGAGAGAGAGAGGCATAGTCTAATTGCGAATCCATGTGTGTGCATTTCTGTCTTATTGGAATATGTTGAGTACATATTGGAATATGCTAAATGCTATTGCCTGATATAATATAAGTATGAGCTACAGTTGTTTGCATATTTGTTTTGTATTTTTTTATAAATGATGATAGTTTGTGCAAGATGTTCACATGTTAATATTTGTTGACTAAAATCTCTTATGCCCTCGACTTAGCTTGACCCAGAACAGTTGCATCCTTGATGTGTACTAACCTTCACCTTGTTCTTTCTCTCGCATACTCGAAGGAGACCGTATGCAAGGCACCTCCTCTTCGGTTGTGAGAGTGTCTAGGGGTCGTGGGTGTGGCTAATGCCTATGTCTGTGGCCGCACTTGACACTGCCCTCTCTTCAAGGGCACATATCATTTTTTTCTAACTCTCCTATCTTTTCCCAGGTCTTTATTATCTTGCCTAGCCTTGTACTGGTATGTATTGTTTGATGTTAATTACCCAAGTTAGTGCATGATGTAAAGAATAACCTGAGAACACTTGCCTAAGTTTATAAGATATGACATGTGACAGTCCAAGCCTACTGCTCTTTCAATGCTTTTCCTGTTGTAATGTGCTTCTCTAGTTGTTTGAATGCTTCTGCTGCTAGCCTGCTAGGCTGCTACTAGCTTCAATAGGTGTGCACTTGTGCTAGTGGTGGTGCTTCTTGTGTTGCTGCTGCTGGTTTAATGCTTATGCTCACGCTGCTGTTGATTAAATGCTTATGTTGTTGTTGCATGCTTATGCCACTGATTCAATGCTTTGGAAATTGATTGATTGAACCTGTTGTAATCCTTCCAATTATACTCGTATTTAATTTTTGGGTTTCTATTTAATTTTTTAGTCTCTTATATATGGTTCATCTTCAGTTTCTTCTGTAACCTGCTTGGAGCTTAGAATACACAACCCAACTACTCTCATATACAACTAAGACCGATGATTCATGCTCAATTCTGTATATGTATGTATGACCAGTAAAGTTGGAAGACCCAAATTAATATTAAAGTTAATATGCTCAATTTTGTACCATATTCATGCTCATGCATCACTAGTTACTGCTTTTTTTGCTTGGTCTATTTTGGCTCAGAACCTAAGTATACCAAAACTGATTAAACAATTTCTCCAACTTACCAAAATTGTCATAATTGTCTCCTGCCTTATGATGTTAGTCTCGGTGCACTTACTAGTATTGTTAGTTGAATGGATGGTCGTGGTAGTAGAATAGGAATTTTCTTTAGGTGGGTGTTATAGTGATGTTCATTTCTTTACCTAAATTTGTACCAATGTACCATGCAGGTATGTATAGATTACTATTGTAGAACAACATCAGGTTAATCTGTTGCATTCAAGTTGTTGGAAGTTTTGTTATGCCATGCTTAGTGTTTACTGAAATGGGGCATTTGGTCTCTTGAAAGATTATTATTTACTTCTAGTGTATTTCACTAATTGTTTATCTAGATCAGGATCTAATATCGTCGGGGCTGCTACTGCTGAGACAGAAGATGAAGAAGCTTGGAGATGCGTGCCATAGTTTTAGTTGACATATCTCTACTGATGTACCTGTTTAATTGTATGTGCACTTGTTTAAGTTGTTTGAAGATGAACAACATCAGTAGTGCTGGTGTATCTCTGTTTTTGATTGTATGTGCATTTGTTGGATGTGTAGACATGTATGTTCTCTTGTGAGTATTTGGCTGGATGTTTTCTGGATTTAATTAGTTAATTGAGATGTTTATTGATTTTTTGCTGTTCAAGTGTGTAAATTTAAACCTGTGAACGAAATAGACCAAATGGGCTCTAAAAAGGCTGCGGCCCAAACTATAGCGGATCAAAATATTGTGCATTTCTGAAAACCAGAAAAATAGGTTTATGGAAATGATTTGCAAAAGGCCATGCCCTAGAAAATAAAAGGCCAAATTGTTGGGCCAGGCCCATGCAGCTAGAGAAAATTAACAGAAAAATATACAGTAAAAAGGCCGAATTGTTGGGCTAGGCCCATGTAGAAAACCGAATTGGACCAGGCTGAATCTTGTGCCACATCAGCTTGCCACGCTGGATGCCTACGTGGCCTGGGGAGGTTGCTAGTGACCAAAACGCCACAGTGGACATATTTTGTTCATAAACGTCTACGACCATTCCAGAAGAAAGGTCGCTATAGTCAGTTAACGACGACCAGCTTTTGACCTTATGTTTTTTGTCACAAAAAGGTCACAAATTGAAAACAGTGACCATTCGGTGACCAATAGTGGTGGTCACAAGTTGAGATATTTATTGTAGTGATAGGGGTTGGCACACGTTTTCGTCTCGACTTTCCGGTAGAAACTTTGGGGCACTCTTTGAAGTAGTTTGTGTTAGTTGATGAATATGAGATTGTGTGATGCATATCGTATAATCATGCCCACAGATACTTGAGGTGACAATGGAGTATCTAGGTGACATTAGGGTTTTGGTTGATTTGTGTCTTAAGGTGTAATTCTAGAACGGACTCTTGAATAGATTGATCCGAAAGAATAACTTTGAGGTGGTTTCGTACCCTACCATAATCTCTTTGTTTGTTCTCCGCTATTAGCGGCTTTGGAGTGACTCTTTGTTGCATGTTGAGGGATTTTTATATGATCTATCTATGTTATTATTGTTGAGAGAACTTGCACTAGTGAAAGGATGAACCCTAGGCCTTGTTTCCTAGCATTGCATTACCGTTTACACTCACTTTTATCATTAGTTACCTTGCTGTTTATATTTTTAGATTCCAAAACCTATATCTACCATCCATATTGCACTTGTATCACCATCTCTTCGCAGAACTAGTGCACCTATACAATTTACCATTGTATTGAGTGTGTTGGGGACACAAGAGACTCTTTGTTATTTGGTTGCAGGGTTGTTTGAGAGAGACCATCTTCATCCTACGCCTCCCACGGATTGATAAATGATACGTCAATTTTGCATCATGCTTTTATATCAATATTTATTGCATTATGGGATGTTATTACACATTATATCTAATTACTTATGGCTATTCTCTCTTATTTTACAATCTTTACCATGAAGAGGGGGAATGCCGGCAGCTGGAGTTTTGGCTGGAAAAGGAGCAAACATTGGAAACCTATTCTGCACTGCTCCAAAAATCCTGAAACTCCACGAAACATATTTTTGGAATTCATAAGAATTTTTGAGCGAAAGAAATACATCAGGGGGCCCACACCCTGTCCAGGAGGATGGAGGGCGCACCCACCCCTACTGGGCGCGCCCCCTGTCTCATGGGCCCCCTGGTGGCCCCCGGTGTCCATCTTCCTCTATATGAGGGCTTTTACCTTGGAAAAAATCGTGGGAAAGCTTACGGGACAAAACTCCGCCGCCACGAGGCAGAACCTTGGCGGAACCAATCTAGGGCTCCGGCAGAGCTGTTCTGCAGGGGACACTTCCCTCCAAGAGGGTGAAATCATCACCAACGTCATCACCAACGATCCTCTCATCAGGAGGGGGTCAATCTCCATCAACATCTTCATCAGCACCATCTCCTCTCAAAACCCTAGTTCATCTCTTGTATCCAATCTTGTATCAAAACCACAAATTGGTACCTGTGGGTTGCGAGTAGTGTTGATTACTCCTTGTAGTTGATGATAATTGGTTTACTTGGTGGAAGATCATATGTTCAGAACCTTAATGCATATTATTACTCCTCTGATTATGAACATGAATATGCTTTCTGAGTAGTTACGTTTGTTCCTAAGGACATGGGTGAAGTCTTGCTATTAGTAGTCATGTGAATTTGGTATTCGTTCGATATTTTGATGAGATGTATGTTGTCTTTTCCTCTAGTGGTGTTATGTGAACGTCGACTACATGACACTTCACCATTATTTGGGCCTAGAGGAAGGCATTGGGAAGTAATAAGTAGATGATGGGTTGCTAGAGTGATAGAAGCTTAAACCCTAGTTTATGCGTTACTTCGTTAGGGGCTGATTTCGATCCATATGTTTAATGTTGTGGTTAGGTTTACCTTAATACTTCTTTTGTAGTTGCGGATGCTTGCAATAGGGGTTAATCATAAGTGGGATGCTTGTCCAAGTAAGGGCAGCACCCAAGCACCAGTCCACCCACATATCAAATTAGCAAAGTACCGAACGCGAATCATATGAACGTGATGAAAACTAGCTTGACGATAATTCCCATGTGTCCTCGGGAGCTCCTTTCTCATTATTAGAAATTGTCCAGACTTATCCTTTGCTACATAAAGGATTGGTCCACCTTGCTGCACTTTATTTACTTTATTTACTCGCTACACGTTACTATTTATCTTATCACAAAACTATCTATTACCTATAATTTCAGTGCTTGCAGAGAAAACCTTACTGAAAACCGCTTATCATTTCCTTCTACTCCTCGTTGGGTTTGACTCTCTTACTTATCGAAAGGACTATGATAGATCCCCGACACTTGTGGGTCATCAAGACTCTTTTCTGGTGCCATTACCGGGGAGTGTAGCTCTTTTGGTGAGTGGAACTTGGTAAGGAAACATTTATATAGTGTGCTGAAATTTTCTGTTACTTGTCACTATGAAAACTAATCCTTTGAGGGGCTTGTTCGGGGTATCTTCACCCCGACCAGAAGAGAAAAGAGTTGCTCCTCAACCTACTGAACTTTATGAAAATATTTAGTTTGAGATTCCTTCGGGTATGATAGAGAAACTACTAGCTAATCCATTTGCAGGAGATGGAACATTGCATCCCGATTTACACCTTATCTTTCTGGATGAAGTTTGTGGATTATTTAAGCTTGCAGGTATTCCCGATGATGTTGTCAAAAGTAAGGTCTTCCCTTTATCTTTGAAGGGAGATGCATTGACATGGTATAGGCTATGTGATGATACGAGATCTTGGAATTATAAACGATTGAAGTTGGAATTTCATCAGAAGTTCTATCCTATGCATCTTGTTCATCGTGATCGTAATTACATATATAATTTCTGGCCTCGCGAAGGAGAAAGCATCGCTCAAGCTTGGGGGAGGCTTAAGTCAATGTTATATTCATGTGCCAATCATGAGCTCTCCCGGGAAATGATTATTCAAAACTTTTATGCTCGGCTTTCTCTTAATGATCGCAACCTGCTCGATACTTCTTGTGCTGGTTCTTATTGGAAAGAATTAAACACAACTCTGAAGATTGGGGTTCCGACGATGGTAAGGAGTCAGGTATGACATCTAAGATTGATTGTGTTAAATCTTTTATGGATACCGATGCTTTTCATGGATTTAGCGCTAAGTATGGACTTGACTCTAAGATAGTAGCTTCTTTCTATGAATCTTTTGCTACTCACGTTGATCTCCCTAAAGAGAAGTAGTTTAAATATAATCCTCCTGTTGGAGTGAAAGTAGTTGCACCTATTACAGTTGAAGAAAAGACTATCACCCATTATGATCCTATTGTTCCTACTACTTATGTTGAGAAACCTCCTTTTCCTGTTAGGATAAAGGATCATGCTAAAACTTTGACTGTTGTTCGTAAGAGTAATACTAGGACTTATACACCTCCTGAGCAAATCAATGTTGAACCTAGTATTGCTATGGTTAAAGATCTCTTGGATGATTATTTAGATGGGCATGTTATTTATTTCTGTGATGAGACTGCTAATATTGCTAGACCAGATACTAAGATACATAGACCTGTCGTAGGCATGCCTGTTATTTCTGTTAAAAAAGGAGATCATTGTTATCATGGTTTATGTGATATGGGTGCTAGTGCTAGTGCAATACCTTATGATTTATATAAAGAAATTATGCATAACATTGCACCCATTGAATTAGAAGACATTGACGTTACTATTAAGCTTGCTAATAGGGATACCATTAAACTAGTTGGGATTGTTAGAGATGTTGAAGGTTTGTGTGGGAAGGTTAAATACCATGATGATTTTCTTGTTTTTGGTTCCCCACAAGATGACTTATGTCCCATTATTTTTGGTAGACCCTTCTTAAATACAGCTCTTTCTAAGATTGATTGTGAAAAAGATACTGTCACCATCTTATATTTACTAATTGGAGGCACCTTTCGAGTCTCCACATTATTCCACATCATCAAAATTAATTTAACCATTAGATTTAAAATTTAATGGTCAAGATCTATTGAAAGATATTAACAAAAGACATGTTCGCAAACATCATGTTGGAAAAGGATTAAATCATCTCCCGTGAAAGAGATAGTCCTCCTACCATAAAAACGAGGAGTCAGAATCACCCACATCTCTATTCGCAAAAATTACATGATATGCAGTTAATAAAGTACGTGGCTTCTCCCTTCAGAAAAAAACGAAAAAAAGGCTTTAAACAGTAAAAAAACAATATGTACAATAAAAAGATCTCCACGCCCCATGCTAAGGAAAGAGCCCACGTCCCAATACCCACCAAAACAGAAGTCCCATGCATGTACGCTTGCGGTCAGAAAAAAAAGACTACAAATAAGGAATCCTCATACCTCACATTAAAAAGGAATTATGTCTGATTGAAAAAAATTGTTAGGTCGTTAATTTAATATAAGAAATCACCTAATTGTTATACAATAATGAATATATATATATATATATATATATATATATATATATATAATTGTCACACATCAAAAAATCAATGAACTTGCATTAAAAAGTAGAATGGAAGCATTGCTTTTTATACTAGGGGTTGGCAAGTCACACCATTAACTATTTGAAATAGAAATATGTCAGAACTAGATTAATTAAATTTTGAAATATTGGATGTAAAGAATTTTTCAAGCATTACAACATATTCTATGGTCTAATATTATGCTAGATAGGTACCAGACTCAATATCCATGATAAAATAGATTCCACAACCCAATTTTCTTGGGGAAAAAACAATGCACCTGTCCGCTTGAAGTAACCAAAAAGAAAGGAGGTTCAAATAAGGATTGATCAAGCCGCACTTTGTTTAAATAATCTTATTCATGATTGAAAAAATAAATTTCAATCTAAAATAGAAGAAAAATACAAAATAATCTAATAGCTCCCAGATATGTCTGCTACCATGGTGGTTAATTTAATAGGTGAAATATCCTAATTGGATCACAAGCACAAAATATGCATATATTGTCACACATCAAAAATATCAGATATGAAGAAAAACATGGTAATACATATCAGTTGAAGGGACATATTTTGTTTCTGTGGTAGGTACAGGCAAGGTACCCAATAAATTTTAAGTTCATAGTGTAAAACAAATATTGATGTATTACGAGATATTGTACTTTTTAATTTGACAATACATAGACACATTCTCAATTGTGTATATCATTTTTTTTAAGTTATGGTAGGAGCACTTCCAAATGCATTAAGAAAAAACATAGAACATTTTATGCTAAGAGTAGCAATACTGTTGCGGTACATGTCTACACAGACTGTGGCAAAGAAACATAAACTTATGTAACGATATCCTTCACTAAACGGAACAAATATCCAATACTGGAATTATCTTTAAGAAAACACAATACCTCTTCTAATAATTTTGTTTTTTCACTCCATCGAACAACGAAGCTTATTATACATCTGTTTATTGTGTGTTATTGCTGTCTCAATTACTTAGCATCTGCCCAATTGTATGATCTATGAAATTTAACTCCTGCAGTATATATGTAAATAGAATTTTGTTAATAATTGTGTATACTTATAATATCTAGGCCGTGCAGGTGCACGGGTGAATGACTAGTTGGCTTAGATGGTATGTCTCATGAGTTTAATTTTGCTAAGTTTCGTAGACAACCTCGTGATAGGGAACCACTTAGTTAGGATGAGATTATTGGTCTTGCTTCCATTGCTGTGCCTCCTACTGATCTGTTAGAACAATATTTGCTAGACCATGAAAATGATATGTTTATGAAGGAAAGAAGGGAAATAGATGAAGTGTTCCTAAAACAGGAACCTGTGCTGAAACATAACCTTCCCGTTGAAATTCTTGGGGATCCCCCTCCACCCAAGGGTGATCCCGTGTTTGAACTCAAACCATTACCTGATAATCTTAAGTATGCATATCTTGATGAATAGAAAATATATCCTGTTATTATTAGTGCTAACTTTTCAGAGCAAGAAGAAGAAAGATTATTGAAAACTCTGAAGAAGCACCGAGCTGCTATTGGATATACTCTGGATGATCTTAAGGGCGTTAGTCCCACGTTATGCCAACACAAACTTAATTTGGAGGACGATGCCAAACCAGTTAGAGATCCTCAACAACGACTGAATCCCAAGATGAAAGATGTGGTAAGAAAGGAGATACTAAAGCTCCTTGAGGCAGGTATAATTTATCCTGTTGCTGATAGTGATTGGGTAAGCCCTGTCCATTGTGTTCCCAAAAAGGGAGGTATTACCGTTGTTCCTAATGATAAAGATGAATTGATCCCGCAAAGAATTATTACAGGTTATAGGATGGTAATTGATTTCTGTAAATTAAATAAGGCTACTAAGAAAGATCATTACCCTTTACCTTTTATCGATCAAATGCTAGAAAGACTATCCAAACACACACATTTCTGCTTTCTAGATGGTTATTCTGGTTTCTCTCAAATACCTGTGTCAGCGGGGGATCAATCAAAAACTACTTTTACTTGTCCTTTCGGTACTTTTGCTTATAGATGTATGCCTTTTGGTTTATGTAATGCACCTACTACCTTTCAAAGATGCATGATGGCTATATTCTCTGATTTTTGTGAAAATATTTTGAGGTATTCATGGATGACTTTTCCGTTTATGGATCCTCTTTTGATGATTGTTTGAGCAACCTTGATCGAGTTTTTAAGAGATGCGAAGACACTAGTCTCATCCTGAATTGGGAGAAGTGTCACTTTATGGTTAATGAAGGCATTGCCTTGGGGCACAAGACTTCCGAGAGAGGTATTGAAGTTGATAAAGCTAAAGTTGATGCTATTGAAAATATGCCATGTCCCAAGGACATAAAAGGTATAAGAAGTTTCCTTGGTCATGCCGGTTTTTATAGGAGGTTCATTAAGGACTTTTCTAAAATCTCTAGGCCTCTGACTAATTTATTAAAAAAAGATATTCCTTTTGTCTTTGATGATGATTGTGTAGAAGCATTTGAAATACTTAAGAAAGCTTTGATCACTGCACCTATTGTTCAGCCACCTGATTGGAATTTACCCTTTGAAATTATGTGTGATGCTAGTGATTATGCTGTAGGTGCTTTTCTAGGGCAAAGAGTTGATAAGAAATTGAATGTTATCCAGTACGCTAGTAAGACTCTTGATACTGCACAGAGAAATTATGCTACTACTGAAAAAGAGTTCTTAGTAGTTGTGTTTGCATGTGATAAGTTTAGAACTTATATTGTTGATTCCAAAGTTACTATTCACACTGATCATGCTACTATTAAATATCTTATGGAAAATAAAGATGCTAAGCCTAGGCTGATTAGATGGGTTCTCCTGCTCCAAGAATTTGATTTACATATTATTGATAGAAAGGGGGCTGAGAACCCCGTTGCAGAGAACTTGTCTAGGTTAGAGAATGTTCTTGATGACCCACTGCCTATTGATGATAGCTTTCCTGATGAACAATTTGTGGTCATTAATGCTTCTCGTACTGCTCCTTGGTATGCTGATTATGCTAATTACATTGTTGCTAAATTCATACCACCTAGTTTCACATACCAGCAAAAGAAAAAGTTATTTTATGATTTAAGACATTACTTTTGGGATGATCCACACCTGTATAAAGGAGTAGATGGTGTTATTAGACGTTGTCTGCCTGAGCATGAACAAGAACAGATCCTACACAAGTGTCACTCTGAATCCTATGGAGGACACCACGCTGGAGATAGAACTGCACACAAGGTACTACAATCTGGTTTTTATTGGCCTACTCTCTTCAAAGATGCTCGTAAGTTTGTCTTATCTTGTGATGAATGTCAAAGAATAGGTAATATTAGTAGACGTCAAGAAATGCCTATGAATTATTCTCTTGTTATGGAACCATTTGATGTTTGGGGCTTTGATTATATGGGACCTTTTCCTACCTCTAATGGTTACACACATATTTTAGTTGCTGTTGATTACGGTACTAAGTGGGTAAAGGCTATTCCAACTAGTAGTGTTGATCATAACACTTCTATTAAAATGCTTAAAGAAGTTATTTTTCTGAGGTTTGGAGTCCCTATATATCTTATGACTGATGGTGGTTCACATTTTATTCATGGTGCTTTCCGTAAGATGCTTTCTAAGTATGATGTTAATCATAGAATCACATCTCCTTATCATCCGCGGTCTAGTCGTCAAGTAGAGTTGAGCAATAGGGAGCTCAATTTAAATTTTGCAAAAGACTGTGAATAGATCTAGAAAGAATTGGTCCAAAAAACTTGATGATGCATTATTGGCCTATAGAACTGCATACAAAAATCCTATGGGTATGTCTCCTTATAAGATGGTTTATGGAAAAGCGTGTCATTTACCTCTTGAACTTGAACATAAAGCATATTGGGATATTAAAGAGCTCAACTATGACTTCAAACTTGCCGGTGAGAAGAGGTTGTTTGATATTAGCTCACTTGATGAATGGAGAACCCAAGCCTATGAGAATGCCAAGCTATTCAAAGAAAAACTCAAACGCTGGCATGATAAAAGGATACAAAAGGTGAGTTTAATGTAGGAGATTATGTGTTATTATTCAACTCTCGTTTAAGATTTTTTGCAGGAAAACTTCTCTCTATGTGGGAAGGTCCTTACGTTATCGAGGAGGTATATCGTTCTGGTGACATAAAAATCAACAACTTCAAAGGCACAAGTCTGAGGGTGGTAAACGGTCAAAGAATTAAACATTATATTTTAGTTAATCCTATCAATGTTGAAACTAATATTATTGAAACCGTAACCCTGGAGGAATACATAAGGGACACTTTCCAGAATGTTCCAGACTCCGAAAAGGAATAGGTATATGGTACGGTAAGTAAACCGACTCCAAAACAACTCCAATGGCAATTTTTATCAGTTTTGGAATATTTAAGAATTTTAGGAAGAAAGAAGTAGTACGAAAGGGACACGAGGCCTCCACGAGAGTGGAGGGCGCGCCCACTCTTATTGGGCGCGCCCCCCTGTGTCGTGGGTACCTCGTGTGCCTCCCAGACTCCGTTTTCTTGCACGTTACGTATTTTGGTCAGTAAAAATTCATTATATATACCCCCCGAAGGTTTTGACCACCGTACCTTGCAAATATCCTCTGTTTTTGTTTTGAGCTGTTTCTGTTGCAGATCAAGAACACCATGATGTCGCCCTTCTCCAACAAAAAAGACAAGGATGCTTGGCTATTGAAGATGGAGCTGAAAAGAGAAGAACCGGAAGAGATCAGCAAGGATGAAGGGATCAAGAAGGCCATGGAGGTTCAATCTCCAGCGGTGAAAGAAAAAGACATCTCTCAACCTTTACCTAACCTCTTTACTCCAACAGAGATTGAAGCTTTCAAGATGATTGAGTTAGCTCGCATACAGAACAAGTATCTCACACATGAGAATATTCTATTGAAGGATCATATCGCCGGACTCAAGGGCATTATCCGCAAGTTGGAGGAGCTTTTACGCTCAATGTGTGATTATCCACCATCATCATCACCACCTTCATCACCTCCGAGGACATAATCACATGGGTATGGGCCCTCCCCTTGGCAACTGCCAAGCTTGGGGGAGGTGCCCCGGTATCGTATCACCATCACACTCCTATCTTTACCATTTTATTTAGTTTGATCCTTTTAGTAGTATCTTGATCTAGTAGATTGAAGTTTTGATATCGAGTAGTTTTGAGTTTTGCTTTGTGATCACTTTTTTTAATCGAGTCCGTGAGCTATCTATAATAAAGATTAGTGTTGAGTCAAGGGCTTTGCTATGTTGCTATGATCTTGAGGAAGTAGAAAGAATAAAAGAGTTCATATTGATCTTATGGTTGGTGATGACTTCACATATAGAAAGTATGAGGCATAAAAGTTGTTGAGAGTTGATAAACGTAGTTTTGGTCATCGTTGCAATTAATAGGAAGTGATAAGGACAGAGAAGTTCACATATAAATATATTATCTTGGACACCTTTTATGATTGGAATCACTCATTAAGTATGACATGCTAAAAGAGTTGACGTCGGACAAGGAAGACAACGTAATGGTTTATGTTTTCTCACATCTCAGTTAAAGTATATTGTAATTGATCTTCCAAACATGTTGAGCTTGCCTTTCCCCCTCATGCTAGCCAAATTCCTTGCACCAAGTAGAGATAGTACTTGTGCTTCCAAATACCCTTAAACCCAATTTTGCCATGAGAGTCCACCATACCTACATATGGATTGAGTAAGATCCTTTAAGTAACTTGTCATGTTGCAGGCAATAAAAAATGCTATCTAAATATGTATGACTTATTAGTGCAGAGAAAATAAGCTTTGTACGATCTTGTTGTGGAAGGAATAAAAGCGACGGACTGCATAATAAAGGTCCACATGCAAGGGGCAATATAAACTGACGTTCTTTTGCATTAAGATTTTGTGCATCCAACCCTAAACACACATGACAACCTCTGCTTCCCTCTATGAATGGCCTATATTTTACTTTATTTTTTTACTTTATGCTTGAGTCAAGGTGATCCTCACCTTTCCCTTTTTCATTTTATCCTTTCGCAAGCTCCTCGTGTTTAAAAGATCATAATATATCCAATTGGATGTAAGTTAGCATGGGCTATTATTGTTGACATCACCTAAAGGTGAATACGTTAGGAGGCAACACAATAAGCCCCTATCTTTCTCAGTGTCCGGCTGAAACTCCATAACCACAAGTATTGCGTGAGTGTTAGCAATTGTAGAAGACTACAAGATAGTTTAGTATATGAACTTGCTGAAAAGCTCTATTGTTGACTATTTCTGATGTTATGATAAATTGCAATTGCTTCAATGACTGAGATTATAATTTGTTAGTTCTCAATGAAGTTTTTGAACCATACTTGACATTGTGAATTGATTGTTACTTGAGCATAAGAAATCATATGATAAAATATATATATGTTGTTGTTATAAGAATGATCATGATACCCTCATGTCCGTATTTTATTTTTATCGACACCTCTATCTCTAAACATGTGGACATTTTTTTCGATATCGGCTTCCGCTTGAGGACAAGCGAGGTCTAAGCTTGGGGGAGTTGATACGTCCATTTTGCATCATGCTTTTATATCTTTATTGCATTATGGGCTGTTATTACACGTTATGTCACGGTACTTATGGCTATTCTCTCTTATTTTACAAGGTTTACCATAAAGAGGGGGGCTGCCGGCAGCTGGAATTCTGGCTGGAAAAGGAGCAAACATTGGAAACCTATTCTGCACTGCTCCAAAAATCCTGAAACTCAACGAAACGGTTTTTTGGAATTAATAAGAATTATTGAGCGAAAGGAATACATCAGGGACCCACACCCTTCCCAGGAGGGTGGGGGGCGCGCCTACCACTACTAGGAAAAGGCCTACTAGTGGCGCACCAGTTTTGCCTACTAATGGCGCACTACTGGTGCGCCACTAGCACCACGCCACTAGTATTTTTTACCAATGGCGCACCAGTGGTGCGCCATTAGTATCTAGTATACTAATGGCACACCACTGGTGCGCCATTAGTAGAGGCCACGGTGCGCCATTAGTATAGGCCACTGGTGCGCCATTAGTATAGGCCACGGTGCGCCATTAGTATTTTTGAATTTTGAAGGCGGGAAAATAGTAGTGGCGCACCCTCTAACCCCCACCGTGCGCCATTGCTATTTTTGAATTTTGAATTTGGATCTGGATCGCAATTTTTTTGCCCATTCAAATTTTGTTCCCGTTTTTGGATCTTGTACGTTCTTTTGCCGGAGAGGAGTTTGCCGGAGAGGAGGAGGAGGAGGAGGAGGAGGTGACCGCAGAGGCGCTCGCCTACATCGCCGGAGAGGAGGAGGAGGTTGCCGGAGAGGAGTTCACCGGAGCATCGGAGAGGAGGAAGGAGAAACCATGAGGGGATGGGAGGAGAGGAGGGAGGAGGAGCTCACTGGAGAGGAGGAAGGAGGAGCTCACCGGAGAT